>NC_081415.1:502556372-502906372 GCF_030272615.1 Cryptomeria japonica | reverse complement strand
AAATAACATAAGATCATAACTACATCAAGCCTACTAGCACAATATAAAACAATCTAACATTTCCTTTCTTCATTTACTCCTTACATTCATATAGATAACATCTACTAATTCAATCATTAAGGGTACGATCTATCCTTATCCAATTCCCAAATTATTCCTTAGGTTCATTTAAGAGCACCAATACCAAATGTTCCTAATTCCCATTTTCCCTTTTAATAATACCATCATTAAACCATCATTGAACATCACCTACTAAATAACTAATCCATTACCATCAAGAGTATGATCATAATATCTAATACTTATACATGTCCAAGAGACAAGCATGATAATTAATTAACTTCTTCCAACCAAGAACATATACTCTATCCATATTGGAATAATCCAATAACATCATCAGCCATGAATCTAAACCTTATTTTCATTAATGAGCAATATCCAAGGTACAACATCATAATCCACTACAAGATTCATGATCTCAATCCTATTGCAACATTTTCAATACATATGAATACAAGATCATTTACATAGAGATACATATTTCTCAATCTACAAGTACAACTATCTCAAGGTACATAATCTCTATCATTCTAATGTAATTGTCAAGAATCATGATACATCAATCCGCTACAAGAATCCATCCATAATATGAAGAGATAATAATCCACATCCATGCAAAAAAGAATGCAACGAAGAGTATCTCAATATAAGATGGCATCAAACCACCTTGCCATGTGGAACCACCCCCCATGCTAGGAGATGACACAAGGTCCCACACACACTTTAGACCTAGGCTAACACCTAACAACTGAACTAACTCACTCAAATACCACAACAAATAAGTAACATATAATCAACAAACCAAATCATGTCACAAGGATTAATCATAAAATATAGAAACTCCTAGAGGCTAACCAACAACAAAGGCATAATGATCAATGACACATGTAGGAAAGAGTGTCATCACATGCTATCCTCGGGAAGAAGGGATAATGCCACACCCTAATAGACATGTCATTGCATTCTATTCTCACAAAGAAGGGATAATACCATACTCTGATAGACATGTGGAACTATCTCAACCTATGAGAGACAAGGGAGTTTGGTTTGCCATCACTATGGCCTTCCCAAGCTTATCCTAAAATATCCTCCCTAGAACTAAGCATTGGGGCCCAACCCAAATTATTATCTTGTTTAGATGAATCCCAATTACCCAACCCATCTAATTAATTATTAAGGTTATCACTTCTTTTAAACAAGGAAAACTTCCAATGTGCCCTGGTGGTCTAGACTCTAAGCATCCTTACAAGGAACCTCTTAGCAACCTATCTCTCACAAACCTGACCATCACATGAAAGCGCACTCCTCCTAACCATGTTCCAAGACCTCGGTATATCCATAATACAATAACACATAGAGGCTCAAAAAAATAAATTCTATAAGAATCATCCACATACATGTAGATATAAAATCCAACCATAGACATAAGTCATAATGCCAAAATCATGAAGTAACCAAGAGCCTCAATAATCAATAACAAGATAAAGCATAATTTCCCTTTGCTCAACCATATATATAGATCAACCTCCACAGCAAGACATATCAACTTGTTGGAGCCAAATTATTACATTCCTTAACAGCAAGGCGTAATACATCTTGCCAGAGCTAAATCAGAACAATATACAGTAATGGAAATCGCAGGAATAACATGAATAGCCTCTAGTACGGAAATAGACCCAAAAATATTCGACTTAGACAAAACCATCAAAATACTCGTAATAAAGAAGAATAGTGCTTTCGTTGTGCAATATTGTGCATATGCAAAAAAAATTAGTGCTTCTATCTAATAGTATAACACTTATGACTAGTAGAACAATGCCTTTGATAGGTACTTTAGCACATATGATAGGTAAACTAGCATCTTTGTTTCTTATAACAACGCATTTATCAATTATAACAACGCTTTTGACAATATCATTAGTGCATATGAAGGAAACACTTACACACAACGATTTAGCACATTTATGGATAAACTTAGAACACGGAGTTACAAAATGTGATCAGATCCGGAGAAATAATAAGTCTATCAAACAAGTCAAAAGCATATCAAATATAAATGCAATGATAAGTACAAACCAAGGGACTTAGTAGAATAACAAATAGCAGTCAATGAGTGAATATGACTCTATTATCGGCTCGATACACCAAGGGATACCAGATATACACAAAAACTATTTTCACCAACAGAAAACAATACTAAAAGCTTATTTAACAACAAGGCCATACACCAAAATACTTGGGCCAACCAAACTCAGATGCGCAACTCCAAATCAATCCAGAATACAGGGTTGAACACGACAAACACAAACACATGAATACGATAATACTTCAACAGTAATTACAGAGAAATATAATAGCCCCCAACATTATGATATAAATCTTCATAATAATAATTTTGCACTATTCCAAAACCATCCTACAATCAATATTTTCTCAAACACGAAGAAAACAATCTTTCCAGAAAACCAAATTGTAGATAAGTAGAAACACAACCAACCTAGAGATAGAATTTATGGAAATGCAAATTCGAAGAAGAGAAAATCCAAATCCAAGTCCAGCCAATCCAAGCAAGCTCTAGGAAAGCAAATCAATATCCTCAATATGAAGAAAATTGCCCTCGAAAGCCAACCTAGACAAAAACTCATAAAGCACAATAAATAAATTTCATTCAAAAACTATAGTCCAAATCCAACCAATCAAAATAATCGAAAATGCTATATTTCATACCAACCCTTTCCCGAAATCGACGTAAGAAATATAAAATAATATTATTTACTTACCCAATACTCAAAGCCAATAGAATAGTAGGGTAGGTAGAATATATAATATTTTATTAACCCAAATAGTAAAAAGAGAAAAGAATAATAATATAAATAGCCAATAATTAAACAAGCCATGGACACAATAAAATATAAAAGCTTGATAATAAAATAAAGCATATAAATCAATACCCCAAATTAAATATTAAAGCCACAAACTATATAAATGAATAATAAATCCAAAAGGGTCAAATAACAAATAATAAATACTATATAAACTAATTAATTATTAAATATCAAACTATACATTAAATTAATTTAAATATTAATAAACTATATTAATCAATTATTAATTAATTAATTAATTAATCATAGCTCCACAAGGTAACCCGACATAGGGCCAAACATCTCATCACACGATACTAACATGACGACTCACGACAAGACACTAGACTGACAAGGATATCAACTTAAGCCTAGAGTGTGAAGATGGAACCCATGCCATCTCCTATCAACTTGCCATTAGGATAAAGACACGCTCAAACCTATGAGACCGGGTGGAGTTGATGTCTAGTACTTACAATCCTCTAGCCACCACAAACATGAGACAACATATACAATAACATACATCATAAATGATTAGGAAAGTGAGAGAGAATCACAATGTCATATCATGCTTGTAATGAGTGGTATGACATTGTCTCTATCACGAATACAATAGTAAGACAATCACAATCAACATAGTATCATTTCATCCAATATAATCATGAAGTGGGGTTAGCAGAATCAAGATGCCATCATAACCTCATAAGCAATATAATCCATCCATGAACAATGAGTGCATATCAATCATCAAATGTAAATCCATCCATCATAATAACCAAAGATATATCATCATCTAATATAAATCACCATATATCAATGTCTATATCAAATGTCAAAATATGACTCAAGGAGGGACACTACAGACAACTAGAGATGAATCCACATGTAATACGTTCTATCAACACTAGAGATGATGAGTCATCTCCACTGCTCTAGATTTTGTCTTTTGAAAATTTAGCAAAGATCAAAATGAAGCTGAGGGATACAAGATAATTTTGTTTGATGGCACACATATGCAATTAGGCATTGTGCCACCCAAATACAATGATCTATTCCATTCAAGGGCATTAAAGATAGGTTTTATAGTGTCGATTATAGTTTATTCTTGTAGAAACGTTTGGGGCTCAAGGTAGCATAATCTATGTGTCTTTTCACTTCATTTACTCTTTTTCCATGTTTATTTGCATTACATGTAGATTGTTGAAAATTTTGTTTTGCTCCTGTCAACGGGCTATAATTGTATTCAACCTAGATATCAAAATTACAGACCATGTGTTGTTTGGAAAACCTAGGCACCTCTTCCAAGAACAGGAACAACAAATGTTGGCATGCGGAACACCTCCTCCATCTAAAAGTTCCCTTAAATTTGGAATACACTTTCCCCTTGCACAACCTGATAATCCTAAAAAATATTAGCCCTATTAAAGGGTTGAATCCTTTTCAAAATAAATGGACAATTAAAGGGCTTGTCACAAGTAAGAGAAAAATGCATCAGTTCAATATGAAAAGAGTTCATGGACAAGTATTTATCTTTGACATCATAGATGCTAAAGGAAAAAAAATTGGCACTGCTTGTTTTAATGATACATCAGAATAACTGTATGACAGAGTTGAAGTAGGAGCATTTTATTGCATCTCAAAAGACTTTGTTAAAGAGGCCAACATAAAATTCAATAAGTTAAACAACCATTAGGAGATTACTTTGGATAAACCCTCAATATTAAAGCGATGTGATCTTGCTATATCTAACACAAATAATGCTTCTCACTTCACACCTCTTAATGAAATCACAATATATAGTAACAATACTTTAGTTGATGTCATTGGAGTTGTAGTTATTATTGGGGACATATCACACACATACTGACTTTATAGCTCATCACACTTTTTTATAAATATTTTACATTAAGTCAGCTACAACCTTGGAACAATTTCCTAGGTTCAATGAATCTAGAAAAACTTACATCACACGCTTTACATATGTCGGCCACCGACATAACAAATTAAAACTTGTGTCGTGTTACCGATTTAAGTGACTAAATCACTATCGGTATAGTGTTCAACCAGTTTGTCTATTCTATAAATCAAACCTCACTCATCCAGTTGAATCTATCAATGCGATTGTGAACATATATCCAAATACCTATCACCATCATCGCTATGAAACTGCATCATCCAACTCTTCATGAATTGCCTCTACCGGTTGTCAGAATGCAACTTTGTCTCAGTTTACCGGTTGAGATCTCGATACCGATTCTCTGTAAAACTGTCTTTTGTACTGGTTATACATTACCAGTTGGCTTCTAATACTTAGATGACTACAAAAAATTGTTGCCATCAATGAAAACACAAAACTTAGTCATCAAACATGAATCTCAATCTCTTCATCACATTTACTAACTAATCATATACTGGTTGCATAACAAAAACAATCTTTACCGGTTCAGTCAAATGCCAACAATATTCACAAACAAAGAAACATTCTTTTGATGTGGTTAAGGAAGTAAAGTATTTTAGGCTCTACATCCTTAATTCCCATACTCTTTTTTTTGTTCATGATACAACTGTTAAGTCTGTTTTGAGTATATTATGAATATTTTAAATCGGATTCTCAAATTTTTCCTAGTATATTTTTGTTTATTTCTTCCTTTGATTCAAGTTTTATTTTTTGAAAGGTCTTTGTACTTCCCTATACCTGAATGATGTCAAATTTTCATTCTGGTTTACCTTATTTTTTTAATATTCTTGCAATAATATGTTCAAACTCTTGAGTTAAAACAACACTTATTTTGAGATTATGTTTAGGCCCATGAGCCTGAATAACCTTTTTTTATGAATTCCTTTTGTATTTTAGTGTATGATGGCATTCAAACCTTGACCTACACCAAATACTCCCTTCTTGGGGTAAGTCGGGGTTTCAGCCCCGCAATACACCAAAGTCTAAGAAAACCTGACTTATACCACACTCACATCGTGATCTTTGCAAACTTGCTTTGGTGTGGTTTGAGGGTATAACCCAGAATCATACCCAAATTTATTTTCATTCCTATGCATTATGTAGTTCGGGTTTGTGAACCTGAAATACACCACATTCTTGAATCTCCCAGGTGTAATTTGGGCTCACGAACCCAATCTACACCACTTTAGTATATATTTCCCTTTGTGTAAATCAAACCTATAAGTTTGAAATGCAATTAATAAGTTTTACACCTATGTTAGGTTTAAATCGGGTTTGTAAAACAAACTCACATAAGTGTAAATCGAGATGGCAAACCCGATCCACACCAAAATCAACTTTGCACTATCAAGAGAATTAGAGTTTTTGAAATCCTAAAAATGAGAATCTGACATGTTGAACATGGTGATGATCTTATTTCAAATGTTGCAGTTTTAGTTACAGTTAAATGATAGAGCCATCTCCAAGTAAAAGAACTATAAAGTTTAAGAAGCAGGACCCTCATCTGGTCTTTCCACCTTCTTCAGTGTCATCTAATATTGACAACATTAGAGACACAAAAATTGACCATGTTGATCTAGAAGAATTTCTTAAGAGGGTCAAATAGTCGCCTAAACATTATAAGATGGAGGAAACTATCAATAGTGGCATTCACTTAGTTGCAACTTTCCCAATATTTGCACAAAACCCTGAATTTGTGTTAGCATTGGCTAATAGGTTTGATCCATTAAGCAAGATTATTAAGATTGTAGAAAGCAAGAAAACTATCATTAAATTGGATGAAGACTTCTTTGACACAATTTTTAAATATCCAAACATTGATCAGCATGCTAATATAGATATGCAGTCAGGTCATACATACTACAACAATAATTCAAGCAAATGCAGAACAAACATCAAAGACAATTGGTTAAATTCACCAAGGGCCACCATTGTGAGATGACCTAAGACCATTCACCCAAATGGATTTATTGAAGAGGTAAATGATCTAATCACTCTTCTCAATAGGGTGAATGGCCTTCCTATTTCAAATACCTATCATGAATGGATGTGTCAAGATATTCATATAATCCAGCAAAATAAGAAAATGGTCTATTGGGGAAAACAAATAAGTGATGCCTTGTGTGAGTAACTTACCATGGTTTCAACTACTTTGAAGTTTTATATGACTTCATATCTAGTATATGGAGTAGCCTCAATTAGGAATTTCCCAAGATTATCCACAATAGAGGATAGAAATCATATTCCATTGTATTAGTATTACTCCCACTTGAATCTAAGAAACAATTTACATCATTTCAGGAGGGTAAATTATGCTTTCTTCTATCACTATATGTGCATGTTTGACAAGGAGCTCCAAAAGAGGAGGGTTTTAGATGAAGCCTAGAATTTAGTCAATCAGTATGGATGTATGTTCTTGAAATTACCTACCTTCACCTACCTCAGAGTAGGATTGTATGATTATGAGCCTTTTATACTCCCTAGGTACCCATCACATAATATTTTTCTCGTGGATTTGGCTAATTAGATAGTAGCAATACATGAGCATCATTCAGGTTCACATAATCCTAGATTTAATTTTTCTCTCACCATTGGGAGGTACTCAATCAATTCCATTTACAAGGCCAGAGCCATGCATGATAAAATGAGAAGGATTACAATGAAGTTCTTAGGGGCAAGCAAATATTTTGTCTACATGGGAATGAACAACAAGTTAAAGAAAAGATACACTCATGTTCATCATGTAGAAGATATTTGGATAGACTACAGAAAAAAAGAGGAAATTACAAGGCTTGATTATTATCATATAACTATTGAAGAAATTGAAAATATAAATCTTACATATATTCCTCAAGATCTTGAAGATGATGGGGACATTCTAGATCTAGTGTATGAAAATAATAAGATTGCATATAGACCACTTCCTCTCATCCAATGGTGATAGAAGGAAATGACTTTAGTTAGGGCCAGGTTCAAGAATATTCTTGCAAATAGAAATTTTTGGTTGACATAAAAGGGGATTCAATTGAAACCATTCTAGACTGGATCAGAATATGATATTATAGGACCTATTGGAAATAATTTTCAACTCGGGACCAAGAACAAGCAAGATTCAATGGCTCAAAAGGCTCCAAAATTCAAGTTTACTATTGGAAAAGGGAAAGATAGATGTCAAGGGGAATCATTAGCTCACGATACTCAAACAGAAGAAGAGATTGATGAAATCTTGAAGAGGAGATATCACAAGAAGAAAAACAACTGGAGAAAGAACAAGAGGAGTAGTATGATGAGGAAGTATTACCAAAAATTCCTAGTACTTCTCAATCTAAAAGGGCACAAGAATCTATTCCTCATACATCTCATAATGCTCCAGGAACAACTGCTCTACAATTTTTTGTTCCTAATCCTATACCTTTTGGTTCCACTATTTCATATGCTTTGGATGCTCTTGGTGTAGTGATTCACACTATTCCCTCTACAACAACCAGTGAGTCGGCCTTAGATACTCCACAAGACAATATTTAAAATGTGTTTCTCCCAAATTTCTCTAAAGTGTCTTCTTCTATGTTGGAATATATTGATAAATTCATGTCAGAGATTGAACTTACACCCAAAGTTTCCATCATAGAGAACCCACCTGTAATTGTGATTGTTTCCCATCCCATTGCGACTACAAATGTACAAGAGCAACAACTTTCATCTTAGGTATTGGCCACAAGGGTCTAAGATGACATAACTTTACCACCTTGGTTGGCCTCTAACACTCTCAAGAGGAAGAAACATGGTATCTCTCTAGACCACTTTGATTTCAGCCAACTGGTTCCTATCAAGCCAAAGATTACAAATAAGGGTAAGACTTTGTTTAGAGTCAAGATAGATAAGTCAAAGAACAAGTATGTTGAACTTGTAAGTACCTCTTCTAGATACAAACATTGACAAAATAAAACCTACAGATTATATCATTAATAAAATTGAATTAGGAAAGAAAACCGATGAAGGAACTTTAGAGGATGCTCATACATCTTTTGATAATCTTGTGGAAAGGTATAATGAAGAAAAGATCAAAAAATTTAAGCTTAAGAAACAAGTGGAACAACTCACCACTGTGTTGATTAAGATAACAAAGTCTTCAGAGGTAATTGAGCCAATGACTTCGTCAATTGATGAGAAATAAATCAAACAAGCTGAGTAGTTTAATTCACGTGGAAGATTAGTGGGTGAATGGATGGATAGAATGTTGATTCAAGGAACACATCTTCTATTCTCTGCAGTTACATTGATTAACAATTTAGAAGGTGTTAAGTCTAAAGTAGATAAAACATTGAAGTAGATTTTCAATTAGATGTTCTAATTGATAATGGAGTACTTTCTTCAAGAGACATGTATATTGAACAAAGAGAAGCATTGGAACATCAAATGAACACTCTGTAAATTCTCATCAAGTACATGCAAAAGTCACAAAAAGAGTGTAATGATGAAGTAAAGGAAATCAAATTAAAAAGGTATCAAAGCTTTCATGTACATTCCTTGATGAGAATCAGAAGCCTCTTCATGAAGATGTTACCATCAAATAATTCATCTTGCAATTTGGAGAAGAGTTTGATCAAGAATTTTTCTCAATATCTTCAATTGATAAATTGATAGATATCCAAGTTAATCTGGATAACTTAGCCTCCCTTTTGAAGAAGCACAAGAGATGTTATGTTGGTCTTGGAGATTCTATCACTCAGTTCAAAAATGTCATGAGTCATACTCAAGGACCCTATGAAGAACAAATGAAGATTGCTTTGTAAAAGGTTGAAGAATTCATGAAACAATATCATAATGGAGTGTCTGGGGACACTCAATAGTATTATATTTCTAAAGTTATAGATGCATTCTTGTAGCAAGCATTCGACACTTCAAGTGTCATTTTTTACATATTTTTTTGCATCTAGAATTTGCACAAGTTCTAAGTCAAGTAGGAATCAATTTTGACTTAGTCATAGTTAGTTGAACTCTTCTCCTAGTTTTAATCATAGCCTCTCATGTATATATGTGGGATCTCTTTGTAATTTTTATCTTTAATTTTATACAATGAAACTCTACTGAAGTGAAGATCAAAGTGAAACTTTGAGTTCATATTGTTATTTTTCAAACTTGATAAAATTTTGAACCAATATTTTTTGGTGACTCTATTTGGGAAAACACACAACCAAGTACCTAAAGTTTTTGGTTGTAACACACTAGTGTTCTTACTATTGGTATTATACTTCACATTTTGTTCTTGTATTTGTTTCTAAAGCTTCTAATCTAGTTGGTCCAAGTTATACTCATGGTAGACAAAATCAAGGTATCATTAACCCCATTTTCAAGTTGTTTTAGAAGAATAATTTTGATTATTTTCCTTCGAGAATAGTATCTCCTTTACAATGTAAAAGAATTTTTCCTCTTACAAGCAAGAGAACACCTATTCCAAGAGAAGCTTCCAGTGCTTTAGGACCTTTGGTGTTAACAAAAGTTCAGAGGTTTGTTATTCAACTATTTCATACAATGATTATGGTTGGTAGAGGTGCTCAAGCTGCTCAAGGTTCATGGGGACAAAATTTTGGTCCACTCAATTTGCCTCTTCCACTTCATCTACTTCAATAAGGTTTGAGGAATAATATTCCTAAATTCTATGGAGATGGAAAATAGTACCTCGATGAGAATATAGTTTCCTTTTGAATTGCATGTAATGTTCTGAGGGTTGAACATGAAGATGTTTCAATGAGATTGTTCATTGAGACACTTCAAGGTGTTGCCACCGATTGGTTCTATCACTTGGCACCTCAAAGGATCACTAATTGGGATACACTCAAGACTCATTTTGAGGTAAGATTCAAATTGACTAAAGATGCTCATTCCCTTCTATCACAACTTACACAAATGAATAAGGAACCTCATGAGCCTATGCACCATTTCATCGTGAAGTTTAACAAGTTGAAGAACCACATTCTCACTATTGATCAAGCAACTAGTGAGAATATTAAATGTTTATTTGTTAACTCTCAACTACTAGAAGTGAGTCTCTTCTTGAGGAGAGCACTTATGGTGGACTTCTCTCATTCTCAGACTCTAGAAATTGAAGTTAAAAATGATCTTATTCTAGCTTGTAACATTAGGAAATATCCAAACAATTCTAAGAATTCTCCCATGTTAGTTGAATCAAATTCGTCAGGCACTACCGATCCTATGGTGCAAAGTTTAGCAAATGAGATGCTTACCCTTAAGAAGCAAATTTCTCAAAATTCATTCCCCACTTTGTACAAAGATATTCCAAGGGGGTCTTACCCAAAAAATGCTAGCAATTATGCAGCCAAGAATCAGACCAAGCTACCACCACCACCAGAGAGGCTAGCTCTTGAAGTTCTACCTTCTAATTCAATGGTAGGTTATTTCAAAATAGAACAAGATAATTTTCTACCTACTAAAGAATATGTTGCAACTCTTTTCTAAGAGCATGGAGAAGAATTTGTTTTTGACTCTATTATTAGCTACATGCATTTTTAAGAATCTTCTAAAGGAATTGATGCAAGTATTAATGTGGTTCTCACAAATTCCCAAAAATTATCTATTCATACTATAGATTATGGAGAAAAGAAGAAGGACACTCCTCAAGTGCCAGACACCATTGCAAAGAGGGGGACTCCTCTTCCAGATCTACCTAAGAATACGATGGGTAATAACCAATGTAATTGTGAAAAATTAGGGTTTCTAACATAGGAAGGATGAAAATCGCTAATTTTTACTTAGGTACCATTACATTTAAAAAAGGGAGGTAAACCCAATGGATCTAGCTACAAACCAGCAAGGATAAGGGCTGGTAATTCTATTGGATTTACTATATTTGATTGGATTGCCCTCTTTTAATTTGAATCATAAAAATAACTAAAATTATTGTAAATGTATTGGAATTGATGTAAAAATGCATAAAAAGTGAGCTACAGTCATCAGATCGAGTCACAAACCTAGATCTGGGAAATGTAAATATATTTGGATATGTTCCCAGAAGGAGCTCCTAATTTGTTGGGACCATAGCGACGGTCTCTTTGGTCTTCTACACTTTTTGCACTCCAATGGGGAATCAATTTTTCACTATGAATAAAGAAAATTCTAAAGATCACAACTATATACATGTTCATGTGCACACTAGAGAAGGGAAATAGGTTGGGAATAGGAGTTTGCCTTAGGTCAAACCCCAATTTTGGAATTAACCATCAAATAGAAATGAAATATTTAATTGTAGTAATGGAAATGTTCTCCTTTTGAGGGAGATGTTGAATAATGATTGAAACACAAATGTTATACCTCCTTGTGAAGGTTTGTTTGTCTCAACATGAAATTAGGGTTTCATGAAGTCTTCAATAACATAGAACATGAATGTCAACTCAAATGCTTGAATCTTGACTCTATCTCTACTCCAATGCTTGAAAGAAGATCGATTGCTTGCTCACTTGAAATTGATTGCTTGATGTCAAATTGAATTGATGTGTGTGTATATGAATGTCTTGAATGTATATCTAAATGAGAGGGGTAGACCTCCTTTTATACTTGCCAATCAAAAAACAACTTAATTTTTTACATGAGTCGACACAAGGTCCGGATTCCTACTCAAATATTATAACCATTAAGGGGGTCAAAAATGGGTCCTAATTGGGAGGACCAAGGCACTAGGCACTTTAGTCCTAAGGGGACCAAGGTGCTAGCATCCTGGCCCAGACCAATCAAGCACTAGAAAATGAAGTAGAATAAAGTGGAGGGTCAAAAATATGACAAATATGCTTGGTATGAGTAGAATCAAGTCTTTATTCAAGCCTCGGAACACAAACGCGAAGTTGAGGGCCAAAATGAGGAAAAAATTGTAAGGGAGTTCAACTTAGGATGCTACATTTAGCCCCCACTTTAGCGGGAGTATGAGACTAAGAATATTCTTGGTAAAGTACAAAGGTTCGCATTGAAAACTTTCATCAAGATACTAAGGAGGCAAGACACACCAAGCCCCCAATGGAATTTTAGGTATCTTACAACTTCAAGATCAAGATAAAAGAGACATCATAAGAAAGAGAGAGAAATAGAACCACGACTACCATCTTAGTAAGGTTCATTATAGTGTCCCTCCTAGACTTGCATTTTGATTTGCATATCGACAGACTCATTTAGACATATGGTGGTTACTTAGATGGTTTTTATGACTATTGCTATCTTAGGTGATGGCATTGATGCTAGTACTCTATGTGGACTCATGTTATTTGATAGGTCTCATTATGTGTGGAGATTTATATGTTTGATGTTGCTAGACATATTTTATGATTTATGCCATTTGATGATTCTTATGGATGTTGATATGTAGAATCACCTTGATGGATGGATTTACTTGATCAATGGATTCTTATGTGATCATTGCTTATGTGGGATTATATGGCATGATGATGATGTGATGGTAATAACCCTATTTCATGTTTATGACTTTACGTGATGGTTGATGAATTATTGTGTGACTGTCTTCGTGAGTAGAGATGATTTCATATCACTCATTGCAAGCATGATATGTCTTTGTGATTTTCTATTACTTGTTTGTTTATTATGATGTATATGTATCATATATGTTGTGTTTAGTGTTGATGCAAGGTTGCAGGTACTAGACATCAACTCCACCTGGCTTCACAGGTCTGAGCATGTCTTTATCCCAAAGGCAAGTTGTTGGAGATGACATAGTTTCCCTCACACATTGTAGGTCTAAGTGGTGTACCTTGTCATTGTGCCACGACGTAAGTTGTGATTAGAGTCTTTGAGTTGTCTTCTTATCCTTGGTGTATGATGTTTTGAGTTTACATTATCCTAGTTAGAGTTGTATGATTATTTAATCATTTAGTATTTATTTTGATTGATTAATATTTAATTATTCTTTTAATGGTTATTTGAGGTTAATTATTATTTATTGTTTAAATTTCTTTTATTTTAATTGCGATTTATTTATTTTTTATTAAAGGGATTTTATATTTATCTTATTTAGTTTTACTCTATTTTATTAGTGTCTTTTGATTTCTTATTATTATTAATTATTTATGATTATTTATTTATCAATAGTTGTTTAATTAATTAATATTATTTTACCTATGTATTGGTATTCTATTATTGATTAGATATTATTATTATTCATAGGTAATTATTTAATGCATGTGAAATTTTGATATATTGCTAATTGTAATTAATAAATTAATTATGGGGATAATAAACTATTTATTAATTATTTGTTTTTCTACCCCTTTTGTTGATTAATATAATCCACCTACTCTTATATTTGATTGGTTGGATGGGGAGGTAGGTAAATAAAAATATATTTAATAGATACCTTCCTCGAACTTTGGAAAGGTAGGTATAATCTATAGTATAACGGAACATTTTGATTGGTTGACTGTTTATATGGTTTTATTTTTATTTTTGAATTTATTCAGCTTCCTATGCATTCACAGGGGTTGGATTTTTTGGGAATTCTCGGATTTTTTGCTTGGGAAGATTTTCTTTGGCTTTGTATGCGAATTTTCTCGAGGATCTTGCTGGTTTTGGATTGCATCTTCATATTTCACCTTCCTTTTAGCTTCTTTTCTAGGTTGGCTTCACGATTTTCTGCATTTCACATTTGTTTTCAGAAAGATTGATTGCAAAGTGTCTTCCTGCTTGTTGGGGAAATGGGAAATTTATTTTCAGATTATTATTAGTTATTGGATTGAATGAAAGATCTAGAAATGATTTGTAATCAGATTTGTGTTTCTATTTCTTGTATTGGCTGGAAAATAAGGGTTTGAATGTATTTTTCTATGGTTTAAGCCTTGTGATTGGTTATTGCATTAGTATTTGTGTAGCGTGTTGCCTTGTAATTTATTGCATATTCATTTTTTAGGTGTTCTCAATGTTTAGAGACCCCTTGATAAGCTCTGCACCTAATTGGGTATCTCAGTGACTCTTTTTGGAGCTTAAGTTTTCCAGTTGAGATCCAAATCTTGTCATATTGTCTTCTTTAGGATTTTGGTAACCCTATTATGCATTGGAGGATGTCCCTTGTCAGTTTTGGGCTGATTTTAGGCCCTGTGGAAGCATTTGTCTACAACTAGGCAGGTTTGATTGTGCATACTTTCCATTTTTTCCAGATTGCATATCCGATACAAAAGCACCATTCTGGGCTGGAAAAGCACTAGAACAGGCAGCAATAGCGCCAAAACTCTAACAAAGGCACCAAATTAATATCAGGACATTTTTGGGTTGGTATTTGGCTTTCAAGTTGGTTTTTCTTGTTGTTCTTGCACTCCAGAGGCTAGGGTTTACTGTGTTGGAGGTTTTTGGGAACTGTCTCATTCTTTTGGGTCATGATTGAATCCATTTTGTACTCCATTTAGTCTTTTTTACTCATTTATTATGGATTTGCAAGTTGCTCCAACAAGATGTGTGCATACCTTGTTGTTGAGGATGTATTTGTGCAGCTCCAGCAAGAGGGGTTATGGTGCCTTGTTGTTGAGGACGTCTTGATATCAGTGGATTATTGTTGTTTCCCTATTCATGTGTTTGAATCACTTCTTGAGGCACTTTTTGTGAATTCAATGTGATGTATTGAGATTATGGCATGATTTTGTCTTATGGTCTTGTATGCAAGTGCATAAGGTATCTTCTTGTTTCAGTTTTGTATCAGATTTGTGATGGCATTTTGGATGCATTTCATATTGAGTTTTATGTTGTTGTAAGATGTATCTTGTTATATTTCTACCCTATGGTCTTGTATCATGTTTGGGAGAGTGGGCTCTTGCATGTGTTGGACCTCGATTGTGAGCACTAGATCTCTAGGAAGGGGGTCTAGACCTATGGAACCACATGAAGATTTTATGGTTTAATTACAAGTGATAACATAATTAATAATTGGTTAGTGGTATGGGTATCTATTAATTCATATAATTAGGATAAATAATATGATGTTGTATGCCCCAATTTGATGGACCCAGGTAGAGGGTTTTGAGATCCTATATTGGAAAGACCATTGGAGCGGTATACCTGATCTCCCTTGAGTGACTCCAAGGTGGAGACAGATGCCACATGAGGTTAGCATGTGATGACACTCTATCCCACATGTATTCATTATCCATATTTCCTTGATTTTTTTTATTGTACCTCTGGAGGTTGTTTGTTTGATTTATCCATGTGATGTATTTTGATGTTATATTCTTATGTTGGAGTCTTGTGGTGTTATGTTGTATCATATGGTTGTTAGGTGTCAGCTTAGGTCTTGAGTGTGAGTTGGAACCATTGTCATCTCCTAGCATTGGGGGTGGTTCTTATTTGGTTCCACATGGTTAGGTGGTTTGATGCCTTCTTCCATTGGGATATTCCTCTTCTTGATTGGCATGTGTGGATTGGATTCTTGGATTCTTCATCATGTGGTTACTCTTGGAGCTCATTTCTATGTTCTTGGTTGAGAAGATATTGTACCATAATTCTATATATTTGTAAAAGAGATCATGTAATCTTATGTGTGTATTTGTAAAGGAAACATATTCTCTTAAGATATGTATTTCCATAGGATGTAAATGAGAAGTAATATGATATAAAAGTTAGGTGATGTTCATAAGATTTAATCAATGATGAGGTAGATATGTCCTTTATGTAATGATTGATCATAATATTATGCGATAGAAAGAAATAATGTTTTGTATTTGCTTTGTATTGATATTTAATGAAGGAACTATATGTGTGAGTTTACAGGATAATTAATTGAAAGATGGTAGTTGTTGTTGCGTTCTATGTTTAAGTAATGGAAATCTTCTAGTTGTATGAATTGGGTTGTTTAGCTAAATGAGCTTGTTATCATGATTTATGTAATGATTTTTTAAGGTTTCTATAGTTGAGTTTTAAAGGAATTAACATGATGATAGGTTGTTGTAGTAATGAATGTTAAAATGGTTGTTAGAAGTAATGTTTGAGATGTTTCTTAAGAAATTTAAGAAATTGATAAGTGCTTAATTAATGCTATGTGATAGGAGTAAGTTTATGGGATAATGAAATGATGTAGTTAAATGTAATGTGATTAGGTAAGTTATGGGTTATATTATAATGTGTTTAGATGGTTATGTAATAAGTTGGTTTTTTGTTAATAAGTGATGTTGTACGAATACCCTAGGGAAAGGTTATGCATTGAATGCTCTTATCATGGAGTTAAGTTATTGGGTAAATGATTATTCCGCTTGCATAGTATGGTTAAAGTTTAAGTTTGTGTATTCATGTATATAGTTAATGATGCAATGTTTTTGAATGATAGTAAAGATGTTCTCTTGATGTTTAGTGTTTAAGTTGTTATGAAGATTAATCTAAAAGAAAAAAAAATTATCTCTTTTGTTAGTAGTTTTTTTTTTTGGTTTAATTCTCTAGGGTATTTTGGCGAGCATTACATCCACTTACCATGAGTCATGAAAAGAAAAATACCAAAATTACAAAGCAAAAGACTAGGTTTGTAAAGTAACATGAGTATTAAGATATGCAAAGAGAGAAACATTGAGCAAAGTGTATGCCCCCACATTAAATTGATTGCATGTGCCACAATGAAAGCAATTTATTTAAGGTAGTATAAGCACATTATCACAATTAGATGTCCCCAATAAGGATACATTAAAGAATAATGATCACAAAACACAAAACACATAAGGGTTCTACTTAACCCTAGGGTCAATATGCTCTTATGATAAATAATTTATATCATGTATATATTTGCATTGAATTGTCATCATCCCCCAAAGAAAGTATAACCACAATGGAAGAAGGGCACGTGTGTATTTTGAGTCAACATGGGAGACACCAAAAGAGATCTCAATGCTTTTCATCATCTTCATGTAGACAACACTAGGGACAACAAATAAAAAAATTGAGAAACAAATAGAGGAAGGTTACAAACAAGCAAGAGAGGAGAGAGAGAGAATCTACGACACGAATGAAGCTAATCAAGCAAGTCATCTACCTCCCAACCTTGTTGAACATTGGTTTGGGAAGGTGGAGAATATTCAAGAGGAGAAACTTGAAGTATGGTAGATGGAGCTACCACAAGTTCCAAACAAGGACCATGCTTTAATGATGGATCACTTTGTTTGTGATGCAGGAGCATCCTTGGCTCATAGCAATCTTGCATCAACCAAAAATATTTTCCTTTCTATTTTTCTTTATATTTGTAGTTTCACCATTTCTTTCTGTGTGTCCTGGTTTTGGCTCACCGGATCTTGTGGATTTGGATTCTACTTGAAGACTTGATCATCTTTCTTATTTCCAAACCACGTTGTATTTGGATCATTTTTTGGCAAGTTATCGCTATCGATTTCCATGAAAGTTTCCTTTTACTGGTTGACAGTTTCTTGTTACCAGTTGCCTGGACCTATTTTGGTGATCTACTGGAACCCCTTCCAAAGCTTGTGGAGCCTTGGGCATTGATTCCAATTTTCCTTGGTGTGTGACCGACCTTTTCCCGCAATCTACACTTCATCCTTTGGATTTTTTGGAGGAATCTTTTGTCGAAGGTTGACTTTGTTGGTTTTACACGTTAGGTCTTGTTCTTTTGGTTTTGATCCTTTTTTGGGCCAAATGGATCCCCTTGGATCATATATATAATTGTAATTACGTATTAGAATGGAAAAATCAAAGAATCAAGTAGCTAGACTGAGCGTAGAATATATATCTTAAGATTGAAGGTCTCGGTTGTGACCTATTCTATACTTTGAGCATGTTTTAGCAAGCCTGTGAGCCAGTTTCTGTAACTCGATTGTTACCGAATGGTTGTAATCAGTTTTCATGAAATAAATCAATTTGTTATACATTGCCTACATCATATCTTTGTGTTTTCATTGTGTTTACTCTTGTTGACCAGTCTGGATTGATCTCTTTGAGGTCCCTCCTAACTGGCGACTGCTTCAATTTGTTACTAGGAGCTAGGATTAATTCTTGTGAAAATTGTTTAGATAAATCATTGTCAACATCAACATATACATATTCATCATTAGCATCAACATTGTCGGCATGAACATCATTTTTATCCATCTCTTCATCAAGATTAATAAGAATAGGATCTTTAATATGAATAGAACATGAATCATCATCTTTCTTAAGTAATTTATGTCTTGGAGATTTAGTTTGAACTTACTCCCTAGGGTTAGACGAAGGTTGGATAAATGGAATCATATCATCATTTGGTTTTTGGGGGGATGAAATGGGTTGATAAGCAAGTCCACAAACCTTACCATGACATCTTCGTTGGTGTTCTCTCGCACAATGGTTTCTTTTAGTTTTAGCCGAGGGTTGTGAAGTTTTAGGATCAATAGGCATAGGCTTCTTCTCTTATTTTAAATAAGGATGCATGAGAGGATATGTTTTAGGTTGAAATATAGGAAATGTCAGGTGCTTCCCTTTGTAAGATGTAGGAGGTGGAACTGCAACATATAAAGGAGGAATAGAGTGTGTAGGAAGGAGACCATGTCCATCATGAGCAGGAGGAATAGGTCTATCATGAAGAAGAGGAATGGTTTTAGGATCTCTAGGCTTACTCAAGGATAAAATCATCTCAGTCTTCCACTTTTGATAGGATTGAAAAAGAGCATCACTACATGGCTTAAGAGGCTCAAATTGTTTAGACCAAAAGTAATCAAGATTAACATCTCCACACCTCACCATGGGTTGGTACATGCTATGATTAATTGTTATGATTTTGTCATCAAGAGGGAATTTCAAACACTTATGAATAGTAGAAGAAATTTATTTCATGGAAGAGAGCCAATAATGTTCCAACTTCACACTATATTGATCTAATATAGGAATGATAGAAAAATTGACATCTACACACTTAGTACAAACGTCAATGGGAAGAGTAATAGAGCCAATAGCGGGATAAGAGAAAACATAAAATATCTTAATCACCACATCAAATTTATCATATGTTACTTGATGCAATTATAAGGTATAAAGATATTCTTCACTTGTCACATTCAGCATACACACGGGATCAATGAGAAACCCTCATGAGAGTATGTCTTTGATCTTCGCAATGATATATAGTGCATCATCAAGTGCTTCAATAGTCTCGCTAGGATAAAAGGTAATGCATAGGTCCTTAGGAGGTGTAGGTTTATCAATAAGATTCACCACATAATTAGACTCAAGCACGAGGGCTTCAATTAGTGAACCTGGGTTATATCACATGCATTCATGGCATTCTAAAGAATCCCCCTATTTTTAAAAACTATTGTCCTAAACTCCTTTTTGGTCACCCCCTCCCAATATACATCCTGAATTAAAAGCCCCCTATTTTCACCAAATATTTCATTTTTTCTTAGCTTGAATTAAAAACCCCCCTATTGCTACCCATAGGAAATATATTGTACCCTCATTTTTGGGATATTAAACCACCTAATATGAACGCATGTGATATAATACTGCCTAGTCAGTGAAGCCCCAATGGACTCAAGGCCAAGATCATTAGGACAAAAGGAAAGATGCTCAAACTCAATCACATTAGTAGAATAAGAAAGCAAGGGATTAGTGAAAATTTAGAGGTTTTGATTACGAGGAGATACATATTTATTTCCTTTGCCATTCACACCATCTACAAATATGGTATTGTTATCAATCAAATCTAGAATTCTACTCCTTAAGGAATAACACTTTTCAATGTCATGACCGGGTTGACGATGATATTGGCAAAAAGATTTGGAATCATGTTAAGGTGGAAAAAGTCTGGATGTGTCAATTGGTTTGATGGGAGGAATTTTCAACATATTTTTATTCAATAATTGCGTCATAATGATATGCAAAGATTTAGAAATAGGGGGTCAATTCTTTTCTAAAATACTTGGATAAAAGAGGAACACAAGTTGTCGTGGTTGCTACTTGAGTATTGGTGTTGTCATTGAACTTGATGAATACCTTGTTTAGTTTAAACTTCAAAAAAAGTTCTTGAGCACTTTCATTCTTATCAATCAGAGCCATTGAAGAAGATTGTTCAAATTGACTCACTTGAAATTGATAGTTATGAAGCACTGTGCACAACTACGTAAAGGAAGTAAAGTCAGAAAAGAGAACCTTAAAAAAATTATTTGAACATCATGACCAGGCAAAGGATAAGAAATTTGAGAATACAAATGCTTATATCTACCAATAAAATCAGTCACTTTTTCTTTCACGTCTTGCTTACAATGAATCAAATTAGTCAAAATAATCTTAGGACCAATATTATTGTGAAATTGTTGAATGAAAGCATTAGCCAATTGTTGAAATGATTTAATTGAATAATGAGGCAAAGAACTATACCATTGCAAAGCTTTATCTCTAAATGTTCTAATAAATAATTTAGCCAAAAGTCTTTGATCATGAGCAAAATCACTAAACAAATTTTGAAATATTTTCACATGAGTCAAGGGATCATCTTTTCCATTATAAAGTTCCAATTGAGGGACATCTACATGTTTAGGAGGGACAACACGAACAATGCTATTAGATAATGGGCTCGCTACATCAAATGTGGGCACATTAAGATTGGATTAGTTCATGGAAACTAGTTATTGTTGCAAGGATGATACTATTTGAGCTAGGCTATTAATGGTTGTTTCGGTGGATGGATTGAAATTAGACATGTTGAATTGGGATGGAGGAGTAACATTTTTAAATGAAGGAGGAGGTTGAGAATAAGGACGTGTGACACTAAGATAGGTAGGTATGGGAGATGATTGGGTGACAAATAGAAGACTCGTAGAAGGAAGGATTAAAAAAATTGATTATTAATGTTTCCCCCTTGACTAACATGTGTAGGAATAACATTTTGTGTGGAAGTAGCCATGATTTTAGATGTGAAGTAGGCACATTAGTTATATAGGTAGTCATAGGAATAGAGTGATTAACTTGACTAGGACGTTGAGTATAACCAAGGACTTTGGCATAACTTTTCATAGGCACGATATTGGTGTCAACAATATGAACAAGGCCACCCAAAAATTCAATGCCAACTTTATCACTTTGAACCATTCTTTTTAGTCCTTCAATCAATGTGATAGCCTTACTTTCTGAGTATTGTTGACTCATCCATTGTTGAAGATTTTTAAATTCATTATCAATCTTCTCCAATTGGTCAACGGAAACCCTAGTTAGTGATTCACTCTCCTCATGAGAATTATGTAAATAATGGGGATAAATAACATCAATTCTTGAAATAGAAGAACCACCCACATTCTCATGAAACAAGTTATCCACATTAGGCTCCATATCCTTACTAATTAAACCTTACGAAGCCTTAATTCTACAACTTCGTCTCACGATAATATTATAGGTAGGACTAATGGTAGTAAAATTGATGTAGGAGCATCCCCAGTTCACATTGATCTTGCATCAACCTAAAACATTTTCCTTTATGTTTTGCTTTATGTTTGTAGTTTCAATTTTTCTTTCTGTGTCTCCCGGTTTTGGCTCACCAGATCCTATGGAGCTGGATTCTACTTGAAGACTTGATCATATTTCTTACTTTTAGACCGCGTCGCATTTGGATCACTTTCTGGCAACATATCGCTACTAGTTTCCATGACAGTTTCTTGTTACCGATTGTTCCTTTGTTACCGGTTGCCAAAGACCTATTCTGGTGATCTATCGGAACCCATTCCGAAGCTTGCAGAGCCTTGGACATTGATTTCGATGTTCCTTGGCATGTGGCCGACCTTCTATATTTCATCCTTTGGATTTTCCAGAGGAATCTCTTGGCGAAGGCCGACCTTTGTTATTTTCATGTTAGGTCTTGTTCATCAGGTTTTGATCCCTTTTGGGTCGACTAGACCCTTTGAATCAATATATATATTTGTAATTATTCTTTAGAATGCAATCAATCAGAGAATCAGATATCTAGACTGTACATAGAAGATAGATCTTTCCATTCAAGGTCCCATTTGTGACCTATTCTACTAGGCCTGAGTGTCGATATGTTGTAACCCAGTTGTAACCAGTTGGATGTAATCAAATTTCATTCAATTAATTAATTTGTTTGCATTGCCTCCATCATATCTGTGTGTTTCCATTGTGTTTACTCTTGTTGGCTGGTCTGGATTGATCTCTTTGAGGTCCCTCCTTATCGATGATTGCTTCAAGTGGTATCTGAGCGAATTTTCATTCTGGAGGTTGCGTGTCTTGAATTTTCGTTGTAGGGTGGCAGATTGCGGATCCTACCTGCAATTGTAGAGGACTAGTGTGAATCGATGTCATGAAGATGAACTAGGAATAGTGGAGCACATGGGAATACAGACCCTACTATGATGGAGATGTTGCGAGGATAGCAACTCGGTTAGAAGTTGTGGAGACAGCCGAGAGAAGAGTTTGACACATTGACGATGTAAGTGAAGATGAAGGAGAAGAAGCCCCAACAGAACAAGTAAACCTATCGGCGGTTGATTCGGATGAAGAAAGGTTTTTAAGGGTTTTGAGTAGGGTGAACACTAAACCTCATTTTACCCCACCAAAATATGATGGTAAGTTAGATTCAGAGGAATTCATGGATTGGATCTTGGAAGTGGAGAAGTATTTCGATTTTGAAAACACTGTAGAAGAGAGGAAGGTGAAATATGCATGTACCCGATTGAAAGGTCATGCATCTCTTTGGTGGGATAATTTACAAGTTGATAGATAGAGAAGAGGTAAAGAGAATATTAAGACATGGGATAGGATGACTGCTAAGTTGAAATCAAAGTTTTTGCCAGCGAATTATCAAGTGGATTTGTTTCAAAAGTTGCAGAATTTGAGACATAAGGAATCTAGTGTGGAGTACATCGAAGCATTTTACAAGTTGAACATCAAATCCAGACATGTTGATGATGAATTTGAACAAATTGCAAGATATTTGAATGGATTGCGAATGTGTATATAAGATTAACTCAGTATGATCAAATTGGAGAGTGTTGAAGAGGCTTATCAGTATGCCCTAAAGGCTGAAGAGAAATTGAACAAAAGACAAGAGCAGAGATAGAGAGGTAGAGGTGGAAGGTTTATCGGAGGAAGATTTCAAGGAGGAAGAGGATATATCGGAGGAAGGGGAACCATTACAGGTCAGAACAAGGACAAAGAAGTGAGCAAAGAAGGTAATTTAGACCGAAACGATGATAGAAATTTCTACCGGAGGAGAGAACCAGATGGTTACCGGAATGAGAACTTTAGAAGACAAGACAAGAGGACATTCAAAGGAACCTGCTTTAAGTGTGGAGGGGAAGGAAACCATGCATTTGAATGTAAGAAGACAGAGGCTACTGAAAGAGAAGCACTGGTGAAAGAAAACCCCATAGGATCAAACAATAAATTGGAAGATGGAGAACCGGTTGGTGATGAGGAGAGCTTTGTGTCATATCGGAGGAGATGAAGAGCCCTTTCAGAGGAAGAATTTGTTCAAGACCATGTGTAAAGTATCTGGTAAGTATTGTAAAGTTGTTATTGATAGTGGTAGTTCAGATAATCTTGTTTTAGAGGAGATGGTGAATAAGTTAAAATTGGAGAGATTAAAACACCCTAAGCCTTACCAGATAGCATGGATTCGGGATGAAAATAAGTTGTTAGTAAGTGAACAATGTTTGGAGAAATTAAAAATTGGGAATTATCATGATGAAGTTTTGTGTGATATTATGCCTATGGATATTTGTCATCTTTTGTTGGGTAGACCTTGCCAATTTGATAAACAGGCAATACATGATGGAAGGAATAAGACATACACTATTGTGGCCAATGGGATGATGCAAACCTTGTTACCTTTGGAGGAACCTTTGAAGAATGAAATATGTACGAATGCCAAAATTTGTTTAGTAGATAGAAGGAAATTCATGGATGGACTGAGACATGAGAATGTGTGTTTTGCCTTAATTCCTAAGAATACTAAGAGACTAGAATCGGAAGGAGAACACCCGAAAGAGATAAGAGATTTGTTGACATAATATGAGGACATCATTATAGATAATGTACCTAATGGATTTCCACCTGTTAGAAGTATTATTCATTGCATGGACTTGGTTCCTAGAGCTAGTTTACCTAACAAAGCTACACACCGGTGGACACCGGCAGAGAATGAATAACTGAATAGACAAGTTCCGGAGTTGTTGAAGAAAGGTTTGATCAAGGAGAGTATGAGCCCTTGTGTAGTACTGATAGTATTACCACCTAAGAAGAGTGGAGAATGGAGGATGTTTACCAATTCAAGAGCAATAAACAAGATCACAGTGAAATACTGGTTTCCTTTGCCTAGGATGGGTGACATAATGGACTATTTGAGTGGAGCAAAATACTTTGCAAAGACAGATTTGATGAGTGGATATCATCAGATGAGGATCAGAGAAGGTGATGAGTGGAAGACAAATTTAAGATAAATGAAGGACTATATGAATGGTTGGTGATGCCTTTTGGATTGACTAATGCACTGAGTACTTTCATGAGGCTGATGAATGAGGTATTGAAGAAATTCTTGGGTAAGTTTGTTATTGTGTATTTGGATAACATTCTGATTTTTAGTAAGACAAAAGAGGAGCATCTGTAGCAGTTAAGACAAGTTTTGAAGAGGTTGAGGAAGAAAAGTTATTGATCAATATCAAGAAGTGTACTTTCATGAAGGATGAGTTAGTCTATTTAGGATTTGTGATATCTGAGGATGCTTTGAAGATGGACCCTGAGAAAGTAAAAGCCATTGTTGAGTGGCCTACACCAGAAAACATTGGGGAGGTAAGATCATTTCATGGGTTGGCTATTTTTTACCGGAAGTTTATCTGAAATTTTAGTTCAGTTTGTAACCCTATGACTGAGACCATGAGAGGAGATTGGAAGGAATTCAAGTGGACCACTGGAGAAAACAAAAATTTTGAACTGTTAAAGCAAAAAGTGATTGAGAAGCTTGTGTTAGCTTTACCGTATTTCAATAAAATATTTCAAGTGGATTGTGATACAAGTGGAACAGAATAGGAGCAATGTTGAGTCAAGAAGGGAGAGCAGTAGCCTATTTCAATGAGAAATTGAATGATGTCTAGAGGAGATATTCAGTGTATGATCAAGAATTTTATGCCATAGTTCAAGCCTTGAAGAAATGGAGACACTACTTGTTGCCTAAGGAGTTTATGTTGTATACAGATCATCAAGCTTTGCAATATTTGAATAGTCAAAGTAAGTTGAATCAAAGACATATGAGATGGGTAGAATTCTTGCAGAGTTACACCTTTTTGTTGAAGCATAGAAGTGGAAAATCTAACAAAGTTGTTGATGCATTGAGTAGGAGAAGGAATTTATTGACAGAGATGAGAGTGACAGTATTAGGTTTTGAAGATTTGAAGACCTTGTATGATGAAGACCCGGATTTTGTTGAACCTTGGAAAGCATGTAGAGAACTGGTTATGGTAGATAGAAGAAAATGGTTGGATTACTTTATTCATGGTGGAATATTATTTAGGGGAGTTCAGTTGTGCATACCTAAGAGTTCCATAAGAGAGAACCTAATAAAAGAGAAACACAGTAGAGGTTTAGCCAAACATTTTGGCATAAAATTTTGATATGTGAAGATTTGTAGAGTTTGTCAAGTTGCAAAAGGTAGTAGTCAAAATGTGAGATTATATAAACCTTTAATAGTACCAGTAAGACCTTGGGGGGATATAAGCATGGATTTTCTACTTGGATTGCCTAAGACACCAAGAGGGAATGATTATATATTTGTGGTAGTGGATAGAGTTTTGAAGATGGCTCATTTCATACCTCGTAAGAAGACATCTGATGCATTACATGTAGCAGACCTATTTTTCAAGGAAGTGGTGAGATTTCATGGATTACCTAAGAGCATAGTTTTCAACTGAGACACTAAGTTTGTTGGCTATTTTTGGAGAACACTTTGGAAGAAGATGAAGACAGATTTGAAGTTCGGTTCTACTTTTCATCCACAGACTGATGGACAGACAGAAGTTAACCGGAGTTTGGGAAATTTGTTGAGATGTTTAGTGGGAGATAAAACCAGAAGTTGGGATTTTATCCTTGCACAAGTAGAGTTTGCCTACAACAATTATGTGAATAGAAGTACAAGAAAAAAACCTTTTGATATTGTTACCGAAGTGCACCCTAGAGGTATAGCAGAATTGAGAGACATTAGCAGTGAAGACCGGAAGAGTTCAAAAGCAAAAGATTTTGCAAATCACATGGCAGCATTTCATAGTCAGGTTAAACAACCTTTGGAATATATGAACAGCAAATATAAGGAGAAGGTAGATGAGAAGAGGACACAAAAGGAATTTGAAGTTGGCAATGAAGTGATAGTATATTGAAGAAAAGAGAGATTCTTGGTTGGAACTTTTAATAAGTTGCAGATGAAGAAGTTTGGACTCTGTAAGATTTTGAGGAAGTTCAGTCCTAGAAATGCATATGAAGTGGAGCTACCGGATAGTCTAAGTGTTTCACCTATATTCAATATTGCAGATCTTCATGAGTGAAATGAACTAGAATTCAATGAGGATAGTGTAAAGACCTAGAGAAACAATTTCCCCAGAAGGAATCGGATCAATTGAAGAGATTTTGGACAATAGGATTGGGCGTAGTACCCGGAGCAATCAGTATAAGGAATATCTTGTGAAGTGGAAGGACAGACCAGTTGAAGATTCATCTTAGATTTCTCAGGCAGAGGCAAAGCGCATTAGTTTTCCTCTAACCCCAATAAAGTGAGAGGCTCACTTTTTCAATAACCCCAGATGTCTAATGCAAAAGCATCCCCAATTCACAGCGATCTTGCATCAACCAAAAAAAAAATCCTTTATGTTTTTCTTTCTGTTTGTAGTTTCAGTTTTCCTTTCTGTGTGTCCTGATTTTGGCTAACTGGATCCTGTGGAACTGGAGTCTACTTGAAGACTTGATCATCTTTCTTTCTTTCAGACTGCATCACATTTGGATCACTTTCCGGCAAGATATCGCTATTGGTTTCCATGACAATTTCTTGTTACTGGTTGTTCCTTTGTTACCGGTTGCTTGAGACCTATTATGGTGATCTATCGAAACCCATTTTGAAGCTTGTGGATCCTTGGACATTGATTTCAATGTTCCTTAGTGTGTGGCCGACCTTCTACGTTTCATCCTTTGGATTTTCTGAAGGAATCTCTTGGCGGAGGCCGACCTTTGTTATTTTCATGTTAGGTCTTGTTCTTCGGGTTTTGATCCCTTTTGGGCTGATTGGATCCTTTGGATCGATATATTTGTAATTATGATTTAGAATGCAATCAATCAGAGAATCGGATAGCTAGACTATGCGTAGAAGATAGATCTTTCGATTCAAGGTCCCGGTTGTGACCTATTCTACCAGGCCTGAGATTCGGTATGTTGTAACCCGGTTGTAACCGGTTGGATGTAATCAAATTTCATTCAATTAATCAATTTGTTTGCATTACCTCCATCATATCTTTGTGTTTTTGTTTTGTTTACTCTTGAGAGCTAGTCCAAATTAATCTCTTTGAGGTCCCTCCTCACCGACGACTGCTTAAAAAACTCAAGCACAAAGGAGGGAAATTTGAATTTGAATTTGAAAATTATGATTAAGAAATACAAAGTTTTGTAAAAAATTATTAATAAACCAATTAATTATGAAAATTGATTTGTGAATTTGAAAAATAAATTCACCTAGATCATAGCATAACATTCATAAAGATCAAATCTGAAAATTATGCAATCCACATGATAAAGTTTAGAATTATAAATTAGGGTTTTTGTAAATTCAACCACTAAATTTATCTAATTCAATTTAAAAATAATATCTAGGAGGGAAAATTTGAATTTTAAAATAAATAAAAAATCTGAAATAATAAACCCAAATTAGACAAACCACAAGCTCAATTTTAGAATAAAAAATTAGGGTTTTTATGAATTTTTGGCTTGATGTTGATGTGTTGGTGTAAAGAGTTGATTGGTGACTTGTTTTATGTTGTCATTGATGGCAATTATATTTTTATAGTCACATAAGTCTTGTAAGCCAATCGGTAAAGCTTAACCGGTATAGAAGATGATTTAACAGTAAACCAGCAAATAGGTCCTCAATCGGTTAACAGGAACCAAGTTGCATTCAAGCAACCGGTACACGAGATTGATGAAGATTTGGATGATGTGGTTTTACATGAGTGATGGAGATAGGTATTTGGTGTTATATTCATGACTGCATTGGAAGACTCAACAGGATGATTGAGATTTGATGTACAGAGTAGGCTATCTAGAAGAACACTTAACCGGTAGTGATAAAGTCACTAAGATCGGTAAACTGGTACAATTTTTGTTTTATTTTGTTATGTCGGTGGCTGACATAAGCAAGGTGTGTAATGTAATTTTATCTAGATTTATTGAACCTAGGAAATTGTTCCAAGGTTATGAGTCGACTAAGTTGATGTCTATAAAAAGTGTGATGAGTTATGAGATCAAAGGCGAATATTGACATTTTGATTGTGGGGTGATTAGTGAAGCTTTGTATTGATGTGTTGTTTAATTTTTGGAGGAACTGAAGCGGATCTTATCAGACACAAAGGTTTATTAAACTTTTGTTATCCTAAAGGTTGCAATAGCCAAATTCCTTAACCGACTAGGTCCTGACAGGCCTTAATATGTAAATCCCCTAACAGGGTAGCTCAACATCTGAGTTTAAATCCTCTTGCGAGGTTGCTCGTAAATGGGTTCATCATAGCAAATCCCTTCACCTGGTGACTCCTAACAGGGCATATGTGTAAGACCTTAACCAGTCAAAGATTTCTATTTTGCAGATAGTGAATCTTGTGGGTACTAACTCCCGCCATGGTTTTTCCCTTTTGGGTTTCCACATATAAATGATTGTGTTATGGTTGGCATGTTTAATGTAGTGTTTTCTTATGTGATTATTTTCCTTGCATGCCTATTTATTTTAAAGTTGTTAACAAGTGTAATCATATTCTTAAGGTTTCTGCTTGCATTGATTCACCCCCCCCCCCCCCCCCCCACTCTTAGTACCTTATAAGATTATCAAATTTAACCTCTAAATTTTTGAAATTCAAAGAAAAATTAAACTTCAAATGTAAATTTGAATTTGAAATTGTATAAACACTTAGATCTGAGAACATAAATTAGAATTGTGGATGTGAGGAGTCTAGTTCACCAAAATGTAATGGTGAAAAATTAGGATTTGTACCACAAGAAGAATGAAAACCGTTAATTTTTACTTAGGTACCATTACATTTAAAAGAGGGAGGTAAACCCAATGGATCTAGCCACAAACCAGCAAGGATAAGGGCTAAGAATTCTATTGGTTTTCCCTCTTTTAAGTTGAATGGTAAAAATGTTGAAATTAGGGTAAAAGTGTTAGAATTGATGTAAACATGCATAAAAAGTGAGCTATAGTTGTTGGATCGAGCCACAAACCTGGATCTGAGAAATTTAAATATATTTGGATATGTTCTCAAAACGAGCTCCTGATTTGTCGGGACCATAGCGACAGTCGCTCTAGTCCTCCACACTTTTCGCACTCCAATGGAGAATTGATTCGTCACTATAAATAAAGCTAATTTTGAAGATCGCAGCTTCGTACCTTTTCTTACACACACTAGAAAGGAAAATAGGTTGGGAATAGGGGTTTGCCTTAGGTCAAACCCCGGTTTTGAAATTAACCATGAAATATGATTGAATTGCAGTGATAGAAATGTTCTCCTTTAGAGGGAGATGTTGTATTAAGACTAAACACAAATGTTATACCTACTTGTGATGTTTTGTTTGTCTCCATGTAAAATTAGGGTTTCATGAAGTCTTCAATAATATAGAACATGAATGTCAACTCCAATGCTTGAATATTGACTCTATCTTTGCTTCAATGCTTGAAAGAAGACTAATTGCTTGCTCACTTGAACTTGAATGATTGATGTCTAATTTAATTAATGTGTGTGTATATGAATGTCTTGAATGTATATCAAAATGAGAGAGGTAGATCTCCTTTTATACTTGCACGTCAAAAAATAACTTGATTTTCCAACATGAGCCGACACGGGGTCATGATTCTCGCTCAAATATTATGACCTTTAAGGGGCCCAAAAATAGGTCCTAATTGGGAGGACTAGGGTGCTAGCACCCTAGTCCTTACCAATTAGGCACCAAAACATGAAGGGGAATGAAGTGCAAGGTAAAAAATATGGCAAATATGCATGGTATGAGTAGAATAAAGTCTTCAATCAAGCTCTGGGACACAAATTCCAAGGTGAGGGCCCAAATGAGGACAAATTTGTAAGGGAATACAATTTAGGACACTACAGCCAACTAAGTGCATATGTTTAGTCTCCTTATTTTTCAAATGTAGTAAAATTCAATGCAACAAATCCCAAATCTCAGGTTGAAATTCCTTCATCCTCTTTGGCCAGTTCATATCCCATTTTTTTACTCTAATATTTTTTTTTCTCAATTGTGTGCTCTACCCTTTATGATTTGATCTTTTATCCAAGTCTATTGTAAAGATTTTAGATCGGATTCTCAACTTTTTCCTAGTATGTTTTTGTTTATTTCTTCCTTTGATTCAAGGTTTTTTTTTTTCTAATTTATATTTCCCTATGCCTGAATGATGTTTGGTTTTCATTTCAGCTTACCTTATTGTTTTAAGATTCTACAAGTTGTTCTAACTCATGAGTCCAAACAACACTTATTTTGAGATGTTGTTTGGGCCCATAAGCCCGAACATCCTATTGTTTATTAATTCCTTTCATTTTTTGGTGTATGAAGTCGTTGAAACCCCAACCTAGACCAAATACTCCCTTCTAGGTGTAATTTAGGGTTTCAACCCTCCCATACACCAAATTCTAAGAAAACAAACATTTGCATTTGTGGTGTGAGTCGGGTTTACAACCCCGACTTACACTGGGCCATACCCTCGTGGTCTAAGACAAGGTTGCAAACATGACTTACACCACACTCACATCATGATCTTTGTGAACTTTCTTTAAAATAGTTCGGGGGTATAACCCCTAATCACACCCAGTTTTTTTGTCATTCCTATGCATGGTGTAGATGGGATTCATGAACCTGAACTACACCATACTCTTGAATATCCCATGTGTAGTTTAAGTTCACAAACCCAATCTACACCACTTTAGTATGTCCTTCTCTTTGTACAAATCTAACCTACAAGTCTGAAATGTAATTCATAAGTTTTACACCTATGTTAGGTGTCAATCGCGTTTGTAAACCTAATTTACACCAAACTCACTTGAGTGTAAATCAGTGTTGCAAACCCAATTTACACCAAAGGCAACTTTGTACTATCAAGAGAATTAGGGATTTTAAAACCCTAATGATGATAATCTAACAAGTTGAACATGGTGATGATAATTTTTCAAATTTTGCAGTTTCAATTATAGTCAAATGACAAAGCCATCTCCAAGTAAAAGAACTATGAAGTTTAAGAAGCAAGTTCCGCATCCGGTCTTTCCACCTTCTTCAGTGTCGTCTAATATTGACAACATCAAAGACATGAAAATTGGTCATGTGGATCTATAAGAATTTCTTAAGAGGGTCAAAGAGCTGCCTGAATAGTATAAGGAGGCAACTATCAATAGTGGCATTCACTTAGTTGCAACTTTCCCAATGTTTGTACAAAACCCTAAATTTGTCTTAGCATTGGCCAATAGGTTTACTCCATTAAGCAAGACTATTCAGGATGCAAAAGGAAAGAAAGCTATCATTAAATTGGATGAAGACTTCTTTGATAAAATTTTCAAATGTCCAAACATTTATCAGTATGCTAATATAGATATGCAGTCATCTTAGACATACTACAATAATAACTCAAACAAATGCAGAAGAAACAACAATCACAATGGGTCAAAGTCACAAAGACCCACCATTGCAAGATGTCCTCAGACCATTCACCAAATTGATATTATTGAAGAGGTAAATGATCTAATCACTCTTCTCAATAGGATGAAAGGTCTTCCTATTTCAGATACCCATCATAAATGAATGTATCAATACATTCATATCATCAAGAAAAGCAAGAAAAGGATCTATTGGGGTAAACAAATAAGTGATGTCTTGTGTGAGAAACTTACCAATGTGCCAACTACTTTTAAGTTTTATATGACTTCATATCCAGTATATGCAGCAGCCTCAATGAGGCATTTCAGAGGATTGTCCACAACAGAAGATAGAATTCAGATTCTAATGTATCAATATTACTCCCACATGACTGAGAAATAGTTTAAATCATTTCAGGTGGGTAAACGATGCTTTCTTCTATCACTATATGTGTATGTTTGACAAGGTGATTGAAAAAGAGAAGGGTGTTAGATGAAGCCTAGAATATAGCGAATCAGTATGGATGTATGTTCTTATAATTCCCTACATTCACCTACCTCAGAGTAGGATTCTATGATGATGCACATTTTATGTTCCCCAGGTATCCATCAGACAAGATTGTTCTCATGGAGTTGGCTTGTTAGATGGTAGTAGTACATGAGTGTCAGTCAAGTTCACATAAGCCTATATTTAAGTTTTCTCTAGGCCAGAGTGATGGATGATGAAATGAGAAGGGTTACAATGAAGTTATTCAAGGCAAGGAAATATTTTGACTACAGGGGCAAGAAAAATAAATTAAAGAAAAGCTACACTCGTGTTCATCGTGTAGAAGATATTGTGATAGACTATAGAACAAAAGAGGACATTAGAAAGCTTGATAAATGTTCTCTCATTGGTGAATAAATTGAAAATATAAATCTTGTAAATATTCCTGAAGATCTTGAAGATGGTAGAAACATTCTAGATCTAGTGTATGAGAAGAAGAAGATTGTAGATACACCACTTCCTCATCCAGTGGTCACAAGAGGAAATGAATTCAATAAGGGATATGTTTCATAATATTCTTGCAAATACCAATCTCTATTTGACACAAAATGGGATTCAATTAAAACCATTCCAGTTTTGATTAGAAGATAATACTATAGGACCTATTGGAAATACATTTGAGCTCGGGACCAAGAACAATCAAGATTCAATGGCTCAAAAGGCTCCAAAATTCAGGTTTATTGTTGGAAAAGGGAAAGATAGAGGTCAATGGGAATCATCATCTCAAGGTACTCAAACAAAATAAGAGATTGAGGTTGCATTGCTTGAGGAGGAGTTACAACAAGAAGAAGAATAACTAGGGAAAGAACAAGATAAGGAGTATGATGAGGAAGGATTACTAAAAATTCATAGTACTTCCCATTCTGAAAGGGCACAAGAATCCATTCCTCATACATCTCATAATTCTCTAGGTACAACTCCTCTGCAAGTTTCTGTTTATAATCCTATTCCTTTTGGTTCCACTATTTCCTATGCTTCAGATGCTCCTGGTGTAGAGATTCACACTATTCCCTCTAAAACAACGAATGAGTCAGCCTTAGATACTGTACAGGAAAATATTGAAAATGTGTTTCTCCCAAATTTGTTTGAAGTGTCTTCTTGTATGTTAGAACATTTTGATAGATTCATGTCAGAGACTAAACTTGCACCCAAAGTTCCAGGCATAGAGAACCCTCTTGCAATTGTGACCGTTACCCCTCTCATTGTGACTACAAAAGTATAGTAACAACAACTTTCATCTCTGGTATTGGCCACAAGGGTAAAAGATGACATACCTTTACCACCTTGGTTAGTCTCTAATACTCCCAAGAGGAAGGAAATAGGCCATCTCCCTAGATGACTTGGATTTCAGTCAGTTGGTTCCTATCAAGCCGAATGTTGCAAAGAAGGCTAGGACTTTGTCTAGAGTCAAGGTAGATAAGTCAAAGAAAAAAATGTTGAACTTGTAGCACCTCTTCTAGATATAGACATTGACAAAATACAAACTACAAATTATGAAATTAATAGAATTCAATTGGGCAAGAAAACCCATAAAGGAATTGTAGAGGATGCTTAGACATATTTTGATAATCTTGTGGCAAGGTATGATGAAGAAAATATTAAAAAAGATAAGCTTAAGAAACAAGTGGAACAACTCACCACTGTGTTGATTAGGATAACAAAGTCTTCAAAGGTAATTGAGCTAGTGACTTCATCAATTGGTGAGAAAGTCATCAAATAGGTTGAACAGGTCACTTCACATCTAAGATCAGTGGGTGAATGGATGGATAAAGTGTTGATTCAAGGAACACATCTTCTGTGTTACAATTACATTGATTAAGAATTTGGAAAGTGTTAAGTTTGAAGTAGATAAAATATTGAATCTACTTTCATAGGAGTTGGAGACATAAGAGAAAGACTTTGACTCTTGATTGAAGTTAGAAGATTTTCAATTAGATGTCCTAATTGATAATGGGGTACTTTCTTCAAGAAACATGTATATTGAACAAAGATAAGCATTGGAACATTAGATGAACATTGTGGAAATACTCATCAAGGACATGTGAAAGGCAAAAAAAGAAAGTAATGACAAAGGAAAGGAAATCATTGTAAAGGTATCAGAACTTCCTCATACATTCCTTGATGAGAATTAAAAGTCTCTTCATGAAGATGTTATCATCAAAGAACTCAACTTACTAATTGGAGAAGAGATTAATAAAGAAGTTTTCTCAATATCTTCAATTGAAAAATTGATAGGTATTCAAGTTAATTTGGATAACTTAGACTCCCTTTTGAAGAAGCACAAGAGATATTATGGCAGCCTTGGATATTCTATCACTTGGGTCAAAGTTGTCACAATTCATACTCAACGACCTAATAAAGAACAAATGAAGATTGCTTTGCAAAATTTTGAAGAATTCATGAAACGAGATTATAATGGAGTGTCTTGTAACAATTTGTAGTTTTATATTTTTGAAGTTATAGGTTAATTTTGGTAGCTAGCATTCAACACTTCAAGTGTCATTTTGTACATATGTTTTTGCATCTAGAATTTGCAAAAGTTATACGGCAAGTAGGGATCAATTTTCACTTAGTCATAGTTAGTTGAACTCTTCTCCTAGTTTTAATCATAGCTTCTCCAATATATGTCTGGGAGCTCTTTGTAATTTTCAACTTTAATTTTATGCAATGAAGCTCTGTTGAAGTGAAGAGAAAAGTGAAACTTTGAGTTCATATTATTATTTTGCAAACTTGATCAAATAATAGAACATCATTGGAATTCAGACTTTGTGTTGGATTCATTGTAGTTTATGGTGAGGGTGTTCTAACATCATTCTTATTGTAGAATCTTATTTTGATTGAGAAAAATCATTGTGGAAAAGTATTGTTAAAGAGTAGAGCGGATTTTGTAAATTGTAGACTTTGTGTTACATTTTAGTATTTGCAAGGTAGATAATCATTTAAAGACTTTGAGCTTTAGTTTGTTGTCTTAAGTAAAAGTTTATAAAATATTAAGTGAGTATCAATACAAAGACTTTGTGCTTTGCCTTTTTATCTCATAAAGTTCATTTTGGGTTATAGAAGTTATTGGTTAATGGTTGATAGGATTATAGTGTTTTGAAGACTTTGAGCTTAAGTGCCATTTTCTCATCTTGAGGAAGCAACGGAAGACTTTGTGCTTTCATGGAAACTTTTTCTTTTTATTTGTATATTTCATTAACACTTTAGAAGTTGTTTAAATCATTAATGCTCTTAATTGTAACTTCTTTTCTGAAAAAGAATAACGTCTATTCTGAAAAAGAGAATCAAATGATGTATCCTCCAAGTTTATATTAGGATTCATAGTTAGATTTTTGTTCTAATTAGAGAAGAGTAGTAAGAAAATGGGGAGACTTCACTTATAACTGGGAGAGATTTAATCTCACATACTATGGTTGAAACCACCATTTTGTAAAACCTCACAAGTTTACAAAAATTTTAACCAACAATCTTGTTTTGAGATAAGTTATTGTGAACCTTTGAATTTTTATTCCTGTATAAACTTATTCTATATTTTTTTAGATTTCAACTTTTGTCCATCCTCCTATTAAGGTACATGTTTAGTCTTATCTCCAAAGTCTAACTCTCTCACTTAGTTGTTTATCATTTTCAAAGTCGTGGCTGTTGTCATATAGATGTTTAGGCACCCATTTCAGGGATCTTTGAAGTTTGAAACTCGTGCTTAGTCGTTTCATCCTTTTCAAACTCAAGGATTTAGTAATACTCACATTTGTGTACTTGTTTTTTGGTTTTATTAATCCTAATCCCTAAACATTTTATGTTATATATTTAAACGAAATCATGAGTTCAAAGATATTCTTATCGAGGTAATTGTTAGGTGTTACTTATGATTATTGAGGCTCAAATCCTACACAAAATCATCTTCTCTTTTTTGGATTTATGATTTTATCCATTCTCATTTTTTGGTACTTATTTATTGGTTTTCCAAATTTTCATCCCCAATCATTTGAGATCATATATTTGGGGATGTTCTTACTTTGATACTTGTTTATCAATTTCCTTGAAATCTAATCCGCAACTAAACTGTGCTAATATATTTATAAGTATCATTTTATGAGAGTGTTCTTATTTGTGTATCAATGAAGTCTAATCCTTGGCTATTCTATATTATATCATTTGGCAAGATCATAAGTGTAGTACCCCTCCTCGATCGAACTTGTTAGACTCATATTTTACTATAGTTTACTTTCAATGGATACATTGCTACTATGTGTTATTCAGAATTATTGATATTAGTTCATGCTTTAAACTGGATATGTGATGTATGCTTTATTTACAGTATTTCAGTACTTGTGATTAGCACTGTGTTTATGGATTATTGTCATGGACTGACACCTTTACCTTACATATGCGATGTGTTATTTATATGTTGCGTGTTTGCAAGTGTATTGGATGCAAGGGGATAATTTTCCTTCACTCACTCTGGTGAGATAGGGAACGTCATGATTCTCCTTCATCGGTGTGCATATCGTGTATTCTATATTTGTATATATACATGTGTGGTTCAATGATGCAGAATATTGCAGGTACAAGTACCGGGTACGTACAGGGTATCATCTCCACCTGGCTTCACAAGTCTAAGCGTGCCTTATTTGTCCGATGGGAGTGGAGGAGATAGTGGTTGACCCAAATTTTACCCCATTTACACTCTTATGAGTGTCGTCAGTTGGTCGTCCTTTCTGTTGTTTGACCTTCGAGTTTTGTTTGTTTGATTGTTTCAGAGTCTTCGTATGGGTTTGCTCAATATGCCTACCCTAGTGGATTAGATTATTTATTTGAGTTTATGGTGTCATTACATAGTTGGTATATTTAAATTATGTATTATTATGCGTTTGTGATTATGGATTTAATTAATTAAATGAAGTAACTAAATTTAGTTTGCAATTGTATTATATTAGAAATATAATTTTATTTAAATTTAGTGGAAAATAAATAAAATTAATTGCATTTATTGTTCTCTAGATTTTAAAAATAAAATAAAATAGTTAAATTATTGCCTTAATTTCTTTTTTGAAAAGTTAATTAATTGGCATGAGAAAAGAAAAAGAAAAAAAAGAAATGATTTTTGCTTATAACTTTCCATTTACTTTTTGAAAATTAGAAAAGAAAATAAAATCTCTTTTATTATGATATTAAATATTATATTTGATGCCCTCCTAAATGGCACAAGGTTAGCAAATGATAAATAACACAAAAGACACGAAACCGTTAGTGTTAGTCAATCAAAAACTAATCTAAAAAGGCATATCAAGAGAGACACTAAAAACATGCAAGCATATTTAACTATCAAAGCAAACATGATGAGGCATCTCCAAATACCCCCTAACATGCTCTTAGTTTCTTTCTCCCTTGTTCCTCTCCTCTCCAAGTTCCAAAATAGTGTAGCTCTCAGCAGCTTTTTGCACTATGGATGCTTATGGAGGATTGAGATTGTAGTATAGCTCTAAATGTGAAATGAAAAGCTAATACTATGCTATTGATGCTAAAATGATATATTTTAACCAAAATAACAAGATTTTAGTTTGCTATGCTAAATGCTCTCTAAAATGCCTATAGGTTAAATGCATACAAGTTTTCAGGATCTGAATTATGAAGAAATGGGCTCTATTTATAGGAAAAATGGAGCAATGGATGGTTGAGATTGAGCAATCTCAACAAGGGTCAGGATTGAATGATTTCAAATCCATGTGAGGGCTTTCAACCCAATCTTAGGATGACAAGTGTCATAGTGAGATAGGTTGAGAGGAGAGGGAATAAGCATTAAATGCTTGATATGACCTTGGGATTTAGAGTCAAGGTTGGTTGAATGAATAAACTCTTTATTCAAAGAATAAAGCTTTTATCCAATGGATAAACTCTTGTGAAAATGTGAAATGGATGAATATGGTCAAAACAATAAATGTTTGGGGGGACAAGTTTGAAATAACCATAAATGGTTATGTAAGAGCCATAAATGGTCATGTAAGAGCCATTAGTGGTCTTGGAAGACTTTGGGGGTTAATTTGTTGAACACACAAAGCATTAAATGTTTTTCAAAGACTTTGGAGTCTTTGAGAAGTGACTCCATTTTACTTAGGAATGTGACAATAATTAGGGGATGGATTAGGCTAATTAAGAAGGGGTTAGAAGAATCTAGAAGGAGATTAGATTTTGCAAGTGGATTTGGTGGGTGAGGGAAAATAGGATTTTATTAAAATAAAAATTCATTTATTCCAATAAATGTGTGCAAGTTGCATTTGTAGGAAAATGCAAGTGGGGGAGGATAATGATTTAAATAAATGTTTTATTTAATTTATTTAAAAGAGGAAAAAGGGGATCTAATGAAATAAATATGATTTATTCATTTAATTGATTGGAATTTGATTTAATGAATTAATTAAAATAAATTGAATAATTTATTTAATTAATAGGAGAATGTTTGGAGATGAATTAATTAAATATTAATTTAATTAATTGATGGCTAGTGGATTTTTAATCAAATAAATATCAAATATTTATTTAATTAAGCTGGACAGATTTGTGTGACTACATTTGCCCCTCTTTTAGACGATGCGATTTATCGCATCGTTTCAAAGAAAGAAAAACTGGTTTAAAGAAATGCCCCATAAAATGTAAATTTAATGGGTGGTATGCCCCCTCGAGAGATAGGCCGAAATTTTTTGAAAAATCAGGCGATCTCTCAAAAAAGAATGAAAATTGGCGAAGTCGTAGAAGAGAAAAAGTTAGGCATACGGGTGAAAAATAGAAGAAAACAGGGGGAAAATGGAGAAATGGGGTGCTCGGGAAGTTCACAGGGACCACGGCGATGAGCGGGGGGAAGTTACGGTGACGGCGAAGGGTATAAATGGGGTGAAAGGGGTGAAAATAGGATCATTTGTGACCACGACCATTTGGAAATCAGAGCTCTAATAGAGACATTTGGAGGAGCGAGTAGCAGTCAGGATGCCGATTTCGATCACCGAGCACAGATTTGAGCAAGTTCAACGGTACCAGTGCCCAGACGACTACGGACCAATGGTACGCAAATTTAAAATTTTAATTTTTATGCATTTTTGATAGGTTTTTTAGCTGAGTCCAAGTCAAGTCGAAGCAAGAGCGCTGGAACTACGGTTTTGGCGTTTTGCTCCATAAACTAGCGCTATTGCGCCGCAACGGCGCTATTGCCCCATTGTTTGAGCACTTTTGGTTTGATATAGCGCTATTGTATGCAAGTTTTAGCACTGTTGATTAATAAGTGCTATTAAGGGCTCAATTGAGCGCTATTGATTTCAAGTAGCGCTATTGTATAGTTGTTTTGGCGTTGTTGCAGTTTGAGCGCTTTTGTATAGCTAATTGAGCGCTTTTGTTAGAGTTGTAGCGCTATTGTTGAAAAACAAGCGCTTTTGTTGGTATAATAGTGTTTTTGCCTTAGGATAAAGAGATGCTCCAATTTGGATGAAGAAAATCTCTCAATTGCCAATGATGGATGGATGGCGAGGTGAAGTGGGAGTTGTTTTGAACCATAGCAGCTTGATGAGACTTAGGTCATTTGTTAGGAGAAATGTCCATTGAAGTCTAGGTGGCCATGATTGCTTACCTGTTGAGACCTGAAGATACTTGATCAAAGTATCTATTGATAGTCTAGGTTTAAACTTAAGAAAGTTTGAAAACAAAACAACTGATGGTGATTGATGGATGCCCATGTGCAAGAGGAGCTACACGTGTTGTAGTTACGGGAGCGACATCCTACGACACAGGGGTTGCGGGACCGATTGACATAGGCAGAGATAGACTGCATTGTCGTGACGGGTCTATATGAGGTGATGCACATGCCCGTGATTCGTATGAATCACGGATTGATCACAGCACTAGCAGAGCGGTGGCACAGCGAGACGTGCACCTTCCATTTGGCACAGGGGGAGATGACAGTGACCTTGGAGGATGTGTGGTGCATCTTGCGGATTCCGATTCGAGGGGAGCTGGTTACATATGATAGATCTTAGGGGACTCTGGCAGTGCAGAGGATTTTTGATGAGGACGTTATATTGATGATGGCTCCATTGCTTGGGAGGATATAGCGGCATTATATGAGCCTCTACCAGCAGTTTTTTCAGGTATTGTGGGAGGACTGTTGTGTCCAGACAGGCGTTCACATGGTTTGGTCATGGGATGGGGGCAGGTTATCGAGATGATGATGACCGAGGGGACCCGATTTACGTGGGGGTCGTGTGTGTTGGCGCACATGTACCAAGAGCTCCATGAGGTGGTGTACTGGGGGAGAGGTTCCTTAGTAGTGGGCATGACGTTGCTGCACATTTGGGTTTGGGAGCACCTACCAGTGACTTGACCGGTGAGTCTTAGATTTCGTGCAGTAGATCAGCCGTACATGTTTATGTACAGCGGCATGATGAGTCAGCCCCACTTGGGGAAGTTAGAGTGGTGGCGGCGGGCTTTAGATGACCTGGATGCAGTGATATGGCGGCCATACTTGGAGTGTGAGCTATGGGATGATGACGCAGAGGCACTGCCATATGTGTTTATGACTCGATTCCTCATTGGGAGGACCTCATACCACGTGGAGAGACAGGTGCCCGGACGAGTGCTGACATAGTTTGGATGGCAGCAGGGACTGCCTAGGGGATCAGGAGAGTATGCTCGGGTTATTCGGGAGAGGTATGCATGGGGTCCAGTGCTACCGTATGATCAGGCACTGGCAGAGTTCCGGACACTGCAGGCGAGGCCATGGGACATACGACCGAGGGTCGCAGATGCAGGTGTGACAGATGAGTATACGCAGTATCGAGCAGTGCACCCGATCCCATGGATATCGGATCTAGCAAAGCTGATCCCAGCTTTTGAGGATGAGAGGGGACAGAGACGGAGGAGGGTAGGAGGTCGAGGAGGAGTAGGAGGTGGAGGAGGTGGTGGAGGAGACGGAGGACGTGGAGGAGGAGATGGAGGAGGTGGAGGAGGTGGGGGATGATTGGGGATGCGGAGTCAGCAGAGAGGGAGAGGTGGACTGCCTCTATGGATATCACAAGGACCATTGATACAGGAAGGAGTTCAGCTGAGTGGGAGGGGGATGGAGAGGGAGATCTTGATAGACAGAGGGGAGGGGATTACTGGAGAGGGTGGTGCAGGGGAGGCAGCTATGGATACCAAGGAGGGAGCTACTAGAGATCTGCGGGATCATGTGATAGTATGCTTGTAGATGCGGATAGAGGATTTGGAGGTGGAGGTGGCAGCTAGGGATGTGCAGCTATTTGCAAGGGAGTCAGAGCTGACGGTGGTGCTGCGGGAGAGAGATAGTTTCGTGGAGAGATTGGCAGAGCTACAGGAGAGAGTGTGGATTGGAGTAGGAGCACAAGGGCCTACAAGGGAGGTGATGAGGGAGATGCAGCGAGCTCAGGCGGAGATAGAGTACTGGCGGGGGTTATATGAGCAGGTGATGCCAGTGAGTCAACGAGCTCTCAGTTATTCACAGATGCGGTAGGCGAGATCAGAGTGATCGCAGAGGGTGCAGAGCAGTGGGGGTGTGATGGGTCCGTTGCGGAGGGAGAGATCAGGGGATGCAGGAGGGAGTGGTGGTTCGATGAGGCCTCCACGGAGAGATGGATCAGGTGGTGCAGGCACCAGTGGTGGAGTAGGGGGAGGTGTTGGGACAGCATCTGGCCAGAGTGGCATTTGAGAGAGCATTCATGCATATATGTATTTGTATCATTGTTTATTTGTTGGATTGTATCTTGGATGGCTCTTGGTAGCCAATTTTGTAGACTTCATTGTACTCTGATACATGAGATGAGATATATGAGGAGATCCCATATTGTGATGATATGCAGTTGATTATGTATGGATGTTTATGCAGGATGATGAGTGATTGCTTTTAGATGGATATGTGTACATGTATGCATTTGATGAGATGTTTCTTATATGCATGTTGTTATGATGATGTACGATGTTGGATACTGACATATGAATGCAGGTTTATATATGATTTATTTTGATTTGTTGATGCAATGCTTTATGTATGTAATGCCATGATGATGATGTATGCTTATGATAATATATGAACAGGATTTTGGTGTTTCCTATTTTGATATAATGATGAGATGATTTATATGATGATGTTAATGCAATGGTCGAATGAATGATGTTTATGTATGAATATGCATCTAGATGTTTTTAAATAAATGCAATATGGATAAACAAAATGTAAAGTACAAAGGTTTATATGATAATGCCTAAATTAATGCACATGTAAAATGGATATATATAATATGGTATGAACCGATGTGTTTTGGAAACAAATGGATTTATGATTCTAAATGCTTAAATATGTTTTAAGTATAAATGATAATGTGATGATACTATAACTACTGTTTTAATAACTGCACCTTAATGCAATTAAAAAGAGGATAATGAATGCAATGTGAATGAATCCTAAAACGAACATAGTAAGATACTTAGTTAATGGATGAATGAATGCACTTTTTCACTAAATGGATAAATGAATGTATGCAATAATAAATGATAAAAGATGATAAGATGATAATGGATAATTGACACTAAATGAATGCCTAATAAATGATTTAAAACAATCAAAGACAATTTGATCCCATGAATGAATCTAATTATTGATGATTGATGCAATGATGCAAATGATTTAATGAAAACTAATGTCAAAAATGAACTATATGCAATGTTAAGTTAAAAAATGACATGAATGTTCTTAATGCGAGATCCAACTAAATGCGATGATGATATGACCATGAGGAATGCAAGATTTTTTAAGACTTTGCATGATGCATTGATGATGTATCAAAGTACTCGGTCGTGATTGTATCCAAGACCAGCTTTAATGGTCACTTTTGCATAAAAAGCCTACATATGAATGAATGAATGGATGGGTGATATGCAACGGAATGTAATATGTAAACAGATGAGATGAAATGATGATCCATAGTGCTCTATTTTCATCATTGAGCTTTAAAATGTTGGAAGAGAATACAAGCATCTTGACATAATGATTCAAGATGACCTGAGTATTCCTTTCATGGATTTTATATAGCAAGTTAATACAAACGACTTGATATAAGGGTCAAGTTGACCAGAGTATTGCTTGCGGAACAGACAAGGATTTTATCTCCATTCATGCATGACTTGGATCGTCCTCCTTGATCTTAGGCTGATCATATCCTGAGACAAGTGCATACCGTACTAAGAGATAAAAACCTTTATCCAGTTTGGATGAGGTAGGAGGAACCAAAGGAAGAGCATTGTACTTGCAAACAAAATAGTATATACATAAAGAATAAAGAATATGGATCCTTGGTAATGGTTCATGCTCATATGGTCGAGGTATACGTTGTAGTCAGCAAGTCGTAATGATCCATGACTGCATTTGGCATAAGATCACGTAGCTTAGTGAACTTCCCACGTAGACACCATTAGTACATGCCCCAGAACTTCATCGGAAATAATGCGCAAATGATACAAAATAATGCTGAAAGATCTTGATACAGATAAACGAATGATTGTACTCACAAATCAACCAAGTATTTGATAGCTTAACATAATTTTCTTGTCAAAGAAAACGTCATTTTTGTCTTTGTTTTGGGTAAGGAAGGATGCATCCTTGTTGTAGACAGTTTTGAGTGTTGATGTGGATTGTGTGGTCGATTGGTAAATGGTCATTTGTGTGAGTATTATGTCAATGTTTGTTTTGGTATCTGCATGGATGAGTATGTACAAAGTGTTGCCATGTTTTTGTTGGTTTTATCAATGTTTTCTGATGTTTTTGGATTTTGAATTGTTTTGAATGTTTTTTTGGATTTTGTGTTGAGACATTTATGAATGTTTTTGGTATTTTGATGATTGCTTGGAATGAAGACCTTAATGAATCATAAGACAATCTAGAATCCACTTCCATCAATCAGTTAAGGGCATTGCCCCCAGTTTTAGACATGACTATGAAAAAGCGGGATGCTTAGACGCATGAAGTATTTATCATAATTGCAGAGAAATAACAAGCCATGGTTTTCGGATGGATGGATGTATGTATGAAGTAGATGTGATCACAACAAGTCTGAAAGGCAATGGAGCCATAGCCTTTACGAGTGGCACCTGTTTGCCAGGTTTTCACCATCGTACTTACCCAAGGTGCCACCGGAGTGGTTGTTCACCGTTTGGATGCATGATTTTTCTCTTACTCTTTTTGGTGTTTTTGTATTTTCTTCAGCACATTTTTCTGAATGTTTTTGGTATTTTCTGGTATGTAGGGGAGCCTGATGCTCTGTTTAGCTTAGGTATAAAACCGTTTGAGGTGCATGTTGTTGATTGGATCTGCAAGCAGTTCTCCTTCTGATGTAGCCAACTGATATGCCCCGGACCCGAACACAGTAGTGACAACATATGGGCCCAGCCAGTTTGATTCAAACTTGCCCTGATGTTCTCGGTTTGGTTGGTTGCGAGGATTCTCTCGTAGAACAAGATCACCTACCTCAAATGTATGAGGTCTAACTCGGTGATTATAGCTTCTGCTCATGCGTGGCTGATAGACTTTGAGGTGATTGTATGCAGCTTGTCGCTTCTCATCAAGTAACTCTAAGTCCTGAAGACGAGATACTCTATATGCTTCATCATTGATGAGATTGTGCAAGGAAACTCGCAATGATGGGATCTCTACCTCAATAGATAAAATAGCTTCTGTACCATAGACCAACGAATAAGGAGTTGCGCCTATAGGGGTTCGAATGCTAGTTCGATATGCCCATAGTGCTGGATTTAGTTGAACATGCCAATCACAACCAGCATCATTGACTGTCTTTTTTAGGATCCTCAATATGTTTTTATTGGATGCTTCGGCCTGACCGTTGCCTTGTGGGTAATAGGGAGTGGAAAAGCGGTGTTGGATGTGAAATTTCCCACAGAGTTCACGAACATCCTGATTTTTGAAAGGAAGACCGTTATCTGTGATGATGGACATGGGTACACCATACCGGCAGATGATGTAGTTGAGGATGAATGAGGCGATCTGCTTGCTGGTGACTTGGGTAAGTGGAACAGCTTCGATCCACTTTGTGAAATATTCGGTGGTGGTAATAATGAATTTATGGCCATTAGATGAAGATGGATGAATGTTACCCACAAGGTCAAGGCCCCATTGACAAAAAGGCCATGGTGTTGTGATTGGTTGCAGTTCTTGAGCTAGTGCATGTATCAGGTCACCATGAACTTGACATTTCTTGCATTTTCTGACAAAGTAGTAGGAATCCTTTTCCATAGATGGCCAATAGTATCCATTGCGCAGGAGTTTCTTGGCGAGTGATGGACCACTTGAATGAGTCTCGCAAATTCCTTCATGGACTTCTTCCAAAGCCTTTGTTATCTCATCTTGTTCCAGACATTGAAGGAGAGTACCATCAAGACTACGGCGGTATAAGGTTTCAGCAATAATGGTATATCGAGCAGTTTGGCGAATGAAGGTTTTACGTTGGTTATTGGATTGGTTAGAAGGAAGGGTGTGATTGCGGAGATAGGTGTAGAACTCACCATACCATGGGGATTCAAAACCGACAAGGCAACATATCATTTCGGATTCAGGGATATCATAAGCGGGGATCCAAAGCTGTTCGACCAAGAACTCGTAGCGTGTTGAATTCTATGGAAGATCTAGGAGAGATGCGATGGTAGCCATAGCGTCAGCAGCTCGATTCTGATCTCTTGGTATCTGCTACAAAGTGATAGTAGTAAATGATGTCTTTAGGTTGTCCACCATTTGCTTATATGGCATGAGTTTATCATCCTTGGTTTGATATTCATCAGTTGCTTGTCGAATGACCAGTTGGGAGTCGCCATATACTTGAAGTTCTTGTAATTTCCATTGTACGGCTAACCTGAGTCCTGTGATCAAGGCCTCATACTCTGCTATGTTGTTGGTGCATGGAAATGTGAGCCTATAAGACTTTGGGATGTTGTCACCTTGAGGTGTGATAAACAGAATGCCTGCCCCCGAGCCATGCCTAGTGTATGAACCATCAAAGTATAGTTTCCATGTTTGTGTTGTTGTGATCATGAATATCTCTTCATCTGGAAAATTGGAAATGAGAGGATGATCACCTATGAGTGGTGCATTGGCCAACTGATCTGCAATGACTTGACCTTTGATAGCTTTACGGTCTACGTACTCGATGTCAAATTCACTTAGAATCATCACCCATTTGGCCAAGTGACCTGTCAATGCTGCTTTGCTAAGTAAATACTTGAGTGGATCAATCTTTGCAATGAGTTGTACTTTGTGTATTAACAGATAGTGCCTCAGTTTAGTGGCTGCTAAGATTACTACTAGGCAAGCTCGCTCAATAGGTGTGTAATTGAGTTCATAGCCCACCAGTGTGTGAGAGATGTAGTAAACAGCACACTCTTTTCCTTTTGCATTATGTTGTGCCAGTAGTACACCCAATGTTGTACTTTTTGCTGAGATATAGAGTAACAACGGTCTATTTGGATCTCGTGGCATCAGCAATGGTGGATTCATGAGATAGTCTTTAAGCGTCTGAAATGCTTGTTGGCATCGGTCATCCCACTGAAAGCGGATGTTCTTGTGTAGCAGGTGTGTGAATGGGTGACACTTATCAGCCAATTGTGCAATGAATCTTCGAATGGATTGAAGTCGCCCTTGTAATGTCCTTAGCTGACTGATATTCTTTGGTGGTGGCATATCCATGATTGCTTTAACCTTTGCTGGATCGACCTCAATGCCTTTGCTTGAGACAATGTATCCTAGAAGCTTCCCGGAGGTCACTCCAAAGACACATTTCTTGGGGTTGAGTCGAACATGGTATTGTTCCAGTCTATCAAAGATTTTATCTAAGATGTGGAGATGCCCTTCTCTAGTGAGTGATTTTGCTAGTAAGTCATCCACATAATCTTCCATCATAGTATGCATCATGTCATGGAAGATGGTGGTCATTGCTCTTTGATAAGTCACTCCTGCATTCTTTAGACCGAAAGGCATTACATTCCAGCAATATGTGCCCCATGGACAGGTGAAGGCTATCTTATGTTGATCTTCTGGTGTGATCTTTATCTGATTGTATCCTGAAAAGCCATCCATAAGTGAAAGCATGGCATGTCCCGCTGTCAGATCCACTATGATGTCGATATTTGGAAGGGGGAAGTCATCCTTAGGACAGGCCTTATTCAGATCTCTGAAGTCAGTACAAATGCGGATGCCCCCTTTTGGTTTGCCGACAGGCACAATATTGGAGATCCATTCTGCATAATCAATTGGTCTAATGAAACCAACATCTAGGAGTTTCTTGAGTTTTGTTTTGACTAGCACTGCAATCTGAGGATGCATCTTACGAAGCTTCTGCTTGACAGGTTTGGCTCCTTCTGCTACGGTAAGGTGATGCATGACTAAATCAGGATCAAGCCCAGGCATGTCTGCATATGACCATGCAAAGTTGATCTGGCACTTCTGGAAGAACTCTATGAACTTAGGCTGTTCCTCTGGAGTGAGCAGAGATGCCAGATGTACGAGGTGAGGATTTTCAGGAGTCTCTACATTGTATTCTTTGGTTTCCTCGATGAGAATCGTTGATCGTTCCTGTTGTGTACTAGCAGGGAGAATGTCAAACCCTTCATCCGTAGGCGCCTCAGAGAGGTTTTCACCATTGGATACGCTCTTTCTTTTTGCTTTTGTCGGATCAAACAGTGCCACAGTGTGGTTTTCACTGGAAGATCCATGTTTTATTGTTATATTTTTGCAGCTGAAAGGTTTGGCATCCACCCCGAAGTATGTTGCGCTATTAAGTTCTATGGCGAATCCAGCTTTGTGATCCCCGCTTGGTAGGTTATCCCTTAATTCCAAAAAGTCAATGATAGCCTCATCGTTTTGGAAGAAGTCAAGACATGGGGGATTTGGTTGGTTCCATTCGATGAGTTCAGGGTGGATAATGGGCATTACTTCATCAATTAGGTTAAGTTTCTTAGAGGTATCAGTGAGGGTTAAGATGTTATGGTGAAGGTCATTGATGGTACTCTCCCTGTCAGAATCAGGCGTAGGATGAGATGTAGGGTCTATGGAAGAAGTTTCCAGCTCAGGAACCAAAGACGTCTTTATCTGTGCTTCTCCATAAATAGGGATATCTTTGTGTGGCAGAGGTAGTGATGCATCTTCCTCATCTGAAGTGTTAAGTTGTACCAAATCAAATTCCCATTCATGTGAGTCGGTCTCTGAATCACTTTCCAGCATTCGATTATTATACCATACTGGGATGTCCTTTGAGTTAAATACTACAGGTGTGATTGGTTGATGTACCTTTGTAATGATTGGTGCTGCAGGAAGTTTGATGGGGATAAAAGAATCTAGCATAGGAAGTATCGGTAATGTTGACTCAGTGGCTTCTGCTAGAACTACTGGTGTCATAGATGCTGATGCAGGTTCTGATACAGTTGCTGCTGCTAATGGTGTTGTTGATGGGATTACGAGTTCGCTTGGTGGGATGATTGGTATTGGTGATGGTTGCATTGGGGTTTTGAGCCTCAGGGGGGCAGTCGAGATGGTGCTTGAGGCTGCTTTAATGATAAAAGGTGTCCTTCTTGCCGTAGGCGGACAAAATGGTTTGCTGGGTTTTCCTTTGAACTTGAGTTTAGGAAAGATCTCTTTTTCAAAGCCTAGCCCTGTATTACCTTTGGGTTTGAATTCTGGTAGTAGAGGTTCATGTCGTCCTTGTTTGCAATATCCCAAAGCACTCTGGCCATCATACCCCATTCGTTGCATAATGAGGAGACCTTTGCCATACTGATCTGTAGGAAGCGTAACTCACGGTATATCAGTGGTGATGGGATCTTTATAGATCCATTCCGCTAGGTCCTCATCTTGTGTTTCTTCCTCTTGACTCTTTCCAAGAACAAAGGGCATCAAAGCACATGCTGGTATGTTTAGTGGTTGCTGGAGTACCTGCTGTGGTTTACCATGTGTTCTGGGAGAAGTGGGCATTTGTCCCACACAAAAGAGTTGACTCAAGTTGTATTCCCCAGGACCTTCTTCTGCGATCTTCATCTTAAGCTTTTCTTGCTTGGGTATAGTGGTGTTTGAATGGGCAAGAGAGGCGGGACTTATATATGATGTGGAAGAAATGGCTTCTCTATTATTAGGAATGGTAATCTCTGGTTGATGGCTGATATTATGGCAAAATGCAAAGGGATTTGCGTCACCCAGAATTGTGATCTCTACACCATTATGTGGGAACTTGATACATTGATGGTAGGTAGATGGAACGGCTTGCATGGCATGTATCCAAGGTCTTCCTAATAATAGATTATATGACAGAGGGAGGTCCAGAACCTGACAAATGATGTGCTTTACCACGGGGCCCACTCGAATTGGTAGTACCACAGCTCCTTTGGATGAACGCTCCGCATCGTCATAGGCTTTGATTGTGATCTTCTGACGAGGATCCACTGATTCTACTGCATATCCCAATGCTGTGACCAACTGCAGTGTACAAATATTTAGGCCTGCTCCATTATCGATCAAGACTCGCTTGATCCTATGTTGGTTAATAAATCCTTCGATGTGGAGTGAGGCGTTATGAGGTTGTTGGAAGGAAGAGTTGTCACTTTCGGAAAAAGTGAGACACGGTGATGACTTTAGACTTCCAACCATGGCTTGAAATTGGTCCGTATTCAGATTTGCAGGGACCGACGCCTCTTGGAGTGCTTGATCCAAGATAGTTTTATGAGAGGGTGATAGGCGCAGAAGCTCTAAAATGGATATAAGTGCAGGGGTTTTGTCTAATTGTTCCACAAGATTGTACTGCTTTGGGATGGAGGTGGTGCCTTGTGGAGCTGCCTTTATGGTAACTTTTCCGCGACGCGTAACAACATTGCAATTTGAGTTGGGATTTTTGAAGGTTATGGTTGCAACTTGTTCACTGGCATCATACAGATGATTTACAGTGTAATTATACGCAGCTTGTGTATAATCAGTAGTATCAGTGCCTCACCTAAAAGTGGAAGGACCCCTTTGATCTTGTGATGGAAGTGGATTTTTGAACATCAGATGATCATTATTTGTTGTTTGCGTCATGTCCTTCAATTTCAATTTCTCCTCAATCAATAAGATCCTGAATGAGATCTTTCAATCGGTGACAATTACTTGTCTTGTCCCCTCTTCCTTGATAGAATTCACAGTGTTTAGTATCTCTCCACCAGGCTGGTTTGACCTGAGGCTCATAGTTTGATAGTTTAGGTAGAGTGACCAAATTTTGAGAAATGAGTTGTCGCAATACTGTTTCAATGGGTTCCCCTAAGGGAGTGTAGGTGCGTTTCTGTTTTTGCTGACGAGGTCTAGGTTCATCATGAGATGTGATGCGACTTTGATTAGAAGGAACATTTGTGTTGTTTTGAGGTGGAGGATTTTGTCCAGCAAATCGAACCACAGGTTGTGCATTTTGTATAGTCCTGGCATCCACAACCCCATCGTTGATGATATTTTTGTTTTTATTCCAGAAGTTTGGTTTATCGCTATTGAAGCGTGGGTGAGGACCATCTTTTGGTTCATTAAAGATTTTGATGAGTCCTTTCTTGATGAGTGCCCATTCACATTTTAAACCCTTGGTGATCATATCATTAAAAGAGTCTGTGTCTTTGACATCCGGGTGAAATTCCATTTCTTCGTTTAAGTTGGAAATGAATATTTCCACTAGTTCTCGTTCAGGTAACTGAAGAGAACGTCTGCTAGACATTTGACACCACCGTTGCAGGAATACTGAGAATTGTTCACCTGGTTTTTGTTTGGTGTTGCACAGATTAGCCATGGTGATGTCGCGTTCAATGTTATGAGAGTAATGAGCTAGGAACTTTTGGATGAGTTCCTCAAATGTTCTAATGCCACCTGGTAGTCGGGAAAACCATGATGTGGTTATTCCTCCCAAGATTTGGGGAAAAAGGTGCATTAGGTAGGTGTCTTCATATGCTACTTCAAGACAAACGAAATGAAATTCTCTGACATGATCACAAGGATCTCCCTTTCCCCTATATTTTTCGAATTTGGGTGTTTCGAATCCTCTTGGAAAGGGTGGCATATAAAGATTCCTATCAAAAGGATAGGGACAGATGTCATTGAGTGAGAATTGGTTAGTCTTGATACCACTATGAAGCTGTTGGGCGAGATTCTCGACTTGTTGCCGCAACATCTCTATTTCATTTGGAAGAGGAGGTGGTGGGTTACCTCGAGGAATTTTATATCTGATGGGATCTCTACCTCTTTCTTCTTCATGGCGACTTTGTCTTTTTGATGCTTGTCTTAATTGGGCAAGATCAAAGTCTGAGGGGAGTTTGGCTCCTTCTTGAGCGAGTTTTAAGAAGTGAGCATCCGCATTGCTTTTGAGTATTTCATCAAACAATCTGTTAAAGAGAGGGTTATGCTGAGCCCTTTCTATTGTTGCAGGAGTAGGAGTACTTGGGTTTTCGTCATTCGCATTTCCTCCAAGTGCTTCTTGGAATTCATTGAGATTTTCCTCTTCTTCTTCTTCTATTTCTATTTCTCGTTGTCGTGACTGTGATCGGGTTTGAGCCATTTTGTTTATGAGTTTTTGTTGAAATTGCATGAAAATGATGATGAGTTTTTGATGAAATGAGAATTGGATGATTGGTGGATTGTGTGGTATGTGGATTTTTAACACTTTTAAGGTAGATGTAACCGAAATTCCTTCTTTGAATTGCTTGCTTGTTTTGATAAGTTTTGATGTGATAAGGTGTAGAGAAATCTGAGATATGTTACAGATTTAACTACCTAGTAATGAGAGGATTCACTCATGAACTAGTTTTAACCTGCGTAGATGTGCCTCTTAGGATGAGCTTATCCTAGATGTAGAAACAATCTAAAAAGTGATGTGAAGTGTTTGATTTCAAGCAATATCTAAAAGAGAACTTGGGACAAGAACCTCTTAATGTTTTTAAGAGTTGGGATGGATTGATGATGAAGTGATGATGTATGAACCAAGATGATGGATGAAATGTTTTCAACTTCAATAAAAACTTTGTGTTACAAATGGGACAAACTCTACCTCTTCCCTTTTAGGTGTTAGAGGTATTTCTCGAGCTGTGTTGTAGGTGATGCAGATGTTTGGGAAGAAGTTTGGATTAATCTTTCTTCCTTGATTTTTGTGATAACTCAGAGCTCTATATTGCATAAAAGCTTTGTGGTTCAATGATTCTAAATCAAATTCGTTTGTTTTACCTTGAAGGTATAGACGTATGCGATGTAGAAAGACTCTATGGGAGACAAAGATTTGTTGATTGATATAGAAGAATTTCCTCCTTTTGATCAAAGTCTTTGAGCTTAATGGTCTTCTTTTCAAGTTGATATTATGATGACACTTCTTCTTTCGCAAGATGTGAAGAATGGTCATAAAATTTGATTCCTTGTTGTTTTGCACTTTGTTTTTGATGCGGTTGTTTGGATGAATACTTTGTTTTTGAAATTGATTCTCTGATTTGATGTTTCTTTGACAAGAAAACAAAGCAAGCACACAAACACAAGAATGTTGCCTCAAAGGCACAAATGAGTATGGGTCTAGATCAACCCAATCCTTGGACTTGTATATGACCCTTCCTTTAGATGTATTTTAAGGTGTATTTCAAAAGCCTGAAGTCGGCTCAATTTGCACTTGGTCTTTAAAATGAACACACTTCAAACACTTTTTATCCCTAAGGTCAAATGGCCATTTGTGATAAATTTAGCCCACATCTTGATATTTCTTCGACTTTGGTACTACATACCTTATGAATCCCGTCGTGGCAGGTAAGGATGTGATATACTAAGTCTTGCACGAGCATAACAAATAGATGATCCCTATGATGGGGGAGTCACCACTTTTATCAAGCCACAAGTGACTTTTCAAAAAGCTATGTTTCTACTCAAGGAAATATGTATGGTGAGTATCTTAGGAGCAAAACCATCTATGCTCTTGCACTAAATTATATCACAAATATTCTCAATCAATAGAATGGGTGGGCTACTACTTAAAGGTGTTTAGTCATGTTCGATGTTTTTGGACATAAGTTCATTCTGTAGTGACTCACTTAAGAGCCTTGTAACTGGTGGTGGGGCCCATTTGTCCTTTCGGCCAATTACACTATAGGAACAGCTATACCCAAGGCTACAGCTTTCGCTCTCACCTGATTTCTATAGCGGCTCGAAGGATTTACCACTCGAGGTCGTTCCCAAGAGTATCGATCCCTTGGCAGGCCTCTCTTAAAAAGACAAAATTTTGAGTGTTACTAACACTTTTCTCTTGCACCTAGGACCACGAGAGCCAAGGGAGAGGATAGTGTGTGTTAGAGGTAGGACCACTCGAATGACTTTTGTGCACAAGCGTGCCAAACACGAAAGACACTTGTTATTTTTAATCCATTATTGCAAATGTGATCTAACTATTTGGAGATGTTGCTCCAATAGCCATGGTGTTCTTTTTAACTTTCAAAGGCAATGTGTTTTGTAATCTAGAATTCAAAAATCCTGGTCAACTTAAAAAAAACATGTTCGCTTGAAGTAAAATTCATTTTGCAAAATCTAAACAAGTGGATTGTTCTTTTTATTTGCCCAAAAATTGAAGTGTGGCTTGTGATTTTTAAGTTTGATGCAAGGAAAGCAAAGTTGTTTGTTGATTTTAAGCACCAAAAGACAATTTATCCTAACTAGAAAGCGATACAATTTTGTGTTTTGTCAAGTTTTTAAGCACCAAAAGACAATTTATCCTAACTAGAAAGCGATACAATTTTGTGTTTTGTCAAGTTTTTAAGCACCAAAAGACAAGTTTGTGATTTTTATGGTGAGTTTTTAAACCTGCACAAACAAAAACGTGTTAGTAAAATCGATGTTCAAGGGGGGCTTCCACAAGCCTAAGAATTTCCATTTTTGTGGTTACAAGGCGATTTGGACGACACTCTGTTACAATAGCGCTAGTCTGCGTTTAAACAGAAGCACTACTTAACACAAAAGCGCTTAAAGAAGGGGAGAGACAGAGAGGCAAAAGCGCTAGAAGTTTTCCAATAGAGCTAGAAGAACTACGAAAGCGCTAAAACAGTTGCAAAAGCGCTGAAATTTGGTCAATAGCGCTATTGTAAGAACAATAGCGCTAAAAGCGTAAACGACGGTAGCGCTGGAACGTGTTCAATAGCACTAAAGCGCAACCTGTGTGACACTTTCAACAATCAAACATGTTAGTAAAAAAAAAATGATATGTTTTTGGTGCTTCGATTCACGTCGGGTTCACCAAATGATGCCCTCCTAAATGGCACAAGGTTAGCAAATGATAAATAACACAAAAGACACAAAACCGTTAGTGTTAGTCAATCAAAAACTAATCTAAAAAGGCATATCAAGAGAGACACTCAAAACATGCAAACATATTTAACTATCAAAGCAAACATGATGAGGCATCTCCAAATACCCCCTAACATGCTCTTAGTTTCTTTCTCCCTTGTTCCTCTCCTCTCCAAGTTCCAAAATAGTGTAGCTCTCAGCAGCTTTTTGCACTATGGATGCTTATGGAGGATTGAGATTGTAGTATAGCTCTAAATGTGAAATGAAAAGCTAATACTATGCTATTGATGCTAAAATGATATATTTTAACCAAAATAACAAGATTTTAGTTTGCTATGCTAAATGCTCTCTAAAATGCCTATAGGTTAAATGCATACAAGTTTTCAGGATCTGGATTATGAAGAAATGGGCTCTATTTATAAGAAAATGGAGCAATGGATAGTTGAGATTGAGCAATCTCAACAAGGGTCAGGATTGAATGATTTCAAATCCATGTGAGGGCTTTCAACCCAATCTCAAGATGACAAGTGTCACAGTGAGATAGGTTGAGAGGAGAGGGAATAAGCATTAAATGCTTGATATGACCTTGGGATTTAGAGTCAAGGTTGGTTGAATGAATAAACTCTTTATTCAAAGAATAAAGTTTTTATCCAATGGATAAACTCTTGTGCAAATGTGAAATGGATGAATATGGTCAAAACAATAAATGTTTGGGGGGACAAGTTTGAAATAACCATAAATGGTCATGTAAGAGCCATTAGAGGTCTTGGAAGACTTTGGGGGTTAATTTGTTGAACACACAAAGCATTAAATGTTTTTCAAAGACTTTGGAGTCTTCGAGAAGTGACTCCATTTTGCTTAGGAATGTGACAATAATTAGGGGATGGATTAGGCTAATTAGGAAGGGGTTAGAAGAATCTAGAAGGGGATTAGATTTTGCAAGTGGATTTGGTGGGTGAGGGAAAATAGGATTTTATTAAAATAAAAATTCATTTATTCCAATAAATGTGTGCAAGTTGCATTTGTAGGAAAATGTAAGTGGGGGGGGGATAATGATTTAAATAAATGTTTTATTTAATTTATTTAAAAAAGGAAAAAGGGGATTTAATGAAATAAATATGATTTATTCATTTAATTGATTGGAATTTGATTTAATGAATTAATTAAAATAAATTGAATAATTTATTTAATTAATAGGAGAATGTTTGGAGATAAATTAATTAAATTTTAATTTAATTAATTGATGGCTAGTGGATTTTTAATCAAATAAATATCGAATATTTATTTAATTAAGCTGGACAGATTTGTGTGACTACAATATTTTTGGAGAAAAATAGGTTCAACCTAAAAGTTTGGGTTAAATATATTTTCCATTTTATTCCTGTGAGTTCACGGGAAGGAGGCGGATATTTTTGGAGAGAAATTGTTTTGGATGCATAAATTTTGTTGGAGAAGTAAAAATCGGAGGATTGCTGGTAAGAGGGATTGGCTTGGAAATCTGGTTGCAGGTTTGAGCTCTTCCACAAGATCCTTCCAGGAAAGCTTCACAGGTTAGATAGCCTTTGTCTGGTTTTGTTTTTTAAAAATAAATAATTTAGGATGAATCTCCAATATTTGTCTGTAGCGATTCTTTTGTTTATTCATTTCCCTTCTTTGTATTTATATAGCTTTGTTAATTGTGAAATTGTAGTGGTTATGCTGGCAAAATTTTGCCAGATTTACCCTCTTTTGTTCCAAATAAATTCTTTCTGTGCATTTTGGTGTTCATCCTGTTTGTGGAAAATCATTAGAATTTTGGTTTAAAAATTTATCCTTATGGTTTTGTGAAGGAAGATTTCTTTTTAAAAGAATATTGGTGGTTTTTATCAATCTCTGTTTTGTCTGAGAGATTTGAGTTCTTTGGTTGATTTATTTTCCAGTAAATGTTTATGTTTGGACTATAGTTTTATTGTTGAAATTTTATTATTATATATATATATATATATATTACCTGTGATTTTATTAGACTTTGTTTTCTCAGAGTGCAGGAGTCGAGATTTTATTAATCTCTTTTAAAAAAAAATTAATTTTAAAATTTTATATATATATAAAAGGGGGGGGTAGCTACCATAAGGTAGCAAGGCTATAAGCAAACATAAATTTTACATTTCCTGTACCTGCCTCCAGAATGTTATGTTTCGGGTTTCATGCCTCTAGTAAATTTATGATTCGGATTTCAAATTTATGTTAATGTGTGTGTGTGTGTTTATATTTATGTTTTTAAACTATGGCATGCATATATATATATATATATATATATATATATATATATATATATATATATATATATATATATATATATATATATATATATATATATATATATATATATATATATATATATATATATATATATATATATATATATATATATATATATATATATATATATATATATATTTATATGATATATATTTGGTGAATATATACTCATACATATATTATATTATTCTATATATAATTAATTCAAAATTTATTTTATCTTCTTAAAAGTATATATTTAGATTCTTTTATTAAATTAATCGTGAATATATGTTAGGGGATTAATTTTTATGTAGTTAATTTTAGCCTTATTGGACAAATGACAACTCTGATATTCTTTTATCAATAAAGTTGTATTTTCTATTTTTCTGGAATATCTGTTTTTGCAAGTGTTAAATGCTTTTTACTGTTTTAAAAAGATTGCTTGTTACAGGATCTTTAGTATAAATGGTAGTTTTGGTAAAAGCATATTTACGTTGTAAATCTGATTTTGAGTTGTTATCATGTCATAATGGTTGTTTATACCCCTTGGTTAGGTGTTGTCATGTAAGCCTATTGATGTGAGCCCTTGTGTGTTTTGTTCCAAATGGTCAATCCTGGGTTATTGATTTGTGTATCCTTCACTTGTAGTTTGTCAGGATTAGATATGGTTGTCAGTTTCATCATAGAGTTCTCGTTGAGAGACCATTCCTGTTAGTGTCCTATGAGAGAGTGTCTTTCGAGCAGGGGTTGCACCCGAAGAGGACGGCTGGATAACCCCTCAAAAGTCAGTTAATAAGTGATAACCTAATAATTGATTAGGGGGTGGGTATTTGTAATATTAATTAAGATATTATACTTCACACATGGTTGAGTGCTTGTATAGGCTAAAGATGTTGTGGGAAGGCCTGGAATGGAAAACTTACCACCTTGTCTTCACGAAGGGTTGGTAGGGTCCGCATGATACTTGGATGGAGCCGGGGGTTCAGGAAAGGTTACCAAGATGGGGGTTGGGACCTATGGAGACCTACCTAGGGTAACCATCTTAATCCATGTGATGACACTCTCTTTAGGGTCACTAGTGTTTTGTGAGTTGAGACACTTGAGTTTTGTGGATTCATGTTGTACTATCATACTTGTCTTGTTATGCTTGCTTGAGGGTCTTCTGCTATCTCCTAACACGGTGGGGTGGTTCCATTTTGGGATCACATGGTCGGGTGGTAGTGTCACTTCCCATCGGATATCTTTGTTCATACCTTCATGCGAGGATCGTCTTCACTGGTGTTTCTTGGTTCGTGATTCTTGTATCGGCTCATGTTCGAGATTATTGTACATATGAGACCATGTGGTCATTGTATCAGTAAACTATGTAACCTTGGCATTGTAACCTATGTATTTCATTTGTACTATTGGAATCATGTAATTATTGAATATTGTAATCTTAATTCAATGGAATGTATGTTATTTCGGTTATCTTTCTTCTTATGAGTAAATGAATCTTTGAAAGTAAATATATTGTAACACTTTAAATCTTTCAATGTGGAAATTAGTTTTATGAGTATGGTTTAATTAATTGCAATTGAGTTTCCCTAATTAGATGGATAATTGGATTAACCTTATGATGTTGTTTATTTATGAAGTAATCTTCATTGGTAACCCTTTAGGATGTCATTGTGAGACTTTCGCTTGTGTTATTAAATGTGCAATGTGTTAATTAATGCACTTAATCTTCTTTTTTTAAAACTATTTCACCCTTTAGTTGTCGTTTTCCTTTAGGGTTCCTGACAAGGCATTACATTTGGTATCAGAGCCCAAGTTTCAACACTGGGTACTCTGGGTTTGTAGTGATCCCATTTAGTTTGACATTTTGTATAGGTCTTAATGTTTGTGTTTCCCTTGTTTCATCCTTGTCGTAGATCTGAGTCATTTTCTCTTTTGTAGTGTTAGGTCATGGCCAGGAAAACCAGGGGAGGTGTTCATGTTGGAGGCCACAATAGAGGTAGAGGTGGGGGACGGGGTCGAGCTTCTGATCACCATATTCCTTCACCACCACCCACTCATGTGAGTGTGGAGCAGGAGCAGTCAGTTCATCAGGATGAACCACATGCAGAAGAGTAGGATTCCGAAAGGGAAGAGCTGAGATAGATGTTTCAGGAGGTTCTAGCCATACTAGGCCCCAGGCCTGAGGGTGAGCACCCCATCCATGCTCAGGTTGGGGAGTTGCATCATCTGATTCTAGAGGGGAGAGAGAGAGAGAGAGAGAGAGAGAGAGAGAGAGAGAAGTGTCCCATAAGGAGGGAGGTCCCAGCTGACCCAAACCCAACTCTCGTGGGTCACATAAGGGACTTGATGACAACCAACCCTCCCTTCTTTGATGGTAGAGGTACCGGTCTCAATGTAGAGACCTGGCTTATCAGTTTGGATCGGTGTTTCACCATGTTTCCTTATAGTAGCAACACCAGGGCAAGATGTTCTATCATGCGTCTCAATAGTTTTGCTTCGATCTGGTGGAGATTAGAGGAAGAGAAGATTGGTGTGTGTATTAACACTGTATCATGGGAGATATTTTTGAAGAGATTCAGGGCACGATTTCTCTCGCCCCAGTGGAGGCAGACTCGGGCAGATGAGTTATACACTCTGCATTTGTATGGTTTATCAGAGGATCAATTTAAACACAAGTTCTATGAGCTTAAACAGTATGTCGGGATTGGTAACGACGAGGCAATGCTTGTTCAGCTTTTCTTGCAAGGTCTAAATGACTGCATCAGTGGAGGAGTGAGAGTGTTTGAGCCAGCTTCAGTTGAGGTAGCCATGGTGAAAGCCAAGTTAGTTGAGCAGAACCTTAGTCGTGCACATGGTGGTTAGTCGGGGGTGCAGATAGAGAGTGTTCCTTTTAGTGGACCAAGAGCTTGTGGGAACCAGTCCCAACCAGCTGCACCATTTAGGATTCCTCAGGCACCCGCTAAGGGTGTACAACAGCAACAGCAAAAGCCAAGACTGAAATAGTTCTAGGGCCAGCAGGGTGACAACTCTTAGCATAGGAGGAATAGAAACTGGCAGAGGAGCAAATAAGGTCTTCCAAGGTAGTCCTCGTAGGGTGCATCTCATGCCCCTAGCAGGGGAAGCTTCTAGCAATCCAGTGGGCTGACTGGAGGTAGAGGACTAGGTAGGGGAGCTTGCTTCTCTTGTGGGCACTTTGGTCATATAGTCACTCAGTGTCCTTAGCGTTCCAATGGTTGATGACCGCCAGGCTGAGCATCAGGGTACAGTTATTGAGGCCACAGGTGTGTTGTGTGGTATTCCTATCTCTGTGCTTTTTGACTATGGTGCTTCAGATTCTTTCATTTCTTCATCCATTGTGGAATATTGTGGGCTCGCATCTGCTAAGAAGGTAGATAGGTGGCAAGTAGAGTTGGCTACCAGGGTGTGTGTGTCCATAGATGCCTTTGTTCCCAGTTGTGAGTTGGACCTAGGAACCTTTGTTACTTCAGTTGACCTTCAAGTCATTCCTTTGGGTTCTTATGGAGTTGTGTTGGGGATGGATTGGCTATCATCTCACAATGCTCATGTAGACTATCGTCAGAAGACAGTAGAGTGTTTAGATGACCATGGTAGGAAAGTGGGGATCGTTGGAGTTCAAAGATCGGTATCCTTATGTATGATTCCTGCTATGCAACCTAAGCGGTGTATGAGTCAAGGGTGTCAGCTTTTTGCAGTTGCTCTTGAGGATGTGGATGAGGAAGAGAGTCAAGAAATCACTCTTGATGGTCACCCTATTCTTCAAGAGTATGCTGATGTGTTTCCATTGGATATTCCTAGTATGCCTCCAAAGCAAGACATAGACTTCCGCATTAACTTGGTTCTTGGTGCAGAACCTATTTCGATAGCTCCATATCAGATGACTACTCAGGAGTTGAGTGAGTTGAAGTTGCATATGGGGGAATTGTTGGCCAAGGGGTTAATTCATCTTAGTGTTTCCCCTTGGGGTGCACCTATTATCTACATTAAGAAGAAGGATGGTTCTCTTCGATTATGCATTGATTACCAACATCTGAATAAGCTAACCATCTGAAATCGATATCCATTGCCTTGTATAGATGATCTTTTTGATCAAGTAAAGGGAGCCAAGGTGTTCTCTAAGATTGATCTAAAATCAGGGTATCATCAGTTGCGCATTCATGATGCAAACATTCATAAAATGGCGTTTCATACTCGTTATGGTCACTATGAGTTCATAGTGGTTCCATTTGGGTTGACAAACGTGCCTTTTGTTTTCATGTGCCTCATGAATGGATTTTTTTGCACCTACCTTGATCATTTTGTCCTTGTGTTCTTGGATGACATATTGATTTATTCTAGATCTAAGGAAGAGCATGAGGGTCACTTACGACAGGTATTGCAGTGCTTGAGGGAGAATCAGCTTTATGCCAATTTGCCGAAGTGTGATTTTTTCCAGTCAGAGATGAACTATCTTGGTCTTGTGGTTTTAGGAGAGGGTGTATCTATAGATCCTTCAAAGATCTGAGAAATAGTGGATTGGCCAGCACTGACCAATGTTTCAGAAGTTTAGAGTTTTATGGGTTTGGCCGGATATTACCATCGCTTTGTTCAAGGCTTTTCCCGGATAGTTCACCCGATTACTTCTCTTCAGAGGAAAGGGAAGAAGTTTGTTTGGTCAGAGCAGTGTGAGTCATCTTTTCATACCTTGAAGGAACTCCTTGTCAATGCTCTGATTTTGGCAGTCCCTGATCCATCTAGAGATTTTATGGTATGCACAGATGCCTCTTTAGAAGGTATTGGTGCAGTTCTTATGCACGATGGATGTGTGGTTGCCTATGAGTCTTGCAAACTCAAGGACCATGAGTTGAACTATCTAGTTCATGATTTGGAGTTGGTAGTTGTAGTGCATGCATTGGTTAGATGGCAACATTTTCTGTTAGGGCATCAGTTTGAGCTGCATAGTGATCACCGCAGTTTGTAGTATATATTCACGCAGCCGAACTTGAATGCTCGACAATGAAGATGGATGGAATTCCTCTGCGAGTATGATTTTGAGGTTAGATATATTTAGGGGAAAGAGAATGTAGTGGTAGATGCTTTGAGTCGTAGGAGGCATGAAGTTTCAGCATTGTCCCTTGGAGTGGACTTGAGAGAGAGAATTCCTGGAGTTCTTCCTCAGGATACCTGGTATCAGGATGTTAGAGCCATGATGGAGTCCAGAAGGCCATTAGAGGGTAGGTTTTCTAGATATAATCTTGAGGCAGATGGTCTTCTTCATCATCTTGGATGGATCTATGTACCTCCTTTGGAGGGTCTTCACGTTGTGATCATGATTGAGGCCCATCGTGCACCTTATTCGGCACATCCAGGTGTCTAGAAGATGCACGCAGATCTTAGATAGATTTATCATTGGGCTGGTATGAAATGTGACATTGCTGATTTTGTGTCGAGATGTTTAGCATGTCAACGGGTGAAGGCGAAGCATCAGCACTCGGCAAGGCTTTTACAACCTAATTTTGTACCGGATTGGAAATTGGATATCATTTCCATGGATTTCATTGTTGGGTTGCCTATCTCTTCACGTCGTCATGATGCCATCATGGTCATTGTTGATAGATTGACCAAGGTTGCTCACTTTATTCCTATTCGAGATTCCTATACGGCAGCAGTGGTGGCACATGTCTTCTTGGAAGATGTGGTGAGATTGCATGGGATTCCAAGGCGGATCATTTTTGATAGAGATCATGTCTTTACCTCAGCATTGTGGACCTCACTTCAGCATGCTTTAGGGACTCAGTTTAACTTTAGTTCAGCTTATCATCCAGAGACCGAGCGAGTGAATCAGGTTTTGGAGGACATGCTTCGCATGTATGTTATGAATCAGCAGTCGGACTGGGAGGATTATATTTATCTAGTGAAGTTTTCTTATAACAATGGATATCATAGCTCCATAAGTATGTCTCCTTTCCAGGCATTGTGTGGCCATCCTTGTCCTACTCCTTTGAGTTGGGATCGGTTAGAGGACAGGGTGCATATAGGACTGGATATCCTTCAGGAGATGGAGCAGCAGGTTGAGCGGATTCATGAGCATTTGGTAGCTGCAAAGGATAGGCAAAAGAAGTATGCATATGCTCATAGGGTAGATCGTCAGTTTTCTGTTGGCGATCATGTGTTTTTGAGAGTGCATCCACGGAAGAGTCTGATCCATTATGGAAAGGGTTCTAAGTTGGTGCCTCATTTTGTTTTCCCTTTCGAGATCCTTGAGAGGATAGGACCAGTTGCCTACCGTCTTTCCTTACCATCGAGTCTATCCTGCATCCACGATGTTTTTCATGTTTCATTTCTTTGACATTATCATCCTGATGTAACACATGTTCTTGATTGGAATGCTTTGCAAGTCGAGGATGGGCAACTTTCCATGGAGCCCATGTGAATTCTTCAGCATCGGGATTTGACCGTCAAGGGTCATACCATTGACCAGGTAAGGGTCCTATGGGACCCAAATGATGAGACCTCGACAACTTGGGAGGATGCAATGAAGATGAGAGAGCTCTATTCTTATCTGTTTTAGGCTTCCAAGAGTAAGCCTAGTTTTGGGGGGGAGAATGTAGTACCCCTCCTCGATCAAACTTGTTAGACTCATATTTTACTACAGTTTACTTTCAATAGATACATTTCTACTGTGTGTTATTCAGACTTATTGATATTAGTACATGCTTTAAAATGGATATGTGATGTATGCTTTATTTACAGTATTTCAGTACTTGTGATTAGCATTGTGTTTATGGATTATTGTCATGGACTGACACCTTTACCTTACATGTGTGATGTACTATTTATATGTTGTGTGATTGCATGTGTATTGGATGCGAGGGGTTGGTAGGGTCCGCATGATACTTGGATGGAGTTGGGGGTTCGAGAAAGGTTACCAGGATAACCCAGGATAGGGGTCGGGACCTATGGAGACCTACCTAGGGTAACCATCTTAAGCCATGTGATGACACTCTCTCTTTAGGGTCACTAGTGTTTTGTGAGTTGAGACACTTGAGTTTTGTGGAGTCATGTTGTACTGTCGTACTTGTCTTGTTATGCTTTCTTGAGGGTCTTATGCTATCTCCTAGCATGGTGGGGTGGTTCCATTTTGGGATCACATGGTTGGGTGGTAGTGCCACTTCCCATCGGATATATTTTTTCATACCTTCATGCGAGGATCGGCTTCGCTGGTGTTTCTTGGTTCGTGATTCTTGTATCGGCTCATGTTCGAGATTATTGTACATATGAGACCATGTGGTCATTGTATCAGTAAACTATGTAACCTTGGCATTGTAACCTATGTATTTCATTTGTACTATTGAAATCATGTAATTATTGAATACTATAATCTTAATTCAATGGAATGTATGCTACTTCAGTTATCTTTCTTCTTATGAGTAAATGAATCTTTGAAAGTAAATATATTGTAACACTTTAAATCTTTCAATGTGGAAATCAGTTTTATGAGTATGGTTTAATTAATTGCAATTGAGTTTCCCTAATTAGATGGATAATTGGATTAACCTTATAATGTTGTTTAGTTACGAAGTAATCTTCATTGGTAACCCTTTACCTAGATGTCATTGTTAGACTTCCACTTGTGTTATTAAATGTGCAATGTGTTAATTAATGCACTTAATCTTTTTTAAAAAAATTATTTCACCCTTTAGTTGTTGTTTTCCTTTAGGGTTCCTGACGGGGCATTACAATAAGTTCAAGAATACTATTGTTAAGGTCTAATTTTAAATTCTCAATACTCAACTCTATACTTAAAATTCATTATCTTTATCAAAATTGTGAAATCAATCATCATCTCACTAAGGTACTCATTTTGTGGTATCTTTGATGTCTAATCCTTTCCTTATTTGCACTATCTCTTTTACCAGGATAATAGATTTGGGAATTTATTCGTTTAGGTATACTCATTCTTTTCTATCCCTTAAGTCTAATCCCTAAATTTTATATGTTATATCATTTGTCAAGATCATGATTTTAGACAAACAATTATTTATGTACCTATTATAAGTTATTCATATTATTTGAATCTCAAAGCCTTATATTGCTATTTTCCTTTGGGTTCAGAGTTTGGTTTTATTTCAGTGTAAAACCTATTATGAGTTAGTCACATTATCTAACCCTCAAAGGATATGTGTGTGTATGTGTGTATGTATGTATGTGTATGTGTGTACGTGTGTATGTATGTGTATGTATGTATGTATGTATGTATGTATGTATGTATGTATGTATGTATGTATGTATGTATGCATGTACAAATAGAGAGAGAGAAAGATGGGAAGAGAGATAGAGAGAGTAGGAGAGATGATGATAAATGGAGAGGGGGATATCGATATAGTGGAGAAAGGGGGAGAGATAGGTTTAGAGAGAGAGAGAGATACATCAATATATAAAAAGGAATATGGGGGAGGGAGAAGGAAAGGTAAATATATAGATAAAGGTATACATAGATAGAGAAAGATGCAATGAGTGATAGAAAGATAGTGATAGAGGTAGATAGAGATAGAGAGATATGGATACAAAGAGATAGGGAGGAGTGTGAGGGGGATAGAGAGAGAAATAGAGAGATAGATATATATAATAAAAGAGATGGAGTGAATAAATATTTTGAGATTAAAAGATATAGATAGAGAGGGAGAGGAAAATTTGAAGAGATACAAATGAAGATATAGATATAGATAGAGGGGAAAGAGTGAAAGAAATGAGGTGATAGAGATAAGTAATATAGACAGAGAGACGGAGAGAGAGAGAGAGAGAGAGAGAGAGAGAGAGAGAGAGAGAGAGAGAGAGAGAGAGAGATGGAGTGAATAATAGAGGAAGGGAAAGAGACAGAAGGGGAGAGATAATGAGGTATATAAAGAGAGGGAGATAGACAAAGATAGAGATAGAGGGAACAAGAGAGAGGAAAAAGGTGATAGAGACAAATAATATAGAGAGATGGGGAGAGATGATGAGTGAGTTATATATTCCTCTATATCTATCTCTTTCTCTCGATCTCTTAATATCTCTATATCTCACTCTTCCTTTCTAAATTTTCTATTTATCTCCCTCTTGATTTTATTTGTACTTCTTCGTAAATGTTAATGCCCTATAACATGCTCATGTTTGTACCTTGATTATTTCTAACCCTTGGGGTTGGATTTTCCTTAGGAAACCAACCTAAATGGTTTGACATTTATTTCATCACCAAAAGGCATGTTTTTTGCAAATTGTAAAAAAGTGACTAAATTACTTACTCTACATTAGGTTAACACATCTTTCAATGTTGAGCCAAAAAAATACCACAATAAAATCAATATTTCTCTTACCTTTCTAACTATGTAATTTTTTTAATATTTTTAATATGTTAATGTTTTGATTTTTAACTTTTTTTCTATTTTCTCTATCTTTTCTAAAGATCTATGTATGGTATTTTTGCTTTATTTTTTATCCCTTCATCCTGTTTGAAACAAATTACATTTTTACATTCTAGACTCTATTCTATATGCATTCAAAAAATGATTTTTTATTAGGTTCCAAAAAAATTAAGGGGGAGAACACTAAAAAAATTATTTTTAGGATGTTTCCACTTCAAAAATTAGTAAAAAAAACATATTCCTTAAAAATATCAAAGAAAAATTGATATAAACTACATGGTTTTAACAATAGTAGAGAGAATAAAAAATCATAGTGATAAATTTTGCTCGTGCCTCTTTTGTTCTCGCTCGAGCCTCTACTAATGGTTGTATTCAAAGTCATGTTCCTAAGTATCTTGATCTTTTCATTGCCTCTACTTGTACAGCTCATTTGGTAGCTCATATTTTATGTCCTAGGGTTGTCATTTTTTTGGTCTCTACCCTAGCCCCTTTGTTTGAGTTGGGGTTTCACTTTTTGCCCTCGATGGTTTAGATTTAAATGTTTCAATTGCTAGGATCTCTACCATAGATCCCTTTGTAGGGTTTTTTTTTGCGGTACTTTCTTTCGCATCGAGTTCTCTGTTGTGGTGCCCCCCTACAATTATCGGTCCCTCTGGTGCTAGGGTTGTAGCTTCTAGTAGGTTAGCTAGAGTTTTCCCAGATTGTTGGGTCTTTTGTTGCTCCTCCTCCCAAGATAAAACCTATTCCTCTTCCTTGTTCCAAGCCCCTCCTATGATTTTCTATGATCAAGACACTACAAAGAATGAAGATTTCTAACAGAACAAGGCCTTGGGTTGCAAATTGATGCAAAGTGACAAGATACACTACAAGAATCCTTAGGGTCTCAACCATAAGGGCCACAATTAGACACAATCCAATGGTCCCTCTTCCTAACCTTCCAAGGTCATTACCTCAATCTAGCCTTGCTATAGTCCTCTCTTGAGGTCTCTACACACCAGAAATTTGATTGGTCAACAAGGAGATACAACTCCTCAGGACAAGCTCAACCCCCTAAGACCTTCTCTAGCATCTACCTTCACCTTGAAACTAGGATCTTCAACATATGCCAATAAAGAGAATGTGTGGGTATGTTCTCATTTCCTACAATCACAAACCATCCAATCATTCCCTTTGAGGGCATGAAACAAGTTCCCAATATTCTTTTGTTCAATTAGGCCTAGTAGGAGACCTAGTTCAATTAGCCCTCCTAATCGAATTTTTGGCTTGGATTTTCCCATTTTACTTAAAAATGCCAAAATAAGTCACAAATTATGACACCCATTTGGGACCTCCATGAAATATCACAAAATTGCACATGGGTTATGAGTTTGACTGGGTCAACCGAAACTGTGTCAAACTAGGTTAATTAGGTATGTTCCATGAGGGTTTGCTCTCATTTGCAAACAATGATTATTCAAGGAAAAAGGCCTATATTACTAAACTATTATACGCTTGGGGACTCTAAAATAACTCTTGATTCGCACCCACACACTCCATACACTTCTCTGCAACTCAATTTTTACACAAATCAGGCTTGTCACATTTGAATGTCAAGCCTAGGGTTTGGAGGAAAAATTCATGGGTTGCTTTGATAGATCCAAAACCAAGTCCATTATAAAGTACACACATTGTCCTGACATTTCCCAAGATATTGGTCAGTTCTGATGAGAGAATGTCAGTTTAATGCCATTGAATTCCAAACTCCGAGTTTGTGCAGTCTCTTGGACCAGTCTTCACAAAACTTGCAGTACCTTAAACAAATGAATGCCAACCAAAAAAAAACCAAAGGTATCTTGATTTTAACTCATGAGAAAATGTTTCTATGGCATTAGATTGCTTCTTCCAATTTAGTTATGGCCCTGAATTCACAGTGAACAGTGAACTTTTTCAGGAAAACTCAGAATTTCTGCAAAACAACTCCTTCTCATTCATTCCAAACTTCATCACTACATCCAAAATCGACAACAAAGGAATTAAACATCCATCCCCTAACTATCCCAACCAAAAATCAAGTTGGTTGGACATTAGAAGGCAACTAATCCAAGTTGTCATCAATGTGTAATGAACACATGATTACAACTTTACACAATTATGAGGTAGTTTAACAATTGTCTCTACAAAGCCACTCAAAACAATCTATTAGGCTCAAAAGATGCCTACTACTCCTCTATCTTCTATTAGGCATAGATGTAAGTGTTTGACTCTCATGACCACAAGTGGTTCCATGAGTACATGACCTTAAAGGTGGCCATGTGACCTTGTGGCCTTATTACAAATAGTGAAAAGAACATTATGACATAAATGAACATCAAGTGAACCTGAACCTTGAAACCTACCAAGGGATCCCTAGATCAACCTTGGAGTCTAAAGGGAGGGGTGCTCCTACACCACAAATTTTCTATAATTTCACCCTCCCTTTCAAATATACATGCTTGGATCTTTGATTCTTGGCAACTCCTTAGTGTTGATAAGGTAGAGTTTTACCCTTGTGTTAAAGGCTTCTTTATTTCTTATTTTTCCTCTTTGGAAGAAAGGAACTTGGTTTTGGGAAAGTTATGGTCTTAGGGAGAGAATGATCTCTCTCTTAAGCCTTGGACTATTAATTTTAACCCCCTTTTTGAACCACTTAATATGCATCCGGTTTGGATGAACAGCCTAATCTTTCCCTCCAATTCTGAGAGATGTCTTATTATGAGTCCATTGGAAATTCTATTGGTCATTTGAAGGTTGATGAGTCCAATTATTTCATGGAGCACTCTACCTTTGCTCACTTCTTTGTGGATTTTGATCTATCTATGCCTCTTGATGGTGACATGGTTATGATGGTTGGGAATCGACCTTTCTCAACCTTTGGATTATGAAGGAATCACTTTTTGTTGTCATTGTTACTTTTCTATTGATAATTTGGCTTCAAATTTATCTTAGGGTAATCAAAAGGGGCTTGTTGCTTGGTGAAAGAATGTTTCTAATGATCATTTCATGGTTGAGAAACCAACCTATATTGTAAATGTCTCTTCTCAATATTTTAAGGAGTGCTTATTTGGGATGGAATCATATCCTCCTATTGCCCCTTCTAAAGTTCCTCTTGTGGCACCTTCCTCTAAATTATCTCTTCCTATAACTCCACCAACTTTTTCTCCTTCTTTAGTGGTAGTTGTCTATTTCTTTCCCTTTCCCTCTACTATTCACCATTAAATGGTTATTTGTCTCCCTGGGGGGGAACCTCCTTTTCTTCCCCATCCTTGTGGGAATTGGGAGGATAGCATTTCTTAGATTGTTGTTAGTAGAAAAATGAAAGGTCCTAGTACCTCTCCTCCCACTCTTTCTTCTATTATAAAAGAGTATTTTTTCTTCTAGGGTTGAGACCCTTGTTTCTCCTTGGAACTTAGCTCTGATTTTTTTCTTTAAATGTTGTTTTACTTCTCATGAGATCCCTCTCCACTACCTTGAATACTAATATGTATATGGTTTCAATCTCTATCCTAATTTACCTAATCGAAACTACATGGTTCTACCTAATTTTTCACATAATTAATTTTTAAAGTACTCAAAAAATGTAGCATTTAAGGTGGATCAAACCAGACACTGCTATATTTTTTGACAAAAATGGGATCACTTTGTATGTTCCCTCTATTTCAACCCTTTAATTTCCACTATTCTTTAAAAAGATGGTAGTTTAAAAAGTATATTTAAAGCACTACGACAGTTGTTTTTGTTGCATATTTACATTTTAAGTGTAACAGTCTTTAATTTTTCATCCAAGATTAGTCTTTACTTATTTGATAAAAAAGAAGGTGGCAACTTAAGACCTCCTTTTGTTCCCCTATTTTCATGTACTTATCAAAAATGATTCATAAGTAATGATAATTAGTTGGGGGCTTTATTTCACACTAACCCAATAAATATTTCAAAGTGTGACTCTTTCTCAAAACCAATATGCATACTAAACAAGGAAACATAGTTTAAAATAACAAGATGAAGGATTTACTATTGCATTCATTATATTTACACCACATTCATCACTAATCCTATACATATGAACCACTTTCATCTCTTTTCTTTAACTTTATAACTAATACAATGTAGTAATCACACTCAAGTTCCCATATAAATCCTAGGGAAAAAAATATAATTTGGGGACACATATAATATTATCTTTTTCCCAACCAAATGCATAATTGATAAGAGAGCACACAAGGTTAAATTAAAATACAGGAGCATCCACAATTCCATCATCATACAACAATTATTGTATCCACACTATCAAAAGTGGTTGCAATAACATTGAAATGATCCCACAAATGTCACTTTAAAAAAATACAAAGCAAATATTCTCATTAATCATTTAGAACATCGAGATGGTAATTCATGCAAAAATAATTTCTTAGCAACCACAAAGGTCTAAGTAATCTCGCACACAATTCATTCATCAAACATAGATATGTAAGGAAAATATACATGAAAAAATACATGTTACTTGATGCACACTACCATGCAAGAACTATATGCATGCTCAAATACAAGGTGCAAAACAAAGAACCTTGAAATCCTAGTGTTGCAACATTCGATATGTTACCAAATTTTATGTACAAACTTTAACACAAAAACATTGATGAACAAAATCTAGTGTCGTAAATTGAAACCCATATAATTATATGCTACATAAGCACCTCTGATTTACGTCGATTCAAGATCTTCTTGACCATGTTGTCCTTTTGTCCATCTCACTTGCCTTATCAGCCTCTGCCTTGTCTTTTTCTCAACCTTGTTGAATATTTGACCCACAGACACTAGCATTTCGTGGAGACGTTCGCACGTCGCGCTAACATCCCACAAACTTGAATGTCTAAAGGTGGTCGATTGAGAATTACACCCGCACTTGGAAGATGCCTCTAAAACCTCTTCACAACCACTGATAACTATTTTCATCCCAACATGTTTATATTCCCATTTTGGCCTCATTTTTTCTCTCTATTTGGCTCTTTTTCTTTCTCTTGGGAATTTTATTTGATCTTCATTGCTTCTACTCACTCACATGCTTTTCCATTAACTCACTTTGAAGCTCTTTTTTTATTCTCATAGTTCTTACATACTTCTAGCACTGTTGCTACACTTTGGAGAAGACTAGCTTATTCTTCTTCATCATCCAACAGGCTTCTCGTTTTTGGTGTGGAAGGGGAGTATTCTTCTTCCTTTATCTCTCATTGTCTCCATAGCATATTTATAAAGATATTGTTGTTGTATTTCTTTCTTTGGGTGTGGAAGGGTTATCTTCTTCTTCCACTATCTCTCATTGTCTACATAGCATATTCATTAAGATATTGTTGTTGTATATTTTATCTATCATATTATTTATCTATCTTGGTTGTTTGTGGAGGTGGAAACACCAAAACGAGGGTCTGACTATAGCAGGCCTCTAAATCACAGCCACAACATTTTTGTCTTCGTTCGCATTTTGTGTAGGTTAACAACCAAATTTGAGGAGCTAATTGGAGACTTCAACTGTGGACTAGCTGTGAGATCATACATCTTCTCTTTCTTTTTATCTGATAGTTAATCGTACATATTTTCTACTCTATCATTTCATTTAGTTTTATTATCTAGGAACGTTTCTGTCATAGTTTGTTCTCCATACAAACTCTTTGACTCTGTCCGTACAGGATGCCAGTGCATCGCATTGTTGTCTTAGACCCGCGAGTGTGTCCTCAAACATAGTGTCATTGAGTTACGTCAAAGAGCCTCTGTGACACGTTCGGTGTCATCTAAGGGAAACTTAACAGTCTTAGACTATGTACTGCATCCCAAGTGGAGAGGTTGATTAGTGATTTCCTGATATATTTTATTCATTATTTTAAATATTAAATATATTTTAGAGATGATGCAGAAATGATAACACTTTAAATATCTTTAGATCACTTTCATCTCTGATATATTTTATTCATTATTTTATCTCTTTATCATTTCTGCATCATCGAACTCTAAGTTAGGTGGTGGCCTATTTGTAAAATGGTCACTATTACTCATATCTCACCCCCTAGCTAGAGGATGCAAAATAAAGACATATTTTACAGGTGTGATGGTAGATCCTTCATGTTGATTCGATGTTATCATGGAGGAATCCTTATTCATTAATGGTTGGCATAGGGCGAGATACAATGAGTTTTGTTCCTTTGTCTGTATGCATGATGGGATTTTGTTCCACCTCTTAGAAGTACCCCTTTGATGGTTCTTCTGGGACCCAAAGCGATCTTAATTACTTTTGTGGTTATTCTTGAATGGAACCTATTCTGCTTTGTCTGGAACCGCATCATGCTTTGATTATCGAAAATCATGTTTATTATTTCTGTTGTATTTTCTTTAGGGTTTAAGAAGGGTTTAAGAACCGGTATTCAATTCTTATAACCGATAATGATTTTGAGTTCGGCGGTGTATTACACTATGTTTGTAAGTTGGTGATGGCATGGCTGAAACCGCGTGAAGTGTTTGAATGATGTTTTGGCATGATCAAAGAGAGAATTTATTGGGAATGTGTGAAGTGCTTAGCGGAATGAGCTAAGGGTTTGAAATTGTATCAAATCAAGGTGTGGTGATCATTAAACAATTGTAATTGATTGTAATGATCCATTTGATGATGTAATGAGTTATAAAGATTTGTGATGATCTATGTTGTAAATTCATTTAAATTTTAATGTATCTAAGGTTTCATAATCGACTAAGTTGTAAAGGTTATTTAGGTCGGTATAGTTGATGTTTGGTGTGTCAGTGAATTGAGAAAAGAGTGTGAAGTCGAACCAGTGTGGTGTATCTACAAGAGTGTAATAGATTGGAGCTAAATTGGATCTGAACAAGCAAGCAGTTAGTGCTATTTCCATATCACTCATCAATTATTCCCTAACAGTTGCAGCAAACAAAATCCCTTAACCAGGTAGGTTCTAATAGGCCTTAAATTGTAAATCCCTTAACCGGGTAGCTCAACATCTGAGTCTCGAATCCTCTTGCGAGGTTGCTTCTAACCGGGCAAAGCTCCTAATAGGGCTCATCATAGCAATCCCTTAGTCGGGTGACTCCTAACAGGGTCTTCTCCTAACAGGGCATCATTGTAAGCTCCTAATTGGGCTAGGCTCCTAACAAGGTGCATTCCGAAAGAGTGCACAATTTTTGTGGATACCAATTCCCATCATGGTTTTTCCCTATTTGGGTTTCCACGTGAAAATTTTGGTGTTCATGTGGTGAATGTTTTTTATGTGTTGATTCGATTCACTTTCAGTTTATGCATGTTGATGAACACTTAATGAGCAATTTTGATAAACCAGTTTAACAGTTGGATATTAGTGATTACCGGTACTGGTAAATAGTTTATTACTGGTTTGTGATTGATTTGGTGAAGTTTTATCAGTTTAAGTTTAAGTTTGAAATTGTTGTTAATATTGATTCACCCCCCCCCCCCTCTCAGTATTAACCGGATCCTCTCATATTAACAATTGGTATCAAAGCATTAGGTCCTCTATGTGCAAAAGCTTAACAACTTCAAGAAAAGATCCTAAGAAGGAGGGTCCCAAGTTTACCAAGGACAACTACCGGATATGGAGTGATCCGATGATATATATCAAAGGAATGGGTTCTCAGTTTTGGAATCATGTGACAAACAAGTATGTGGCTCCTACTACCAGTCCCCTGATACCTGATGAACTTAAAGAGAAGCAAGAAAACATCCAGGCACTTGAAGCAATTGTAAGTACTTTGTCTAACTCTGAGTATATAAATGTTCATGGATTAGACACTGCATTTGAAGTATGGGAGCAGTTAGGTTTGATTTATGGAGGTGATGAACATGTACAAAGGGCTAAGGAAGAAAGTCATAGAGGTAAATTTGATGACATGAGAATGGTTGATGGTGAGAATATAGCACAATATGGACAAAGGATTAAGGAAGTTGTAGGTGGTATTAAGAGTGTTGGAGGTAAAGTTGAAGAAGATACTGTTGTTAGTAAGATGCTTAGAACTCTCTTACCACAATATGCTATTAGGGTATCTACAATACAAGAGTTGAGATCTATTTCTAAAGATAAAGTTACTGTTGATTCCCTTATTGGTAAATTGACTGCATTTGAATTTAACAGCTTTGATAATAGTTTTTCTACGCCATCTAAATTTGCTTTTAAGGCTTTTGTAATCAGTACATCTATGAAGAAAGGAAAGGATATTTGTCATAATCATGACTGCAGTTCTAGTCATGGTGGTAGCAGAGGAGATGGTGATGATGAAGATCATCTGATGGAACTTGAGGCAATATTGGCTAAAATATTTCCTAGAGGCACTAGTAAGTACAAAGGTAAACTTCCTCTGAAGTGTTTTTCCTGCAATAACATTGGACACATTGTTGCAAATTGTCCTAATGGTGATAAAAAATAAAAGTTTGGGAAATTTAAAGGAAAAGGAAAGAAACATGTCTATGTTACAGTGGATGAAGGTGTGACAGATGAGGAATTTGAGGAAGAGGACAATGAGGAAATTGTCTTTGTTGTTGTGAAGGAAGATTTGAATAATGAAAAAGATTTGGTATCACACATGGATAGTAGTGATGAATGGAAAATGGATAGTGGTTTCTCACACTGCATGACTGGTGATAGAAACAAGTTCTTATCCCTTGAATAATTTGATGGCGGTGTGGTAAGGTTTGGTAACAACTCACCCTGCATAATTAAAGGTAAAGGATCCATTTACTTGACTGGAAAAAGTAATGCAGATGATATCTTTTGGGTAGATGGATTAAAACATAACTTACTAAGTGTTAGATAATTAAATGATAAAGAATATCTTCTTGAATTTAAGAGTGGAGTGTGCAGGATCCTTGGAAGTAAAGGAGAGTTGATTGCTACTGGAAAACAGAATAGAGGTAATATTTTTCATCTAAATACCAATGTGAATAGTTTTTTGGTGGCCAAGGTTTAAGACAGCGAGTTATGACACAAGACATTTTGTCATGTGAACTTTGACAATTTGATAAAGGTTAGCAAATCAAGTATTGTGAGAGGTATTCCCCAGCTTGTGAAACCGAACAATGTGTTGTGTAAGGATTGTCAGATGGGTAAGATGACTTCTGCATATTTTAAGAGAAAAACTTTTTCTTCAAACCATATACTTGATTTAGTTCACACTGATCTATATGGTCCTATGAGGACTAGAAGCTATGATGGTGATAAGTACTTTTTGATTTTTACTGACAATTTTTCAAATATGAAATGGGTAACTTTTCTAAGAGAAAAGTTTGAGTCTTTCAGTAAATTCAAGGCATTTAAAGCTTTAGTTGAAAAGGAAATCGAGAGGAGTTTGAAATGTCTGAGATCTGACCAGGGAGGTGAGTTCACTTCTGATGAGTTTGTGAAGTTTTGTGATGAACAGGGAATTAAGAGGCAAATGTCAACACCCAGAACTCCACAACAAAATGGAATTGTTGAGAGATGAAACAGGACAATTGTGGAAGTTGCTAGAACAATGTTGATACAAGGTGCAGTACTTAAGATGTTTTGGAGGGAAGAAGATAGTATAGTTGTTTATACTTTGAACTGGGTACTTGTTAAGAAAGGTAATGATAAAACACCTTATGAACTTTGGAATGGTAAGATTCCTAATGTTAGCTACTTTAAAAATTTTGGGAGTAAATGTTTTATTAAGAGAGATGATGTTACTGGAAAAATCAATGCTAAGTGTGATGAAGGTATAATTCTTGGATACTCTACCAAGAGTAAAGCATTCAAATGCTATCACAAGAGAACTAATAATATAGTTGAAAGTGTAAATGTTAAGGTTGATGAATTCTCTGAGAAATCTAATGAGACCAGCAGATCTGAGCCTGAAAATGATGAAGAAAACCTTGTATTTATAGAATCGAAAGTGCAGAAGAATGATGAGCATAACAATGCAAAAATAGGTGCTCAACTGGTAAATGAAGAAAGCGATGAAGAAGATGATGAAGATGAAGCAGAAGGAACAGCACTAGAACCAGTAATACCAAGGTATGTTAGATTAAATCATTCAGAAGACCAAATTATAGGAGATAAGAATGTTGGTGTACAGACTAGAAGGAAAATCAAAGAAAACTCTTGTCTGATTTGTACTATTGAGCCTAAAACAGTAAGAGAAGCATTGAAGGATGATGACTGGATTAATTTTATGAATGAGGAATTGGATCAGATAGAGAAAAACAAGACCTAGACTCTTGTTCCCAGATCGGAAGACAAGAATGTTATAGGTACAAAATGGGCTTTTAGAAACAAGTTAAATGAAGATGGCAAGGTTGTAAGGAATAAAGAAAAACTTGTTTGCAAAGGCTATGCACAACAAGAAGGAGAAGACTATGGTGAAACCTTTGCACCAGTGGCAAGACTAGAAGGTGTAAGAATGTTGCTTGCATTTGCTTCTTTTAAAGGATTTAAGGTATATCAAATGGACGTTAAATCATCTTTTCTGAATGGTATCCTAGAAGAAGAAGTATATATAGAACAATTGGATGGATTTGTATTAAGTGAAGATGAAAATATGGTTTTCAAGTTACTCAAGGCACAATATAGTTTGAAGCAAGCACCGAGAGCATGGTTTGAAAGATTGCATACACATTTGATCAGGATAGGATTCCAGCATACCAGTGAGGATAGTAACATATATTTAAAGACTGATGGAGACAGAATGTTGATAGCAGAAGTTTTTGTTGATGATATAATTTTTGGTAGTGATGATGATCTATGTATGGCTTTTTCTGAGGAAATGAAGAAAGAATTTGAAATGTCTCTTATTGGTGAGATTAAATTTTTCATTGGGTTGCAGGTGTAGCAACTGGATGATGGAATATTTATCTATCAGACTAAATATGTAAAAGAAGTATTGAATTTTTTTGGCATGGAAGATTGCAAACCATTGGTACACCGATGGTGGCAGGTTGTAAATTGTCTAAACATGATTATTCACCCTTTGTAGATGAAAAGGAATACAGGTCCATGATTGGTAAGTTGCATTATGTTGTTCATAATAGACCGGATATGGCACATGATGTTGGATTGGTTGCTAGATTTCTGAAAGATCCCAAGGAGACTCACTTGGTAGTGGTGAAAAGGATATTCAGATATCTGAAATGCACAATGGATTATGGCTTATGGTATCCTTATAAAGATGACTCTTTTTTTAAAGTGCTTACTGATGCAGATTGGGCAGGCAATGTTGATGACCAGAAAAGCACTACCAGTGGAACTTTTCTTCTTGGAGGTAGATTGGTTTCTTGGACAAGTAAAAAGAAAACATGTGTATCACAGTCAACAGCTGAAGTGGAATATGTTGCAGCATCTATGAATCGTACACAGGCAATCTAGATGAGACATCTGTTGGAAGGCTTCAAGCAAGATATATCTGAACCGGTGATTATTTATTGTGAAAATATTAGTGCTATTAATATTTCAAAAAATATTGGGTTGCATGCAAGGACAAAGCATATAGAACTGAAATATCACTTTCTGAGGGAGAGAGTACATGAGAAGCAAGTCATAATGGAATATGTGACAAGCAAAGAGCAGTTAGCAGACATCTTCACTAAACATTTGCCGAAGACAACGTTTGAGTACCTCAGAGGTAAATTAGGGGTCAGACCCCTACATAAGATAAACTAAGATGCAGAAGATGTATCAATCTAGTGGGCTTAATGAATATTTTTCATTGTGGATTGATGAAATGTTGGCTACTCCGCAAGGGGGGCATCTTAGATGAGATTTGCAGAGATGTTGGAGGCAACAGCAGTAGGAATGGAGACCAAAGATGCATTTGCACCTTTGGCATTGTTGTCAAAGGGGGAGAAGTAATATGATCCAGAGGAGAAGAATTAGTACACGTGAAGTAGTGCAACCCGCAGATGAGGTGCAACAGAAGAAGAGCGACTGAAGGCAGCAGAGTAGATCAATGCCAAAGTAAAATATTGTTGGCATGATTGGCATAACTGATGTTGATGGAGAATGTTGATGAGCTGGTAAAGGACTGTTGGTAATGATATAGTGATGAAGAGATTGAGATTATTGGCTTACTGACTTTGATTAGTTATTTGTGTTGTCATTGATGGAAAACTATGTGGCAACTATGTTTTTCATGTTTATTTTGTCATATAAGTCTTTTTGGTCTACCGGTAATGAAGACAGTGAACTAGGAATTAGGACCTTAACCAGTAAACATGGAAATGTTTTCATTGGTTCTGGAGATTGGTGATAAGTCAAGTGTTGAGGTTCAGAACATGTATTTGTATCATTGTAATGTATCTTTGTCCGGAACCGCATCATGCTTTGACTACCAAAAATAATGTTTATGATTTATGTTGCATTTTTTGTAGGGTTTAAGAACCGGTATTCAATTCTTATAACCGGTAATGATTTTGAGTTTGGCAATGTATTACACTATGTTTGTAAGTTGGCGATGGCATCGCTAAAACCACATGAAGTGTTTGAATGATGTTTTGGCGCAATCAAGGAGCGAATTTCTTGGGAATGTGTGAAGTCCTTAGTAAGATTGAGCTAAGAGTTTGAAAGTGTATCAGATCGAGGTGTTGTGATCATTCAACAGCTATAATTGATTATAATGATCCATTTGATGATCTGTAATGAGTTGTAAATATCTATGATTATCTATGTTATAAATTCATTTGAATTTTGATGTATCTAGGGTTTGTAACCGACTAAGTTGTAAAGGTTATTTAGGTCGGTATAGTTGATGTTTGGTGTTTCAGTGAATTGAGAAAAGAGTGTGAAGTCAAACCAGTGTGGTGTATCTGCAAGAGTGTAGCAGATTGGAGCTAAATTGGATCTGAACAAGCAATAAGATAGTGTTATTTCCAGATCATTCATCTGTTGTTCCCTAACAGTTGCAGCAGACAAAATCCCTTAACCAGGTATATTCTAACAGGCCTTAAATTATAAATCCCTTAACCGGGTAGCTCAACATCTGAGTCTCAAATCCTCTTGCGAGGTTTCTTCTAACGAGGCAAAGCTCCTAACAGGGCTCATCACAAAAATCCCTTAAATGGGTGACTCCTAATAGGGTCTGCTCCTAACAAGGCATCATTGTAAGCTCCTAACCGGGCTAGGCTCCTAACAAGGTGCATTCCGAAAAAGTGCACAATTTTTGTGGGTACCAATTCCCACCATGGTTTTTCCCTATTTGGGTTTCCACGTGAAAATTTTGGTGTTCATGTGGTGAATGCTTTTGATGTGTTGATTTGATTTATATTTAGTTTATGCATATTGATGAACACTTAATGAGTAGTTCTGATAAACCTATTTAACAGTTGGATATCTGTGATTATTCGTACTGGTAAATAGTTTATTACTGGTTTGTGATTGATTTGGTGAAGTTTTATCAATTTAAGTTTAAGTTTGAAATTGTTGTCAATACCGATTCACCCACCCCCCCCCCCCTCTCAGTATTAACTAGATCCTCTCAAATTAACAGGTTAAGCTAGGTATTCCCTAATTAATCATCATGGAAGAAATCCCTTCAGTTGTGCATAAATGCTCGAAGTTTCCTCATGAGGACATTGTGTGTATTGTGCATATTGTCCATGACACTAGATTTCAGCAATTGATTGCCTGTGGGGGTTTTACATTAGACCATTTTGAGTCTACTCCAGTTGGGCCTATGCTTCCCCATGAAGACTTATTGTATAAGATGGGGGAGTTGGCTTCTTCACCTTATTTTTTGCACTATCATTTCACTTAGTTTTATTATCTGAGCACATTTTCATCATAATTTGTTCTCTGTACGGCCTCTATGACTTTTTCCGTACAAGACACCCATGTATTGCAATTTTATCTTAGACTTTCATGTGCATCCTTAGTAGCGAAAACTTTAAGAACACCCCCCCCCCCCCACCCTCGAAAATTGTGTAAAATATCGGCAAATTTTTCCGTTAGTCAGAGATCAAAAAAAAAATCGGTTGGCAAATTTCTTGGAATCGAAACAAATCAGTAGAAAAAGTTGACGAATATTTATCTTTCTTTTCCAATATAAAATAATGTTTTGGTGAAAGAAACATTTGATATAAACCAAAAATTAATATTTACAGATGAATTATTTGAAATATATAGAACTATAAAATTTATCTTGGAAAATCATGCTTCAAATAAAATAAATAAAATAATTTTACTGGCAAATTATATCATAATTTTTTAAATTTGTAATATATAATTATATTAATATTGAAAAATATTGTACATAGTACATATTTCAAAACCACATTTACAAATCCCTATTAACAAAAATGGAAGCCTCGGCTTCCCCAGCGAAAAAGACAAAAAGAGTCATAGAAGAAAATGGTGACATCCATATTCTCTGAGTATATAGAAATACAAAAAGACAAAAAATAGAATTAGAAGGAGAATTCATTCTCCAAATCAGTAAACCCCATCCTACACAAGTTGTGCAAAGCGAAACAACCAATCAAAATTGTCGACCACCTCCAACGCCTTTATCTTTCGTAGGAAATCATGACTCATTGTGGCCCAATGATGATGGCGTCCAAGTGCTCTATTGTTCAAACCCAGAATAAATGGTTGGCGAATGATCAACTCTATTCCATCGTCTAATTTGTGGATTTAATTCGCTCAAGGGATACTTACACCAATTTCTACCCAAAGCACCATATGATATCCATAAGGTGTCCTAAGTGGTTCACCCTTACACGTGTCTCAATTCCAGTTAAGCTTAGTACAATTTTTTTTTGTCAGAACTTAGGACTGGAATTGGACCTAAAGGTCGGTCCTACATGTGAAAGGACATCCACAACTCACGACTCAACCAATTATAATTCATTTTTAAGGCTCTCACGATACAATATAAAGATAACATTTGTCTAAGTTCCTACAGATGTGGTGTATGGGCCCCAATGAGGATAACGATGCACACTTGGACTAATAAATACGCTTTTGTAATTATAAAGTTGTGATATAAAAACCTTGCGGTAGACTATAAAAATATTTAAAAAAATCATAGTAATTGACAAATTGTGTAATATTGATTAAAAAAGACCTAAAGGTCGGTTCCACATGTGAAAGGACATCAACAGCTCACAGCTCAACCAATTATAGTTCATCGCTAAGGCTCTCGTGATACAATAGAAAGATGACAGTTGTCTAAGTTCCTGTAGATGTGGCGTATGGGCCCCATCGAGGATGACGATGCACACTTGGAATAATAAATGAACTTTCATAATTATAAAGTTGCGATATAAAAACCTTGTTGTAGACAATAAAAATATTTTTAAAAAGCATACTGCATAGTAATTGACAAATTGTGTAATATGACCCACCATATGAATATTATAATTCATCACTAGGGCTCTTTCAATACAATAGAAATATAACAGTTGCCTAAGTTCCTGCATATGTGGTGTATGGGCCCGACCAAGGATGACGATGCATACTTGGAGTAATAAATGAGCTTTCATAATTATAAAGTTGCAATATAAAAAGTTAAAACCTTGCCATAGATGATATTATCATTATGATAAAAATATTAAAAAATAAAAAAATATTAATTGACAAATTGTGTAATATTAATTTGCCTCATTAGCCATAGTATTTACCCTCAACGTATAAACCATATGAAGAAAATATTCACTTAAGTGATGGCCTTTTGTGTTTCCCTCGGAAGGTCTTGTTAGGCGGTTTATAGGTGTTGCAGGAAAGCGGGGGCTTATCTTTTATGCCTTCCCCTGTCTCCCAGCAAAGTTCATTTGCCACTTAAGAAAGTGTCACGGGGTAGTGGGATACACAGTAGCAAGTAAGAAATCATACCCTGCACAATCCCTTCAACATGCAGTTATGTCTCACAGGGTAGCGAGATGTCTATGTCACTCAGTAAAATTGGTCTTTACACAAATTCTACAAGACTACCAGTCTCCATTATGTTCATTGATATTAGGGAATTAGTGTAACTTAGGGGAAAGATTAATGTATACATGATGCACATCAGTATCACACAAATTGAAAAATGATGTTAACTAAGTGAAATCTGAAAACTTTTACAATTTAAAATATGCAATGAATCATGGAAAAATTGAAAATTGCAATTGCATGTCAACATTAATTTATACAATAAAAAAGTATTAAATATCATCAATTAGACAATTACAGTTTGCAATTTGCAATAGCCCATGGGATTCAATATGAATTTCAGTAAAAACTATAAATACCTAGAAAATGTTGTTTTGTTAGTCATCAATGCTAGCCAATTAGAAATACCAATTGAAATCTGACTCCTACTGCTCTGCAGTTTCTTCTACATCCTCTGAATCATCTTGTTGTGTCTATGTACCTCCACTTAAAATAAAACCATCACTATCATTTGATTCGCGACCATTAATTTCTCCACCGGAACCACTACCAGCCTTTGAAGTGTTGAACAACCCTCTCCTGTCACAAATGGAATTCCAAATTGTTAGTGCCCTTTCATAAGGAAAACTCTCAACATCATACTTACTTGTATACACCCTCAAACAATTTTCCAAATTCTTCTCTAGTTTGTTTCTTGTCTTTGATTTCAAGTACCCCAATGCATTGAAAGCTCTCTCATCCTCAACAAATACCAATATCATGGTTTGACATAAATTAGCAAGTTTCACAAATTATGATAGTGCATCAAACAATACTGTGCTTTGAGTTATTTTTCGCCAAACCGTTGTTATTGATCCCGGTCGATGGGGACTTTCCAATGCCTTATCCTGCTCCATCATTGTTGTTGAATATTTGGATGATTGGTGTGAGAGCTTACATTTATCTAAAATTTCTTCTATTTCTATTTCCTTTCCATCGACATTGCATATGGATTTCTTACAAAAATGATCATTCAAGCACTGTAACTTGTTAAAATAATCCATTTTACTTCAATTGAGCCAATAATTAGGATACACAATAGACATGGCATCTAATAGTTCATCTCAAAGGAATTGACTTACAATCTCATCTGAAACCTCTTTTGCAATACTCTTTAAAGTATCTTTTACAGAACTGGCGATTTGGTTAAAAGCGTCCCTAGTAACAGGTACATTTCTCATTCAACTTGAGCATCCACAACCACTACTGGCATACTGGTGCATTGGTATCTCATATACATGTACACATATACATAACTCTCCACTAGTCTTAAACTTTAAAAAATTATCAGGATTTTCTAGATTCGTCATCAAATGCTAGCTAGCAAATTCTTCCTTTATAAAAGACTCTTGTGATAGATGCATATTATCAAGGGTTATTATTAACCTTCTGTGCAGACTAGTATATTCTTGAATATATAAAGTTCTTTCTTGAGCTACTTTCATAAGCTTGCTCATTTCATTCAAAAGGGGGAGAATACCAGCCAATGTTAAGAGTGTCTCGACATCACTTAACCAGTGTAAATTCTCAAAAGCTTTGTCTACTGACCCTTGTTGTTTGTACATTAGTCCAATCAGGGATTTATATTAGAGAAAACTCTTTCTGTTGGTCCTCGCAAGGAGATTCATCTAGTATCAACATCCTTAAGAAGCTTGTTTCCATCTATTATTCCCTCAACAAATTTTTCATATTCTACAAATCATTTGGGACTTCGACAAAAGAATGACTATAGCTCGTGAACCAGATTGTCAACTCTACCTACTCAATCAAATTTACTCACAATTCTAAAAGATAAATTTAGTATGTGGGCCATGCAGTGAATGCCAATCACGTATGGTGAAATAGAAGTTTGTACCTTTGCGTAAAGACCATTCCTATGACCTTGAAACACTGCAACTCCATCAGCTCCTACACATACCAACTTTTTGGTAATTAATGTGTCATTCATACTGGAAAACTATTTTAAATATTTATTAACTAACTCAAATACATTTTGCGTTGTGGAATTCTCCTTCACTTTAACAACAAAGAGTAAATGAGATTGGCGGACATGTTTCATTATGGTATACACATGCATACATATCTAAGAAGTATTATCTATTGTTGTAACTTCATCTAAAGATAATGCAATAAAGTTTGATTGCTTAATATTTTCTTTTAAATCATCTTTTTCCACATCAGCAAGACAACTTGCCCATTCCCATCCAATATTTTTTTACCAATGCGTTTGAGGAAATCTAGGAACATTCAAAAATCTTAATAAAGTAGCAAATTCGGGGTATTCTGACATAGGACAACCATTTTTCAAAAGATGGAAAACAACACTCAACTGAACAATTTTTGACTTGAATGTTTCTGATATCATATGTTTGAATTCGGCCTCAATCTAACCTCGATGTTTAGCATTATTCTCCTCTCTTTGCATATGCTCTTTATACTCTTCTTCATACTTAACATGTTAACATTCTTTCTTTGTTTTCCATCTAATCACAGGTCGTTCTTTTTCATCTATGATTTGTTTTTCATACACTTTACTAATATGCTTCTCTATAGTGTCCAGGTTTAGCTGCAACTTCTTGTCCCTTTTTAGTTTCCAACTACATATCGTACACTTGCAGTATGTTGAAGGCTCATCTTTGTTTGGATTTGGCACTTTTTCAAAGAATGGGTACCTTAACACCCAATCCAACTAAAAATTCCTTGTCATTTCCCACTCACAGCCCAATTTTGATTTTCCTTTTCTTTTTCCCTTTCATGTACTTCCAGGAACATCATCTCCACCTTTCTCAGCAACATCATTTGGGTCATTCACATCAACATTTCCTACAGCATTAACATCAACTTATTCCGACTATTTTGGGAATCCAATTCCATTGGAATAACAAATGTGGCATTGGGATCTATCTCAATTATCTCATTTCGCTCTTTCTTCAACGTTTCTCCTTCAACAATATTTTTGGTGCGTCTACAAGTACGAATGTTGTACCTCCATCTAATGGACTACCAATATTAACATTACTGAAGTATGACCTTACGCTTCTATTTATGCACTTTGACAGCCTCCCTTCAACACTTTCAGGACTTTGGTTGCTTGACATCTCTCAATAAATACAAACTGAAAAAAATAGAATCTAAGAACTAAGAAGATAGACCCTTGTATCCTTATTACTCGGGCAATGAATGAAACCCTACTAAAAAAAAAATTTAAATGAACTAAAATTTGCAAACTCTACGGATAAATAATCTTATAATATTGAAAAAGAAATTTTCTCTCACTTACAGATTGGTTTTGTCGAAGTTCGTTATACAGCAATGTTTGTAGTAGCAAATTTTCTATGATTTGAATCGACTATAGAGAGCTCTGAACAGAACAAATTGTGACAATAAAGTACCAACTTTTGACTGTATTTATACCAATCTAGATTTGGCGAATTTCGTGGGGCATTTTAAAATTAATCTTAAATTTTGGCGAATTTAAGCGAGCTATTGGCATCATTGAGTGAAAATGGGTGAATCTCCCCAGATAAAGAAATGATAAGTTTTGATTTCCAAGACATTCATGGACCTATAATTACCATTAACTTACAACACGGTTGGAAAAAAGGGTCCTCCTAAAGGATAACTTACAAAACGATTGGCGAAATGGGTCCTCCTAAATGATTGTTGTATTGAACTACTTAGCTGGAATTGGCGAATTAATAGGCACATGTAGATTGGACCTTTTTAAGCTGTTGGCAAAAAAAAGCAAAAAGTATGAATGGACCCCAAAAGACGATGGTGAACCACCTTACTTATGGCTAAAAACACAGAAAAATCAAGTGAATGGGAGATAGACCCTTGATCATCATATTCGCCAACATCAAAATCGACTATTCTCCAATTGGCGAAAATTCGTCACTAAAAATTACTCTGGTCCTTAAACAAAGTGTCACTGGGTTACATCAAAGAGCCTTGGTGACACGTTTAGTTTCATCTAAGGGGTACCTAACATTCTTAGACTCTGTACAAGATCTCAAGGGGAGAGGTTGATTAGTGAGTCCCTGATAGGTGTTCACCCGCCTGTCGAAGTGGTTCACTTTTTCCCCTCTACAAAAACACATACCAACAATTTTTCATGATACAAAAGTGGAATTATGAAAGTCACACAACACAACTAAATATAATGAATGCATATAACAACTAATACCAAGATACTCAAGGAATCTGGATTGTTAAATTAATTTATAATTGCACTCGAGGTGTTTAAGGACACTTTCCAAAAGTGTTGGAGATACATGAATTATGCATAATATTGCAAGGAAATGGTACCTTGATCCTAACATGTAATTTGGAATGATGTTTTTTTCTTGTGGAATGAAACTTTTTTCTTGTGTTATGATTAAGTTGAAATCACTGGTATGATGTGGTATTCTCAACATATGATTAGGAGATAAAATCACACTCATTTTTTTTAATATTACATTAGTTGAAAAGGCATATATTTTCTCATGAATAATAATTATAATTTTGGTTAAATAAATTTATGTTTCTATGGGTTTTAGAAATGATAAATTGAATTTTATATCTACTGGAAATTATTGGCTCAAATCATTTTATAACAACATATATATTGAGGCGTTTACATATGACTTGTTTAGTCTTAAAGTTTGTAAGATTGGCATTATCCTATCCATGCTCTTGCATTCTCAATTTTTTATCTTGGTTCATGCCATCAATAATTTAATCCTTGTTGTTAACATTAATTGATTCATTACTCCCATTGAGGAGTCTCTTAATGCCTTGGGAATCAATTTTAATGACTTTAAGAACCTTGCAATGCATTTACGCAATGATCCAAACCCTAAAGTGGCTATTTGTATTGGTTAAAGGGGTGATCCTAAGATAGTGAGCATTTCTCAACCTTTTTCAAAAAATAATTCTATGAAAAAGTTACCTATTGAGGTTTACACATTGTAGACACCTATTTATGTCCACTTGATTAAATGAATTTTACATTTGTTTAATTATCATTTATCCAACTATTAATTAAATTCACATTTAATTAATCATTTCTCCTTTAACAATTATTAATTAAATTACTATTTAATTAATTCATCCCAACCCTCTTCTCCTATTAATTAAATAAATTATTCATTTTTTTATTTAATTCACTTAACCAAATTCAGACCATTAATTAAATAAATAAATCATATTTGTTTAATTAAATCCTCCTTCACATTTAAATAAATTAGTATTTATTTAAAATCCCCAATCCCATCTCTCACATTTAAATAAATTAATGTTTATTTAAATCCCTAAAATCCCCTTTCTCACATTTAAATAAATTAACATTTATTTAAATTCCTAAAATCCCTCCCCCACTTGCACTTTCTAGAAAATGCAAGTTGCAAGTTAACCTTCCTCCTAATCATGTCTAAACCCCTATTATTAGCCTAATTACCCTTTAATGGTTTGCACACTCCTAAACCAAAGGTTAATGCAAAACCCATCAACTCAAACCTTTAATGACTTCCTTTAAAGTCTTAAAACCTTTAATGGTTTCATTTTAGAGACTTCTCAAGCCTTTAATGGTTTCACTCAAAGTCTTCAAACCTTTAATGATTTCATTCTAGAGACTTCTCAAGCCTTTAATGACTCCCTTCAAGTCTTCAAGCATTTAATGCTTCATCCCCCTTTTTCTCATTTAAATAAATTAAGATTTATTTAAATAAAATCCAAAATTCACATTCACATTTACATAAATCAATATTTATCCAAATACAAATTGCACCAATAAATTGAAATAAATAAATTTTATTCCAATTAAAATCCTAAAATACCTCCCCCTTGCATTCTCCTACAAAATCCACTTGCACACTAATCCTCCTTCTAGATTCTTCTAAACCCTTCTAATTAAGCCTAATCCTCTCCTAAACATTTGCACAATCCTAAACAAAGGAATTAGGAATGAGTCACTTCTCAAATCATTAAAGGCTTTATTTCTTCAACAAGTTAACCCTCAAAGTCTTCATAAACCATTAAAGGCTTAAATCTAACTAACCCACCTTTGACCCTTGCTTAGAGACTTTCTCTCTAACTCAACCATCCATTTAACCCTCAAGTCTCTTCAAGCATTCAATGCTTTGACCATGGTTATCCTTAACTCTTGCACATTCTTTTATCCCTTGGATAAAATAATTATCCATTAACTCAACCCTAACCAAACCCCCTAGGGTAACCCTCACGTCTCTTCAAGCATTTAATGTCTCTTCTCTCTCCTCTCAAGCCTCCTCATGGTGACACTTGTCAACATGGGATTGAGTTGAAAGTATCACATGGATTGAGTATCATGCAATCCTAGCCCTTGTTAAGATAATTCAATCTTAACCATCCAATTCCCTATTTCTTCTATAAATAGTACTCACTTCTTCCTTGTGAGGGATCACCAAGTCTTAGTCTTAGAATCCAGATTTTGCTTCTCTTTGTCTCAATCATAAGCTTAAGAATTTAGAAGCATGTTATCATTAGCATAGCATATATCATGTTAGCATAGCATAATATCAATATCATAACATGTTTAGTTTCATTATCATAGCATAATCTTCATCATAGCTAGCTTTGTTACAATCTTATAGATCTAGAATGCATTGCATATAGATCATTTCCATCACATATCACTCGTTCTTGGAGTTGTCATTCTAAAGGTCGGTTGCTTAATGATCTGGGAGCAACCATGAATTGAGAAATCCTATGAGATAGAGAACAATGGGACGTCTTACTAGGATTGTTTATTTAACTTGTGTTATCTATTAGATCCTCTACATATAATGTTTCATTAGAATGCTTGTTATTCTGCTCTTTATTGACCTTAACTACATTTCAGGTATACACACATTATACTTCTATTAACTTGATTCGAAGGTGTTTTATTTTTTTTGTTAGTTATTTTTTTTGTATAGTTTGTGCTTCTCAGCAATAATGACTATTCAATTATATGAATAAGTGAGGTCGTGGATCTCCCATTTGTTCTAACTTGTGAGTGAGTAAGCCTAAAGTTTGGATGTTATTTCCACTTCATTGGGGATGTTGTTTACATTTGTTTTATTCAAGAGATGAAATATTACATCTCTCTCACACACATTATATTCTTTCTATTTGCAAGAGAAGGAAATTGTGACCTAAATATACCCAATCACCAAGTTAGGAGGAAATTATACCCTATTGTATAGTCATTACAGCAAGATTGTCATGCAAAAAGGATAAGATTTTCATTTGTATAGGTATGCTTTGGGCATTGATGTCTCATGCTATGAGTTTCATTATGATGTTTCATGGCGTTTCTAATGCATAGGTGTACATTGTGGTATGCTTAAACTTATCTTAATTTTTCCAAATTTCTTAATATATAATAGTTCAAGGACTAACAAATAGAGTTGAATATACTTTCAAACTCTAAAATTCCCTCTTTTTATCATCATACAACAATTTAGACATATGTCCTCGGATTGGTGATGTTGATGGTGAAACTGTTGTAGGTGTTAATGCTCTGCATAGACCTTCCTTTGCTGGGAAGCATAGCTTTTCTCGTGTGGCCAGGTCTGTTGTCCAGCCTTCCAAGGGGGTTCATCCTCTTCCATGTGCCAAGTCCTCCCCTGTGGTGGTTTGTGGTCAGGACGTTGCGGACAACATCGAGTTCTCCCAACGTTGTGCTTTGGTGTGCAGATTCTTTGGCCTTTGGCCTTCCTTACCTAATCTCTATTGTTGGGTGAGTGACTCTTGGATGCCTCTGGTTGCTGAGATCCTCCCCTGTGCTAAAGAATTTCTCATTTCTTCCTTCACTTCTTCATCTGATCATGACCTAATTTTGGGCAAGATGTGGGCTTCAGGAGTTCACTCCACTCAATGTGCGTCTAGTTTGGGTTCGCCTTCCGAATCTTCCTCTTCATTTTCGGGAGCACTCTAGCTACAAGGCAATCGGCAACTCTATTGGTCGTTTCTTGTTGGTTGATGATGCCACATCTTCCATGGACCACTCCACCTGGGGATGTGGTCCTTATGGTTGAGGATAGGCCTTGGTCTCAACTACTGGATTTTGAGGGCTTCCCCTTTCGCTGCAGAAAATGCTTTGCCACGAGTCATTTATCATTGGATTGCTCCCTCTCGCGTCACAAGGGTGTGGCTACTTGGTGGAAGGATGCCACTTTGGATCACCTGACTATCTATGCTACTGACTCAGGTGGCGAGCCACTCAATGTTGATGATGATGTTGTTGTTGTTGTTACCCATGAGGATTCAACTCCTATTGCTCCTGATTAGCAACCTCACTCCACCCCTACTGAACCTCCTCCTGATGTCGCCACTTCTACTGTCTCTGCTCCTGATGCTATTCCTCTGCAGCAATCTATCGTTGTTTCACAACATGTTGTGGTTCTACAATAACACTCCATTGTTGCTCCTGATTACAACCCTACGAAGTCACTCTCGCTTGATCTCTCTCTTGACAGTCCTAATGATTGTATCGCCTGGGTTGTGGTTCATCGAAGGTGAAAGGGGAAATCCTTCCCCATTGCTCAAACCCATCCTTGTCAAGGCTTGGGTGTCTCTACCCCTCCTTGAGTTGGGCCTAATTAGTTTTTTGGTCTTATAGGCTTTCTGGTTTGCCTCTCTGACCTAGTTGGTGGGGGCTTGTCCCCTTGGTTAATTTTTCTCATTGCCTATGGGTTGTTGTATGAAGGGTGAGCACCCTTGTTTTTGTTGCTATTAATATCAAAATAATTTCGACATATTTATAAACTTTGTAGTTCTTCTTTTTCATCATCATTTAGTAATAAAATAAAGCTCATATTTGAAACTTAGATAGTATTTATTTTGAAATAAAGTTGAATATAATTCCAAACATTATTTCCCCCTTTTCATCATCATACAACATATTTATACACTTTGCAATTCTTCTTTTTTTAATCATATAGTACTAAGCTAGAACCAATATTTTAAACTTGATTAATATTTCTCTTCAATACCTTCAAACAAAAAATTAAGAATTTCTTCCATTTAACAAATTAAATAACATGTCTACATCGTAAGTTTGATCTCCTCAATATGACTTGCCTACAAGTTCTCTCCAATGTCCCATCTTAACACATCTTTAAAATTCTTGATATACTCTTGATAATGATGTTTTAGACAAGCAGCTCTAGCCTTAAAGGCATGTTTTACTATTACCCTCAGAGTGGTTTAGGGCATCGATTAAGGAAATTCCATGTTAAAATTCTAACCATAATGCTAAGACTCGCTCCCTAAGGAAACACTATCACAAATAAGATACTAGGCACTATGAAGGTCCAATGTCGAGTGAAAAAGGGATAGGCACAAAACCCACATATAAGTTGGGATACCCTTGGTTAGATTGGCTAAAGCATTCTTTTGCAGGTAAGAGATCATGAAATCTAGTCTCCCCTAATCTATATGATAGCAGAAGGCATGTCTATACTAGTGTCACTGAACATGAGAAAATTTTAAAGACGCACTAAAAATTACCAAATTATAACACACTCACACCATTACATTCCACCTTGTACTACTACCATTATAAAATACCTCTCAACATTAACAAATCCTCTTTTACCAAAATTCTATTATTAACCATTCCAACCCACAGGAAGACTTGACAAGTAATGTGTCGTTAGCTGTGGAAGAGCATTTCACAGATGTGGGTACAAAGTCACAAGAAACGACAGCAAAGTCTCTGTTGAGTACCATCATTCACCTCTTTCTGTGGAATTTGATAAATAACATTGTTCCACGTCATGCTTTTCCTCCAAACGCCATTAAGGATTGTGTGGAGGCATATTCTCAAGCATGAAAAATCATAAATTTCGTTGAGAAGACAGATCAGAAGCTGACGGTATCACCGGCCAAGCAATATCTTGTGAGGAAAGTGAAGAATGGGTCCCTTTCATTTGCTACGTTCAAAGATAAGAAAGAACAAAGAAAAAAATGCCCATCAAAAAGATGGAAGAGAATTGGACGCAATGATTCCTTGGATTGATAAGCAGCAGCGCCATGGGGCAATGCCGTGTACAAGTTATATAACAGTATTGAGTGCAATGATGGAACAATTGTGCATGAAGTGATGAAAGAATAAGAAAAGTTTTTTGGTAGATATAATCAACGAATAGATGGGGAAAAACCAGTATCTACTAGAGTTCTTGAACTGCAAGAAATGGGCCCAAAACAGAGAATATGAAAGAACTATGCAGAAAAAGCCAAGCTTTCCAATCTGGATAATTTGGATATGGAAGGCAGGAAGAATCATGGGTAAGTTAAATGTGAAAAGGCAAGAGCATTATTGAAGAGAGGAGAGATTCAGGAGTGGTTCCAATATGGTAAATAGTTTATCTTCTTTTGTAATGATGTCATTGCTATCATTTCTTAGGCATGGCTTTCCAATCTAAGAAATTGTTGCGTTCAACTCTCTTCCATTGGTTTGATTGGTATTATTCTTATATGGTGGTTCCAATGAAGTGGATAGCTTTGTCTTCTTTTATCATGGATGTAACAGTTTCCATTTCTTAGGGGTGCCTTGAAAAGAAGGTACCATGCAATTCTGGAATGATTTTGAATTTTGATTAATGAATGAATAACATTAAGTGTACATTCAGAATATTGAATATGGGTGTTTATTTTTCATGGTTTTTCTAATAAAAATTATTTTTCTAAGTATTGGTTTAAGAATTTTATATTCTGCAAGAGTAGGATTTCATGGTGTAGTTAGTGGAGAAAAACTATGATGAATTTTTCAAGTAAGAAAATATAATTAGATTTAACGAAAGTTGTGAATTTGTCTAGATCAAATCATGAAGTTTATATGCAACACATAAAAGATCCATTTAAATTTATCATTTGCAATCATAAAATTAAATTACATGAAAACATCTGTCATTGAATTGTTAGAACATACCAATTGATGTGATGAAGTAATTTGATTAGAAAGATTTGATTAAAAGAAGACAATATCTTTAGAACAACAAAATATTTATTTTAACATTTTATTTTATAAACAAAAAGTTATAAACTACTTTTTGCATGAATACTGATAATATTTAAGTGATACGATATCAATCTCATCTCTTAATTAAATGTTTATAAATATAATATTTATTAAATTCAATAGAGAATATTTTAGGCCTTATCAAACAAAGAATGTTAATATGACAACATGATTAGATATTACATTAATGAGTGAAAAATAGTATGATGTATGAAGTATACAATGATAATAAAAACAATTTAAGATACAATAAATATGTGTTTCTTTTTTTTTGTGTATGTATGGTTTGTAAGCACTATGGCAATTATAAGCATCATCGATATATCTTAGCAATCATTGTAAAATATCATACAAATCAATCTAAGAATATTACCAAATCCATTCTAATGGTATGTTATTTATATATATATAGAGACCAATGTGACAAAACAGGTCCACACCCAATTTAACTCCACAATGCTTGATAGCGCTTGATAGCAGAGATTTACCAACTAGTTCACAAATAGGACAAAACAAATCCCCTTGGCATCCTTACCAAAAACACCAGACTAGAGACACCAAATTTGTTTGTTTGTGTCACTTATTGTTATTGCAAGTCGCAAAACAAATCATTCAATTGTATTGTTGTAAATATTAAGTATTATTTATAAGTGCCAAATACATTTTCTATCCTTTATCCCCAAATGCAAGTAATAGTTGACTAGAAATGATTTCTAAGTTCGTAATAATAGTACAAACAAAAGCTCTAAGAAAACATTAATTGATCACTACATTATTAATCATATTAGGAAAGTATGATGTACAAATAAGAAGAATCTAAGATATCATATTTTTCAACCTAAAATAATATAATATTTTTTATTAAAATAAGCAGCAAAACAAGGGTGTTCGCCCTATATACAAACAGCCTGTAGGCGGAAAAAAAAATAAGGAAAAAAAGAAAGACAACAAAACAAGGGTGATGACCCTAAACAATCTCAAGTTAGACAAGCTTTTAATAGAAAGTCAAAAGACCATTGTTAAAGGCTTGACAAACCAACAATGGCCCAAAAGAACTCCACTAAAGAGTGGGGAGAAACACCCAAAACTCAATTCAAAGGAGTTTAGGGGGAGGGTAGGGTGAGGGAAAGACTTCCCTTCGTGCTTGTGACAAACAACAGTCCAAGCAATACTATTATTGGGAACATCTTAAGAAGGATCAAGCGGTGAGATCCCCTTAGCGTTTCTATTCGCAAAGGGAAGTCTTTAGAGTAATAGTTGTTTTAATCAATTATGAATATAATTACTTGTGTGCATGAACCATGACATTGATAAGGGTTTATAATTGTGTTTCTTCTATTCCATCATAATGGAGTTCCTCATGGGAAAAGGGATATAGCACTGAAACTTATTATAGTTCTATTGATTTTATTGAATACTAAGAAACTTAGTCCCCCTAACAAAGTGTTCTAACAGATTATAGTTCCAACTCATTCAACTATAGATATAGATAGATGTGATATAAATAGTTATTAAAATAGACAATAGTAGTAATGACAGTGTATTAAGTCACAAATCCTCTATTTCATTAAATAAATAAGTTCCTTAAGAAAACATAAGGTTCATTATGAGCTTATAAATATGGTTCTAGCCCCAAACTTTCATAGTTACACCACTCTATGCCATGTACAGTCCATTGTTTATGTGCACTATTCAAAGAAAATGAATTGAAGCATATAAGAAAAACTATTTCTCAACATGCACAATTATTTAAGGTACTTTATGCCCTCATTCAAAGGCTCAATACTTGTCCAAGAGATCACAATATAGAACTTCTATTAGGTTCTTTATAATAACAATGATGTTTAAAACCTTCTCATATTTTCATCTTGAACTACTTATTAGAATTGGGGTTATACATAGAATTTGTAGCTTATTGTCATGTATTATGTATTCATTAATAAGTACCAATAGACAAATATTTGTATTGAAAATATAAAGAGAGGTAGCCATTATCTTGTGGATTGTTCTAGTCTAAAAGATTGAAAAACCTAAGTGTTAACAAACAAAAGAAGGGTGGATTCTTTATCACACCTCTTCACTCCTTGATTCCTTTAACAAGAGCCATCTACCAAAAATCAATAACCTATTATCCGGACACTATTAAGCCTTCATCAACCACATGCACTTCATCTAATAGCCTCTTAAGTTTCAAGTCATTTACCAAACCAACAAAAGAGTTTACATCACCCAAAGCGTAATAGTTGATTGATAATTTTTACCAAATATTCAATTATCTATGCAAAAGAATCATTTCCTTTTACTTAAACTAGCACTTTTCTATGCAAAACCTAAAGAGCTTGCCCTTACCAAATTCTCCCCCTTATATTTAGCATCTTCTACCTAAAAAATACCTTCAAACTAGCTAAAGGTGTGCTTCTTCCTCCACACTCAAAAAATTTATTTTGGAATGGCAAGTGATTACATTTACAACAAATAAAGATGTCTCGACACCTTCCCCAATTAAATTCTAATTTAAAAACATTATTTACAATCATTTTCCTTCTAATTAAATTTTTTTTGTTCCATGGCATGACACATGATGCTAGTTTGAAGGTATTTTTTAAGTAAGGTGTTAGAAAATTTATATCATTCTTTTAAGTGGTGGTAAGGGCAAGCTAGGGGTAGGAGGAAGATGCATCTATATCATTCTTTGTTTCAAGTAAGGTGTTAGAAAATTTAAAACCCCTTCCTCACGTGCTCCTTGTTCATTCATATATTTGTCATGAAGCTTACCATCCAAGACTCAATCTACCTAAACTTATTGTTTTAATTATTACATTCAATAATAATCTTTACTTATCTACCAATGTTTGCAATTTCTTTCAATTGCTTGATTGTATTTGAAAATATTCTACATTCATCTCTTCCTTATTGTTTTGTCTTGCCAAAAGCCTTTACTTCTACCACATTATTGAAGTATCCTACCACTTATGACCTTTAAATACCTCACCCCTTATCATATTCCTTCGACATATAATGTCAAAATCCAACATCATTTTAAAAGATAACCCATTTTAACAAATTTGATAAATTAATTCATTAATATTTATTTTTGAATATAATGTAATATACATTCTACAATACTATTGTTTTTATATTTATGAAAAATTACTACATAAACTATTATACATAAAACAGTCCATATCAGTACCAATTGATACCCCCAATAAGTTTATTTACAGCCTTAAGGCCAAGTAAGTTTGTCTTCCTTAACCCTAACCCTATCTTCCTAAACTCCAATATCCCAACCACACGAATAACCATTTCCTCCCTACCCACCTATTCATTACACCTTCAAAAGGAGATTACTAAAATAGCCAGATAAACCCTTTTAAGCCATACTTTAGAAGCAAATTCAAATTTCACCCTTGTGAAGCAAATCCAATACTACCCTTTTACCGTCAATATCATAATTGACTGATTTTTCAATTAAGTCATACTAAACTCATTTCTTAGTCTAGTTATAACAAGTAGATCCACTACAATATTATTGAAGGATGGATCACCCTATTGCCACTGTCGCTGCCCTCAATGGCTCACCCGTGTAGGGTTTTTTGAAATCTCTTGTCCTTGCAGCATCCGTCGGTGCCCTTCTTGTGCCTCATTCTGTTGTGGAGTCCCCTCCTACTATGGTTCCCCTCCCTGGTGGTGTGGATGTCGTGGTTGTTGTGGGTGGCTTGTGAACACCCTCCCCTGTGGGTTGTGTGGGTGCCTCTAATTTGAGGTGTTCTACTAAGAGTGATGTCGTTGGTACTGGAGCTGCTATGTCTGGTTCCGTTGTTGTTGCCATTGGCGATCATGTTGCAGGTTCTAAGGTCACTTCCAAACGTTTTGCAGGTGGGCTTATTTTTTCTCGTGTAGCCAAATCTGTTGCTCACCCTGCCAAGGGGATTCGCTCTTTTCCTTGTGCTAGGAACTCTCTTGTGGTGGTTTGTGGACTGGAGATTACTAAGAATATTGATTACTACCAACGCTCAACGTTGGTATGTGAATTTACAGGTTTATGGCCTTCTCTCCCAGATCTCCATCATTGAGTGATTCCTGGAAACCTCAGGTTGCTTGTAGCATTGAGTTTTTCTCTTGTGCTAAAGGCTTTTTCATTTTTGTTTCTGCTTCTTCATGCGATCTTGATTTGGTGTTGGGCAAGTTGTGGGCTTGGGGAGATCACTCCCTCTCTATCAAACCCTAGACAACTTCCTTCAACCCCCTTACTAAACCACTTAATGTGCATCTAGTTTGGGTTCGCTTACCTAATCTTCCTCTTCATTTTTGGGAGCACTCATATTATGAGGCCATTGGTAACTCTATTGGCCGATTTTTTTAGATTGATGATGTTACGTCTTCCATGGGTCATTCTACCTTTGCCTGCATTTTAATCGACATTAACATTTCCAAGCCTCTCCATGGGTATGTGTTTCTAATGGTTGGGGACAAGCCATGGACTCAATCATTGGATTATGAGGGCCTTCTTGTCGAAGGTGTTTCTCTCTGAGTCACTTAGCTTCAGATTGTTCTCTCTTGCCACAAAGGCTCTACTACTTGGTGGAAGGATGCTACTATTGATCACTTGACGGTCATTACTGTTGATTCTGACGACTCCTCCCAAGTTGAAGTTGTGTCTCTTACTGTTGTTGAAGCTCCTACTGAACCCCTTGGTGCTACTGACTTGGCCTCCTTTGGCCCTAAGGCTCCTCCACCTGCTGCTCCTATTCTACAACATCGATCTACTCTTGCTGAAACTACTCCTGATGCTGCTATGTTGCAGCAACTTCTTGTTGTTCTGCTGCAACAGCTTCTTCTTGTTCTACTGCAACAACATGCTGTCGATGCTGACTGTAACTCTGCGGGCCCTCCCCGCTCGATTTTTCTTTTGATGGTCTTAATGATAGTATTGCTTGGACCGTGGTTTGTCACAAGCAGAAAGGAAAGTCTTCCCCCCTCCCTCAAACCCCTTTTTTTCTTGGCTCAAATGACTCCCCCCATTCTTGAGTTGGGTTTCAAGTTGTTGTAGGTTTGATAGGTTCTTTTCACCTGTCTGACCTTTGTTTCTCCGAAGTTTGTACCCTGTTTTGTAGTTTCTTTTTACTACCTATAGGTTGTTGTATTAAAGGTCAGCACCCTTGTCTGTTGTTGATGTGTTATTGATAGTCTCTGACTATGTTAAGGGTTAGCGCCCTAATTAACGTTGCTTTTATTATCAAAAACAAGTAGATCCATTATCATTATGACAGCTCAAGAATTGTGGCCCACAAAATTAAGATTCTCTCATATTAGATACCCACAACTTACTTTCATACTCTCTTCAAATAACTATAAACTATAAACGCTTACAATCATTATTAACTGCCAATCATTCAAGTAGTCAAAAAGCTTGTGGACATTTTTTGCAATCTTTAAGTTCATCTCGTCAAAATATCAAACGAATGATGACTACTTGTATCCTAACTTAATGATGTCCATACTGCCACATCCTGTAGCTTTACATTATTTTTAGAGTTCTTTAGGTTAGTGCTAGAGTCCTATAAAGAAAAAACGTTGCAAATGTTGCACCAAAACTCTGACACATGGTTCGTATTTATTTATATATACAAAACAGCTGAGTAATAGCAATGGTTCAATACATTCAGAGCAATTCTTCGTATTAAAGAAAAAATAAATATCAATGCACGTGTATATCAATAAAAAATAAACGTAATGATATCGACCTTTTGACTTCTCGAATATTGTCCAATATGCATGTTGCCAATTATTCATGACTGCTAACAAACCTAGCAGGGCATTTGGAGTGTAAGGAAACAACTAAGAGACAAGTGTTGACGACAAAAGGGAGAAGGTTAAATGAGCTGCAAGTTATTGCGAATGTGCTGATTCAAAATCTTATGGTATTAAGAAGAAATTCAACAAATGCAGATTTATAAATCTTAACTTCAATAGTGACAGACATGCCTCCCATGTTAATAGTCACTCTTTAGAAAATTACCATTTTTATCGGACAAGTGCACTACAAATCAGATTTATCTGAATGAGGGTAAAAGTCATCATCCTTTGAGATCAAAAGAGCAAACGTTTTCAATAAATCAATCCATAAAGCTTTCTATTCTCATAATGGTCATGGTCAATGCAGATTCTTTCTCACTGCCTCTTTTAATTAGCAGCAGATTTACAAATCAGATTTATCTGAATGAGGGCAAAAGTCATCATCCTTTGAGATCAAACGAAACAAAGGTTTTCAATAAATCAATCCATAAAGCTTTCTATCCCCATAATGGTCAATGCAGATTCTTTCTCACTGCCTCTTTTGATTAGCAGCAGATCATGTCACCATATAACTGCTATGTTTATGTCATGTGGGCTGGATCTAAAAGTTCATCTTTGAATGATATTCATTTGCTTATTTCCCAGAAGCAAACCTTCATCGATATAATCTTTCCCTCCCACAGTGCAACAAGAAAATATTGACAGAGAAGTGAAAATGCTTATTTAGAATACAATGATACCTAAAAGCTTACAAAATTTGCAAAACCTTCTATGAATGGTAACTTCAAGTGCATTACACTTAAATTTTATATTGGCACGTAATTAGAATTTTGCACAATAATTCACCAAAATTGATTTCATTAAAACCAACTGCCATGATTGTGTCACAGAGAAATGAGTATTATCAACAAATTTGTAGAGGACATTTATGAGAAACACGGGAGTTCCACATTAGACTTTTTTCATTATTAGAGACTTGTATACAGAAGCAGAGAATTTGTTAAGAAGCTCAACAGCCCGACAGGAGGGGCTAAGGCATACAATCAATTTCTTATGCAAAATAATACCAAGTAAAGAATAACAACAGAAGACAAAATCTAAAAAAAACTATTGTACATGGCCGCAAACCCATAAATTAAAACATTCTACACATCTCCTCAAGTAGCCTCAACTTCAGGATATCCAGAACTGAATACCGCGTATAGCCAGAAATAGCTTACAGCAGTGTCTAGGTGGTTGCATTACCAAAAATAATCCTTGACAATAGCCAAAATCTTTTGAGAAACTACAACACAGTCAATATCTAATCAATTCCCTGCATGACTACCTTAGAAACATACATGCAAAATCCATCAAGCTCGAAGCAAAATTGGACCAACCCATGAACTCAACATCTCACTCAATGCTGATAGTACTTCTCCCGAACCATGCTCGCAACTGATTAAACTTGCCAATAATGGGAAAAATCGAGATAAGGATTTATCAAATGATGAGTCCTTCAGTCCACTGATGACTTGTAAAGTTGCAACTACTAAAGGAGCACGGGATGCTAATTCTCTTCTCCTTGCAGAGCCCAATGGTATTATCCAATGAGGCTTCAAATGTCCATTATGAGATTCAGGAATAGATACAGAGCTTGCAGTGTCAATATACACGTGCAAAACTTCTTCACACAACTGTACAAGACAAGCCTCTACATCTACCTCTTTACTGAGTACAGACTTATCAACAATTACATTCTGCAGCAAATTCAGACATGCCTGGTATGACTCACTTTCAAGTCTCAGTAAAGGGGGATCCGGCATCTGTGTCAATGAACCAACTTCTTGCAGCTTTGAACGTAATGTGTGGTCACTATTAACTTTGTGTGCATGGACTGCCACAGCATGAAGTGTCTCAACAAGAACCATCATGTTAGATGCTGACAGCTGTTCTCTGTGCATATTATAAATCTCCATCATAGCCTACAAGGAATGTAATAAATCTCAGAATTTTGAGAAAAATCATACAAAAATCAAATTAAATCTTAACATATATGTAACTGGCGCAAACTTAGAATTTAATCAGTAAGCAAAGAATCTTCTTGGACAATCTCCTACCATAGACAACACATAATTGCATGTGGCTGTGTAATAACATTATTGCACTGCCTTTCTATTTTTATATTTCAATAATCCTATGTTTAAAGCGCCTCTACTTTAAAAATAACAAAACAATATGGGAAACTTATACTTGAAAAAACCACCTTTCATTTCTCAAATCTTGAGATTTGAGAGGCAAATCACTATGAACAATCATATGGGTTGCCCAATTGTATTAAATTTATAATACTGATACGAATATTTGATCAAGTTGACTTGGCTACATTATTTAGGATTTGTGATATTTCTGCCCTCTTTAGATGTGCTTCCCTACAAAGCATGGTCTGATAAAAAGTTGGAATGATTTTGCATAACTTGATCATTCTTAAATGTATATTCTTCAATGAATAGATCTGCAATAAATGCATATACACAACTCCTGGGTGGAGTTTTTCTATAAGTTCAAAAAGATGGATTGTGTCTGAATTTTATATTATTTCAGTTAATCCTCTTTGTGACATGCTTCACCAAAAAGCATGGTCTGATAATTTAAATAACTTTGCATAAATTGTTCTTTCTTGCATGTAGATTCTCCAATGGGTTAAGTATTTAACAACTTTGGCATTCGTTTTTTTGATATGTTTATCGAAAACAGATTTTGTCTCTTAAGTACACTCTTCATCAGAAGATATAACTGTGACCTTTCCAACCATAGTTTTTCAAACATTATACATGAAAAACTTCCCAATCTTTGCGGCACTTTATAGGACCAATCAAATCTTGGTGACAGCTTTTTGCTATCTTCCATCTTGAGAGAAGTTTTCTTTTAGGGTTGCAATATTTAATCTCCTGGTGCACACTCCATTTCACTTTTCTTATGGTCCGCTTCTTGCTTCATACTATTTTCAGGGATCTACAGATTGCCCATAAGTAATTGGACAACATCTTGCATCCAAGTCTCATCAAGCAATTCTACCTTGTGAGGTCAGGAACGTATCACTTCCTACTAGAAAGAGTGTATCCTTTAGTTTCTTGCATATTGTAGACCATGTGGAGCAATTACAATACCCAGACACTGTGTTGCAGGTCTGTCTGTGCATTGGGAGTATGGTGATTAATATAGCATCGATTGGGAATGCAAGAGGGTTTTGTGTGGGCTCCATCGGCATATCAGGGTGTATTCTGAAGAGTGCTGAGACTGATTCTGAATCATTTGTAAACCAAGACCATTGGTGCGATCTATCTCTGCACATTAAGGACAGTTTCTAAAATTGCTTCCAAAGTCTGATACATATTGTTATTGTTCCATTTCTGCCAAATATTGTTGTATTGTCTGGGTTCTTTCTGGCAGTATTGATAACAGACACAGTGTAGTGTATACTTGAACTGAATTTCAGAAATTTCAAGTTGTATGTCTGAAATTGAGACTGTAAGTTTGAGAATTAATTACTTTTGGGTTTGCAATCACCATTGACCTTATTATTTGAGGGAAATTTGGTTATAAATATCTAGTATCCCTGGTTTAAGATACTTCATATACAGAGAAGGAAGAGGTGTTTAGCAAATGGATTTAACTGGAATATGTGCAAAATACAAGGAACAAATGGTAATGCTGTTTGAAGTTCAAATAGGACTCAAGTAATCTCAAATACACCATTTTAACTGATTCTGTTTCAAGGACAGAATCTAAGGAATAAAAATAATGAACTGTGATTTTGGTCAAAGGTAGCTATCAAACTTGACATTAGAGAGCAGTGATGAGAACCTAGTTGGTATAGATTTGATCTAATGGGGAAAGAAATTGATAGATATACTCATGCAATGCAATGGACCGTAACTCATTATCTACTAAATACAAAAAAAAATCATTTTATGCATATGCCTCTGAAATTATTCTGCAGGTAAACTACAAGAAGAATACTTAATTATTTAAATCAAGAGAATGAAAGCTCAGCTTGATTAAATTCACTTCCTCAAAAATCTAAATAAAATATAAATATGCTTGACCCTTCAGACAAAAGAAGATACTAAACAAATGAGGGAGTAAAGATAACAATGCTCTTGATGTGAACAAAATAAATGATACCTGGATCAGAAGAAGTTGCACTGCAGTGCGACATTTGGTATCGGAGATCGCAAGTTCTAACTTGCTATGCCTCTGTGCTTCCATTTCTTCAGTAGTAATTGATGCATCAGACGAAGCTCCATAAGTTGGTGTTAGAGAATCTGCAGCACTTCCAATATCAATATCCTCCATGCTATGGACAATTGTAGCAAAGTCAGGTAGTGTTTCTATAGCTGCTTCTTTTAATGATAATACAACTTCCTGCCATTTTTCGTCTGAGAATAAGCCTCCAGCATTGCTCATCAAACGAACAAAGGCAGCAACACCAATTCCTGCCAAACTTTGATGAGGTCGCTTTATAAAACTGATCAGGAGTGTCAATACTTTCTTTAGTATAGGATTTACTGTATTGTAAAACTTGACAAAGAGATCTACAGCAAGTTGCAGAGCTACTGTGCATGTTTCATAAAGCCAAGCATCTTCTTCTATATCTTTGAGTTCATGTTCTGATCCATCTCCATGTACTTTGAATCCAGCCGGATCAATGGCATGCCGAACGTAATCAAATAATGGAAAGAGAACTGAGTCATACACACGCTCCCAAAGAGCTGGTGAGAATAAATGCCCATGATAGCGAAGTGTGTCAAAAAGCACCTGCAATGCACTTTTTCTAATATCCGCCCTGGGATCAAATGTAAGTTCTGATAATCCTGTCATACGTAAAAATAAACAATGAGTGTTATTAGGAAATTTTATTTGCCAGAGTAATATGGTTTCCTCGGTGCATCAAACCAAGACTGCAAAAACAAACTATTTAAAGTGTTTTTCTATAATGTAATAAGGACACTGTAGTAAACTCAATACCTGCCAATAAAGGGAACCAAAAATACAAATGATCTTCTCTATCAGTAAATGTTGGACCAACTGAATTTTCATCCTTTGCTGTACTAGATGATGAGGAAACTGGCTTCCCAGCCTTTTCTTTTTCCTTGTTCTTTGCAGAACAGCCAAGTTCCCCTTCAGCAAGTTTTAGAGCACAGAATCGAAGGAATGCAATTGCATTCAAGCTAACATCTTTGTTGAACCTGCTGTTCGTAAACGCAATCAAACAGTTAACACAATCTGTAAAGGTTGTTGTCTCTGTCTCAGTTATATAAGGAAAGTAGTCTCGCACTATCTTTTCAATGGTCTCAAAGGCTAAAAGCACAATATTCTTGTGCTCATCCGATGCTGCTGTTGTGAAAACCTGAAACATGAGTTAAGATTAGGCAACATAACAGAAGAAATAACATAAGAGTATATTATTGTTTCTCAACTAAAAATTTAATTCTGGATAACAATTCTTAAACACCAAAGTATTTTTTAGTGATCACAAATGAATCCATGAAATTGAAGGTAATAGTAAAAGATGCATACCATGAACATAATTTTCCAACCTGACTTCACATTATTGACACGAGCAAAAACCATTTGAGAAACACATCTAATGATCAGCTCTCTAATTTCAACAGAATTTGTCTTCCGCATGACAATGACAAATGGCTTCATGAATTCATTCTGGAAATTATAATTAACCAACTCTTCACGTTCTAAGAACTTCATAGCAAGTTGTCGCAGAGAATCCATTGCAAAAATAGCAATGGATAAATTTTCAGAGCATCCAATTGTAACAAAGAAATCAGAAAGCACACTCCAAATCCGAGACCAGATTAGTCTGATTCGGTTCATGTTGTAATGTCTGCATAATCAAAATGCAGTATTACTCACCATTTATCACAATATCTCAACATACACCTAAAAGTAAGCAGAAAGAATTTGACAATTCACATAACACTATAGCCTTACGCAATCTCCACAATTTTAGTGAGGCTAAAAACTCGAGGATCTGCAGGAGAGCGGAGCTCCTCCATAGAAACTTTACAAAGAGCCTTTACAAAATCAACTATTGCCTCACTGTTCAGCTTTTGGCTTCGTGTGAATATGCGATTCATTTCGAAGCTTCCAACCTGTTCAAGCATGTTCAAATTGGTAACCAGATTATTCATCTGCTCTGTTGTAACTACTCCTGAAGCATGACCCCCAACACCAGCACTGTCATATGAACCGCGCCGAGCAGCAGCAGCTGCATATTGCAACCGACCAGGGCCCTTCTTCTTTAGGACAGGAAGAATACTCGACTTTGACTGTTTTGCCTTTTCCAATTCATTCTGAGGTAAAGCAAAGAAGGTTGCATCTGGAGGAGCGCCCTCACCTAGCAGATGCAAATGTTCAAATCGTGAAACACATGTTAAAATGTGTTCCCATGCTTCTTGCAAATAGTTACCATCTTCATCGGCTATTGAGACAATTGCCTACAAAGCAAATCATTTCCAAATGAAATGAGACATAATTATCACATCTATGTGTGAAAAATACCCAATATATTGAGAGCTATGCATAGAACAGAATCCTTCTCACATAATGTTGGATCAAAATTACATTGATAAACAAGGGAAGATATTATTACATGCATTCCATATATCTTTATGTGAGCATATGTGTATGTAAAATGTATATGCATGTCTATGTACATATGCATAGATGTACCTCTATGTGTGTGCCTTGCATGTCTAGGTACCTACCTGTATCTATATGTGTGTGTGTTGGTGCCTGTGTGTGCAAGCCCATGTGTAAGTGTGTGCACCTGCATGCATGTGTGTGTGGGTGCATGTGTATGCTTCTGTGTTAATGTGCATATGCATATACATTTGTATGTATGTGTACACAAATGTGCATGTATAAACACATACATACATAAATTATTAAATATATATACACCTATATGCAAATGTAAAATAAAATATACATGTACATATATGTGTGTGTGTACAGAGGAAGAGGGAAGAGGGAAGGGGAGGGGGGGAGAGAGAGAGAGAGAGAGAGAGAGAGAGAGAGAGAGAATATATACACTTTATGTACATGTAAAATAATATATACATGTATACATATATGTGTGTGTACACAGGGCGAGGGAGAGAGGGAGAGAGAGAGGATATCATTAACAGAAACAGGAGAGGTCTTTGCAAAGGATACTAACACTCATATTTTCAAGCAAAATAGATAAAAAGGAACTTGCCAAGCCAACTAACCAAGATGAGCTTTTCCTACAAAGATTATAACCTGGATATGTTTGGTATGCTTTCTAAGGCAAAGGCACCCAAAAAAACATTAAAGCAACGAGTGGTTGGAGCAAGGAGTCAGCAATAGTTGACCTTAACACTAACTATGGTATATTAAAGAACAAAGTCAACATTTGCTTTAAATGCCATGATTATGAGATCTCTGTATTTCTGTAGGAATGGATTTTCTTTAATCAACAAATAAATAATAGCTGTTCTATGTTTTTATGTTCATCTTGTACATAATCATCAATTAAAGAATCTGGAAGGTCAATTCGATATAGCATAGCACTTCTTTAAGTGGGAAAGTTGGGCTATTATTATGTATCACACAATGAAGCAGTGTATACAATGTAATCCATGAGCAGGGAATGGATGTCAAACTGAGAAAGTGTTAGACAAATAACCTATATGAGGACCCTTGAAGAAAATAAAACAGCAGTTTCAATATCAGTAAAAAGCCCCAATGCACAAAAATCTCTTACATTTCGTGCAGATTTATGACTCTTGTTCATCAATTATATCATACAAGTCTAATAGGTAAATTTCACCATATTTGCGATACTCTTAAAGAGTTCTTGCCAAAAACTGTGTCATGTACCAATACTCTTACAGAGTTCAGCTTGTTGAGTTATTGATTTCAATTTAATTATTATACGCTCCATAGACCAATCAAATAAAGAAAGCAAATGCCTTTATATTGCTGATGAGCATTGAATCTTAATGACTTTAATCATTTTAAATTTTACATATCTGGATTTTATCTTTTTAATTTCCATCTAGAATCTAATCCATGGTCAAACCTCATAAGGCAACAGTAATGATAATTGGGAAATTGAACTGAAAACTGGTCCACCAAGAGGGAGGGAGACCACATTATCCAAAGCTTTTGCAATGTTGTATGGGATATGTAAGCAAGGAAAAAAACCAGGACCCTCAATTTCCCAACTCATAATAGTACCATTAACACATACTTCAGGCTTAGTAGGCTTAGCACTATACATTTCAATTTTACATCAGCATATTTTTACCATAGAATTTGTGCTTAGTAGTACTTAGCAGTGGCTTTAGCAGTCTAGACTCTAGAGAATGCAAATTCTCAAGTCTCGACATTTATAGAATCTTGGAATTGCTATTTGATTAAAAAGCTAAGCGTGCACATATGGTATATGATGGCTATGCATTTTACTAAAATGTTGTGTCATATCTCAGTTACCGGTTCTTGCCAAAAATGTCCGGGTCCTGGTCCTGGTTCATGCCCAGTCCTGGTCCGAGCCGCTTGGGCAGGACCCGAGTGGGACCCAGGTCGAACCAAGGGGGACCCGGGTGAACCCAAGCCTGTGGGTTCCCAAAAACGGGGCCCACGGGTTAGAAAACAAAGAAAAACAATTAAAAACAAATTTTTTAATCTCATTTTAACATTTTGAAACTTGAATATTATCTTTTTTGCAAATTATGAATATGATATTACATTTATGATTTATGATATATCAATATCAGAATATTTATTGGCATTGGCAATTATGGATTTATGATTTATGATTTATGATTTATCTGTTATCATTTATGTATCATTGTATGGGAAAGTTACATTGTATGTTTCATATTTGTATGTTTGAACTGTGAACAAATATAATTTTGATGTTTGAAGTTTGAACATATATATATAAAAAACAAACTAAAATATATATATATGTGTGTGTGTGTGAGTGTGTACAGACGAACCCGTACCCTTACCCAAAAAAAAGAAAAAAATTTGCTGAATCTGCGAATCCGAACCTGAATCCGAACCGGAACTGGTAACTTAGTGTCATATCCCTCTCATAGCTTTTTGGGTTAATCATAAAAGTTGAGGATGAATTTGATGATTATGTTGATTTGTTGGAGATCTAGACATCAGATTCCATTTAATTATTATATTATTTTGTTGGAGAACAGATGTGCCAGTGCCATCTGTGGTTTCAGGTATAGGTGATGCAAATGAAGGCTAGTTGAGGTCATGAGATGATGGGGAAGATGTCAACTGGAAGTTGACACCATTCCAATCCAACACTCAGGTGACAACAGTGTTATATTCTCTTTAGCAACAAATACCCTCGCATTCAATGTTGTGTGTCATGTAGGTTTATGTGATCAATTGATTAATGTCCCTCCATCTGACAGTAATTTTGGATCTTTAATACAGAATGGTCATTATCATGTTGATTTCTTGTTGGCATCAGTTGGGTCATTGGCCACTGTTTTGATAAAGGATTTATCATAGAAGCAAATATTTTCTTGGGAATATCTCAGCCATAGCTTAAAAACCCTCGGAGTGCTCACAGGACTTGAAAGTACTTGAGCAGGAAACTGGTGGACCAGTAATCACCTGAAAAGCTCACGGCCAACTTATTGTTGAAAACAAGTCATTTTTTTTTCCAAAAAGATCACCCAAAATCACTACAACTCACAGAAAATTGCAATGGAAAAATACTCTTGCCAGAATTAGAGGAAAAAAAAGGTAACTAAAAATTTTTGTTTTTCATTCATTTTTGTGTGATGAACTCTTCAAGCAAATGGAAAAAAAAATTGGTGGCTAGAACACAATTTTGACTGCGTTTGCTTTGGATTTTCATGAATGTACTTGGCTTCACAGGTCTAGTGTCTACTGTCTACAGATGCGAAGGTATGTATAAATCATATACTGTATGTGTTAAGCTTGACTGTCAAATATGGTGAAAGTATAAAGCTCAAGACTTAAACCTTGATGATGGTAGGTGAGCATTTGATGCCTTTTCAGTTTTTTTGAGCCACATCATCTATTCAGCTCGTAGATGTAGATAAGGACACCATGAGTGTTATTTATTATTTATGATAAGAACTTTGTTGTAATCACTGTTGCAATCGTTGCAAATTTTGTAGCGGTTATCATAGTTCCTCACATGGTAGTATTTGCTGATGATCTGTATAAATTTTCCCCATGTTTTGACCAGTGAATCCTTCTAAATCTAGTATTAGATCATCTTCATCCTTTGCTTTACTCTTTCCAAGGCAGTATGATTAGCATCATAAGATAAACAGCAAACAAGACAGATAACAATAATAATATAGCAAGATCCTTAGACACATTTTGCAATTTAGCAAAGAACATTCTCATGAAAAAAATGTAAAATATAAAAAGAGCACCCAATTGCATCTTCTAGCGCTTTCAATAAATCCTAAATTTTATATAGTTGATATACACGAAATACAAGGTAAGCAGCTAGTCTATGAGAACACAAAAAGTTGAAGATAGATATAATAAGGCATTGAGAAAAATACTTTCAGATGTGCATACAACATCTAAGGTTTGTAATAAATTTAGGATTTTGTAGCTTCACAAGGTTGCATGAGGGATTTTGAAGCTTTTATTAGAAGAGTCTGGATCTTGTGTTGTGGTAACACTTAAATGATCAAATATCTGCATGCCCCTAACTTGTAACCATTCATGTATTTCCACAATTATGTGATGCCATAACTTCTACATTTCTTCTTTTTTAGACTGCCAATTTTAATTTAAAATTTTTGACCACCTTTCCCTCCAAAAGAGTTCATAATTGACATAAGATCAGTATTACTTTGGAACAATTATACCACAAAATCAGCCATCTTTGGAAGACAAAACCTGCCATTATTTAGAAAAAAAGCCTTGCAGTTTGTAACTGAAAACCACCATTTTGAGAGGGCGCTTACACAAGTTAGTAATTATTGTTTTCTGTTTTTTTGGCAGGCTTTATTTTTAATTTTTCAAAAAGAATGTGGCATCCATGACTACGAGTAAAAAAGGTAGCAAGCCTAAGGACCCTTGTTGGAAAACACGGGACAGATGGTCCAAAAAAGGGAATGCTTATTTGCAACCATCGTACTAAGGATATGAGAGGAGGTATAAATCATCTGAAATATCATCTTGCAGAGGTCATTTGCCGAGATGTTATGCCATGTAATGAAGCACCTCCAGAGGCTTAGAATGAAATGAGAGCTCTCTTTTCTGTATTTGAGCTGAACTAAGCAAAGAAAAATAGGACAACATAGGCAGTGGGAGACTCAACCACATTTCACAATTCAACAAAGTCAAACATTGGGGGAGATATGGGGGGCTTTTCTTCCATTGGACTGGAATACAAGAATTAGACAGTGTGAGCAGCCACAATTCCATTTTCTTTTGTTCCTCATAACACTCCCGGTGCGCAACCTTCATAGGAAGGTACTTGTGGAATAGGGAATTGCACCATGAGGCAAAGTTGGCATGTGTGAATTTTTGGTACTATAATAGTATTCCCTTAATGTTGTTTCAAATCCTCATTGGAAGCAGCTACACCACATTGAACATGGCAGGTAAGGATTTCAAGACTCCACAAAGTTAAAAAATGAGTGACCCATTATTGGACGATGCGATCCAAAAACCATATAATCTAATACATAAACAAAAATAGGTTTGAATAAGCAATGGTTGCAACATTCATCTGATAGGTTTGGATAAGAAGAGGGCACTTGTTAATTTTTTAGTGGCTTCAAAAGGATAAATGGTCTTTTTGAAGTCAATTGGTGCCTCCAATGATGTAAAAAAAATTGTAAAGACTACGTGTAGCTTGTTGGATGAGATGGTGATGGAGGTGAACTTGGATGAAGTTATCCAAATAGTGATGGTCCATGCATTTACATATGTGGCAACTAGTATGTTAAAGTTTGGATCAGATTAGATATGTGAGTAGTTTTAATTTATTTCTAATACTTGGTTCACAACTATACTATATGACAATGAACTCTTAAGTGCAGGTTGCTGCTTATATGAAGGGAACACAACTTAATTCATAAAGTATTTGCAGGACTGCAAATGAAGGAGATCAATATCTAATGGCTTGCACTTTCGATTACTGTACTTACCTATTAGAATCGAACTCCATCATAATATATATCTTACGGTATAGGCATGTCAATGAACAGACATGCCTCCACGTCTTAGTTACCAGAAACGAGAAACGAGAAACGAAAAACGCAACCGCAATGGCAACGTGACGAGAAACGGAATATTTAAAGGTTGCATATAAGAAACGTATATATATATATAAAATTATAAAAAATTATTTTACATAAATGAAAAAACATGGAGTTTTATATATATTTTCATTAAAAAAATTTATTTCACATAAATAAAAAATATGAAGTTAAAGTTTCTAAAATAAAAAACAATAGATATATACGCATGCAAGTTTAAAACATGACATAGAAAACTATAATCTGCATCTACTAGTTAATCCAAAGTTAAGCCATGAAACATGCAATTTCACATGCCAAAAAAAATCAGTATGTCAATGTTAAATCAATAAAAAACAATTACTTTACTGTCAAATCTGTTTAAAACATTTACTTTACTATCAAACCTGTTAAAAACAATTACTTTACCATTTAAAACATTTACTTTACTGTTAAAAACAATTACTTTACCCCACTTATAATGGAAAACAATTATTTGACTGACAAATCAAAACAATGGAAAACATATTACAAACAAATTTCGCTGCAGAAACGGCCGTTAGAAACGAGAAACGCGTTTCTCCCGTTGAAACGCGAAACGACGGGAGACCGTCGCGTTTCTGGCAACTAAGCTCCACGTACATGGAGACATGTCTCTTCATTGAGATGCCTCTCAACATACCGAAACAATTAACCGATTTGCAAGACAACGATTCTCCTAATCGTTTGTTATCGATTAACAATAGTTAACGATTCTCATAATCATTGGTTATCATTGTTATCTGCAAGTAACGATTCACATAATCGTTTTTGGAAGGAGATCGACTATTGCCGATATACACAGCAATAAATGATATCGAACTATTAATGTGGAGAATCGATTTATATTGATCATTCCATTTGATCAATATAATCGATACTTATGATAATATAGATACGGTGCTCATATTCGATTTGGTATAAACAATGTGATTAATATAAATCGATATTACTTATCGATTTAACATGAATTTAATCTTAATGATTTATCAACAGCATGATTAATGATTTAATATTTCAATCATAAATTATGTATATATATAAATATTCATATATATAATAATAATAAGAACACTTACTATTATTTACATATATTAATATGTATATGTTCATATCAACAAATCATAATCATACTAATGATATAATCAGCATTACTTATACATATGATTTTATGAGAAAACTCCGACCGAAGCTATAAATCATCAACATAGTAGACTATTAAAAGCAAGACACCCTACATTGCTTTGGAGCCCTCGTGCCACTCATTATCTTGACCTTCTCCTTGAGGAAATAGGGAAAATTCAAAATAAGTTCAATGAAGAATGCAATGGAAGATGTAAGGAATATTATCAAATACATCTAAAATCACGTGTTCTGAATTTTTATGAGAGAGTAAACAATGGCAAGGAGATCATGCATACAAGAGTCACATGCTTTGATACTAATTTTCTCACCTTGTAGAGTATAGCAATTGCATTGCTCAACATTAAGCCCATGTTTGTGAGCAAAAGGTGTTTGGAGAGTCCTAACAAGAAGGTTAAGTAAAGTATCATGAACGCCATTTTTGATGATCCATGTGTCAAAACAGTGGAGGAGATCGTCGAGGTAAGCTTTTTATCCAAACTTTCTCTCCTTAATTTGGCAATGTTAAAAGTAGTTATTTTTCTTAAAAAATTAATATTTTATTTGTTGATTTCAATACATTCCTTAATTTTTATTTACGTTAAGTTTAGTTAAGTGTCAAATGTGTTTGTTAGAGTTCTACGATTTGGAGGATGGAGATAAAAACTCTATTGGTCTATAAGAGGTCATGGATAAGGCCATAGAAACGATTTAGCATTTGTATTGGTCAAATAGAACCAAATATGAACTCACATAGCACATTATTGTTCATAGTTGAAACCAACAACTTCACCAATACATATTCATGTTATTGCCTACTATTTGAGCCCCAAGTTTTCCTTCTCTCCTTCATTTAGAGTAGATGTGAAGGTTAGGCTTGGCCTCGACACATATATCGAGAGATTGGTTCCAAATGACAACCTTCAAGACCTTCTCCATGATGAGTTTTAGGGTTTTACGAGGGTGGAGTGGGGCATTATTTTCTTGAATTTTATGCATTCATAGGAGAGCCAATCTGCCACCAAGTAAAAAGAAACATTTTTGTTTAATTTTAGTTACAATTTATTTCAGCTTTTAAGTTTACAAAAGTTCTTACAAGATTATAAACATTGTCCTTGCATATTTGTGGTTGGAAAATTTTGGTGCCATAACATCTAATCTTCAATAGCTTTCCATTTACATTCTATTCCAGCCCTACAATGTTTTTGGTTGTGATTACAAGTGGAGTGCTTATTAGGTCATTCATACAAAAATGCAGAAAAGATTGACTCATAAGCACTTGAATGATCTTGTCTTTGTGCAATGCATGCTTCAACTACATGAAAAGAACATAAAAGGATAGGATAGACATCAATGCTTGACTTCAATGATATTGATCCATATTTAAATTGGGTTGCTGAGGATGCAAATACATTGTTTACTATTGATAAAATTGTTCATTTGGAGAAGGATGCAGCCAAATGGCAAACAAATGTGGCAGCATATGAGTAGGTATATGGTGAGTTTGGTGAGACATCAAGGGCAGATTCACCACATACACAACTTGAGCCTATGCTTGAGGCTTCTATTGAGGATACTACAATTATACCATTAAACTCCACGATACCCCCACAAAAGCAAGACTTTTCTAAGCTTTAGTCGTAGAAGAAAATTATCATTTGTTACTTTTGTTGATGTTGAAAAACAAAGTTTATATGTATTGAAACATTGAAAGTTTGAACACATTTTTTGGTCTATGAAGTATATTAAACACTAGTTTTAATCTATATATGAAGGAAATAAGTAATATGGTCCATAAAGTCAAAATATGCATGTTTTTAGAGCATATTTTTAAAAATTAAAACATCCTTTGATGTTCAATAAATTTGTTGAGTTCTTGCAAAGTCTTGAGTTTTTTTAAATTGCTAGTCCAAATTTTTAAACTATGATCTCAGCAAACCAAAGATAAAGATATTTTCAATCTCTTAGCACATTTCTAGGAAATTTCTCAAAAGCCTACCTATTTTATTGCAGAATAAAATCTAAATGAGCAAATAAATCACAATTTACAACCTAAAAAGAGAAAAAAATAGATAATATCAAAAAATACAGGAAACAAGTAACATTGTCCAATATATCAATTAATCTCAATTAAAATAGCAGTTAATGAGATTTTCCAAAAAAAATGCAATCTACTTCAATGGGTTTTATCAAGATTGTTTTTTGCAACAAGCTCTTCTTCAAACATGGCTCATCATCTCTATGACCACGTTTCAACAAAACCTTGCATATTATTAAGTTCTATTCAACCCCAAGCCTAGTGTTCTATGCCATTTCAACCTTGTGGTCGTGCACTTGACTCTTTCAAATCCTAGTTGTCTTTTAACTTCAAGTATCTTTTTGGCTCACTGATCGAGTGAACCAACTCTTCTAAATTTGAGACTCCAACATAGCATGGGAGATCAATTCTCAACTTACAACTGAAATGACCCTTACAAGATCACCTTCAAATTCAACAATTTTCAGTTCTAATTATTGTGTAATATCATACCACTGCTAGGTTTGTTTATCAGTCTTATTGTTGTCTATGCTAAGTTTCAAATTGCAAATTAAATGCACAAATGAATAACCAGAAAGAAGTTGTATCCATATGCCACATGTTTCTGTTGATTGTAATTAGGGAATGGTGGATTCCAATTGCCTTGGGCAACATTGGAATCCGCCCAAAGGGCTGGCCCCTTTCTTCAACGTGTAGGGCTGGGCCCTATACCTCACGGCAACTTAAACCTCATGCCTATACCTCACGGCAACTTAAACCTCACGCCACACTCAACGTGTTCCTAAATAGGGCCAACCCTACCCTATTCAACAAGGCAATTCGCTAAAAAGGGAAAATAATAAATAAAGTTAATTATAAAGTAAAGCTGACCTAACTAAGACTTCGCTCCACATATAAATAAATGTCAACCTCACATTATTATTCACTCACAAGATCTCTCCATGCGAAATATACATCTGCTCTATGCGAAGGTTAAAGAAGCAATTACATTCATACTTCGGTATCCTACAGCAAAGCATCTCTGTGTTTAGCGAATCATATTCAGAAGACAGCAAATCATCATTAGAAGTCAGCAAACCTTAGTAGATGCACAGTGAATCCCTTGAAAGCACAGCAAACTCTCTTGAAGGACTGTGAACTAGTTTAAAGGGGCAGCGAACATCATCCAAGTGGCAGCAATCATCATCTCTGTGACAGAGAGCTAATCTTGAAGACAACTACCTCAATCTGCCATCCTTCTTGTGACAGCAACATCTGCATCTTCAAGTACTTGAGATAAGTGTTGTAATGATTATATGACTATAATCCATAATCAGATCTGAGGATCTTTTCTGGCTGGGTTTTTCCTCCTAGGAGGTTTTCTCAGGGTAACCGTGTCTTGTTCTCATTTTTGTTCATTTCTATGTTATCACTAAATCTAGAAATCTCTAAATCTTTTAGCTAATCAAACTAGTTAGAAACTAAATTCTGATTTCTGAGTTTATATCAATCTGAAAGTATTAAAAATAACAGTTTCAAGTTTGTCAACACCATCATATCCGATTATAAATAGTTCAAGTAATTACACAGTTTATTCAAAGATAGCGAACAAAGTAGTCAACTTGCACCTGAACCAATCTGCACAGCAACAATAGGGGATTGCTCTTCAATGAATGCTGATATAAATATATGTAGCATGCATTGGAAGCGAAGAACCGGTCACCAAACAATCCACCCAAATCAGATACAAAGTTCACAATCCTTCACAGCACCTAGTTCTTCTTGCAGATGTGATTTAATACCAGCCACGACACACCAAACAGAAGAGTTGTACCAAAACGACGCCACTCCCAATCTCAATTGATCAACAGATGCCTCATGGTAGTATTGCAGGTTTACTCTCTCAGATCATAATATGAATCCATGTGAATTTAGCTGCTTCTCAAAGTCCTTGGATAGACATACTCCAAGCATTAAGATGATCAAAAATCTTCTATAGTTGCTCCGTTAAAATGATCATTATCAAACTCTCATGTCTATGTGGTGTTTAAAAGGAAACATATGCTTATTTTCTCCACCTGCTAAAATATATTGCTTCTGCTGCCATCAAGCTACTTTAGAAATCAATGGTATATTTCAATGATTTAAATCTTCATTAGGTTGCGCTCATAATATAAGTGTTCACGGAAATATTATTTATTTTTTACCTACCCTCTATGAAACATTCCAATCTTTATTGATTCGACAACTTAGAGACCTGCAAGCATAACCAATCTACAGTTCCGTCATATCAATCGCTAAGACCCACTGCCCCTATTTGCCTTCATAATGAATTCATAGAATAAGCATGAACCACCAATGATATAATATCAAACCTCCAAAATCTGTAAAATTTTTATTCTGAGACTTATCTAATATCAAAAAGACAACATCCCTTGACTTACAAACCTGTCAACAGAACTTATGTACAAATTTGTCTCCAATAGAGACTTCACAAATTGATCCCAGCTGTGAACTCCATTACGAATCCACCCCTTTGGAAGTGCTAGGTTATCGTCCAAATCTTCTATGGAACTCCTGAAGGTTTCCGTCTTGAGAAAGCATAAATCGCTATATTGAATCCATAAGATTGCCAAACTTTCTCCCAACCAGCTTCCTTATAAAGAGCTCCAAGAAAAATCTAGAAGATTAGGCCACCTTACATATTTGACATAATTGGAGAACTTTACTTAATAAAGTGACCATAAATATTATTTTAAAATTTTCACTTTATTTTATAACTAAACTAATTAATTAAAGTTGTCCTTTAGAAATAACATTAATTTTTTAACAACTTAATCAATTAATTCAATTAAGCCACTTTATTAAAACTTGGGGACATTACAGTCCTCCTGACCCAAACATTGCTTGCCCTCAAGCAATTCTCTGTTACACCACTAGGATCCCAGACCAGACGTATGAAGAGCACTACATCACTCTGTTGCCCACTCTAATGCAATCAGCACTACTGAAACCTGCAACTTTGTCATGTTGAAGTATACCCACCATTATACAGTTATACTGAACAATGGTTCCCAATTGTTGGAACTATCATGACTCCTGATAGGAAAAGGATGATTGTCCCTTATCCATTCTCCTTACAACAATGTCTCATCATAATTCCACCACTCCATACTCATGCTATAGACTGAAATTTGATTAACAACATGCTGCATACTCATGAGTGTTTGTATACTCATCCATTCTACATACTCCAAATTACCCACCATAGATGCAAATGAGATGGAAACTCGTCATGAAATGTCATACCTGAAAAATCTCTTGCATTAATGTCATATCCATACGTTGGAAAATCTACTCATAAGGTTGTTTCCTCATTCACATCATGATTGTTTATCGTTGTAATCATCCTTACTACTGCTATCTATGGTGCTTCATCCACCAATGCCATGAGTATTATCTTCTTTCCATCCACCATGAACTCCAACTCCATCTGCTAGAGGTCCTAAATGTATTGTCCAAGAGAATGCAACCATTGAATTCCTAATATGATATCAAAATCAACAATCTCGATCATGTAGAAATCATCAATGATTGTGTAATCATCAAACTCAATGCTCATTTGTGGTACTCTCTTGTTGCATTTCCTCTTAAATACATCAGCCATCATGACACGAAATCTTGAAAAATCATCTAATGGCAAACCTCCTTTTCCTATCGAGCTATCACTCACAGAATTGTGAGTTGCACCACTATCAACCAAACATGTCACTTGTTGTCCATTAACAATTCCTCTTACTCTAAATAGTTGATATTTGGGGGTACCTAGAAGTAAAACTGTAGCACCATGTACTAAGGCCTAAGTCACCGCGTTCGAATTCGAGTTCACCAACAATAAAATTCGGATGAAATTCGGCAAGAGGAAAAAATTCGAAAAAAAAATTCGTCATTAAATTCGCTTATATAAATTTGATTGTTTAAAAAATATGAATAATATATCTATAAAAAAATTAGAATAAACAATATTAAATTTGCTTAATTTAATTTATACAGCCTAAGTTGGCCTAGTGGTGGAGAACTTGTACTCTTAAAAGAGAGGTCACAAGTTCAAATACCACAAGGGGGTAGGGTATGTACACCTTATTGGCTTCGGCCCATTACCTATCAAAAAAAAAAAATTGCTTAATTTAATTTATATATTTTAATTTAAATTTGTCAAAGTTTATATATAAATATTTAAAATTTAAATTAATTATTCTAAAATATTTAATTTTTAATATATTAAATGTTAAATCCTACGAATTTAATGTTAATTCTCATTTAAGTTTTGCTTTAATTTTTTTATTTTAGTTAACATATATATTGCACAACAACTTTACATTTATCGTTCAACTTTATAAAGTATATCGTGCAATTTATATCGGGCAACAACTTTAATATTAATCTATGTTAAGTTCTAGCAGAGTGTTTCTATTATTTATTTTAATATATCCCATTCTCATTCAACTTTATAAAGTATGGTTTATGAAGTCTTTATAAAGTATCTATTGGAGAAAAGCACGACAAATTATTTATATCGAGCAACTCTTATATCCTGTCTCCTAACACGACACGGCTATCTACAAACCCTACCGGTGGCCAGGCATTGTGTCAACCTGCAACCCTTATGCAGCCCTCATTCTTCAATGGCAACTTCGAACTGGTCATTCGTTGAAGGAAAAAACCTGCCTATTATCCTGCGAATTTTAGATGAATTTTTATGAATTTCATTCCGATTTTATGGGTTCGCCGAATTTCAAACTTGAAGCCGAAAATTCGGCAAACGCGGTGACTAAGACTAAGGCTATAGTGTCTTGCTCCTCATTGTCACATTCTAAGGTATCGTCAATTGCATCATCAGCATCGGATGTAACTTCAATATAATATTATAATGCAATTGAACTTTCCCACAACATCTATGACTGTACCTTTTCCACAACATCTATGACCAAGCACCCATGGCTCCTTACAAATGAAGCACAATTTCTTCCTATGCAGCTCATTCTTGCTCTCAAAATCCAGCTTCTTATCATCTTCCTTACTTAGCTTGGATGGGACTTTGGGCTCCTCTTGTGATACCTTCTTGTGCTTGGTACTAGTGTCCTCATGATTGTGCTTTAACTTAGAGGTATAGCTGTTCCTAGTCACTGACTCCTCCAAATTAAGGGCTCTTCTGATGGCATCCTGCAAGGTATTTGGATTAAATGCCCTTAGTAAACCCTTGAGAGGTTCAACCAAGCCTTCAACAAATAGTACAATGAGTCTTCTTTATGTTACATCTGGAACCATTACCGCAAGCCTTTGAAATTCTGCTACAAAGTCCTCCACTTTACCTTCTTGTTTCAGCTGTGATAAATCCCTGAAGTGAATTTTTGTGTCCTTCCTATCAAATCTTTAAGTCAACATTTTGTTGAAGTCCTCCATTGTGGTTATAGAATCATCCCCTTGAGTTATCATGCCATGATACCACCATTCATGGGCTATCCCTTCAAGGTGTAAAGTAGCAAACTTGATGATCTCCTCTTCAAACATAGGATTCAATGAAAAGTAGGTGTCTAATTTATGTAGCCATGACCTTGCTGATGTACTGCTTGTCCCACCAATGTTGGGTGTTTGTAATCTTCCCCATACGATGCTGCACATCCTTTCTTTCATCATAACTCTTCCTATGCCCACTTTTTGTTTTCAGCTCATAGAACTCCGTGAAAGTCATATATTTGTGAATTGCAGCACTCAAAGCATTGTATTCATCATGAAATTTGTCCATTTCATTAACCTGGTCAGACTACTCTTCGTCTATATCTTTTTGCAAGAACTTGACCGTAAAGGATCTGGTGTTTACTAAGGCTCTTTCTCCATCAGCAGAAGTTTTATCCCCATTAGAAGTACTACCTTCAGTCCTATTATGTGCAGGCTTGTCAACACTTGGTTGCTGATTTAAGCCTCTCAATAGCTAAACCATTTCCCTCAATGTCTCAGACATATTACTGTGGAATTCTTCAGTCCTTTTGAAGAATGCTTCAGCAGCATCACCTTCTTTATCTCCCATGGCAGTTCCCTTCTTCTTTTCACACAAATGGCATCGCTGCTCTCTGTCACTCATCAATTTCTCCCCTCAGGCTGGCATGTTCATTGCTCTGATACCACTGAAATGACCCTTACAAGATCTCCCTCAAATTTAACAATTTTCAGTTCTGATTATTGTATAATATCATAACACTGCTAGGTTTGTTTATTAGTCTTATTTTTGTCTATGCTAGGTTAATTTGCAAATTGAATACACAAATGAATAACCAGAAATAAGTTCTATCAATATGCCACATGTTTCAGATTTGTCAACACCATTATATCCGATTATAAATAGTTCAAGTAATCACACAGTTTTATCAAAGATAAAAAAACAAAATAGTCAACTTGCACCTGAACCAATCAGCACAACGGCAATAGGAGATTGCTCTTCAAAAAATGCTGATATAAATTGATGTAGCCTACGTTGGAAATCACAATGCACAACCAATCACCAAACAATACGCCCAAATCAGATACGAAGTTCACAATCCTTCACAGCTCCTACTTCTGCTTGCAAATGCGATTTAATACCAGCCATAGCACACCTAACAAAAGAGTTGTATCACACAGACACCACTCCCAATCTCAATTGATCAACAGATGCCTCACGGTAGTAACACAGGTTTACTCTCTCAGTATGATAATATGAATCCATGTGAATTTACCTGCTTCTCAAAGTCCTTCGCTGGAAATACTCCATGCATTAAGATGATTGAAAATCTTCTATAGTTGCTCCATTGAAATTATCATTATCCGACTCTCCTGTCTATGCGGCGTGCAAAGGAACCATATGTTTATTTTCTCCACCGGCTAAAATATATTGCTTCCGTCGCCATCAAGCTACTTTAAAAGTCAATGGTATATTTCAAGGATTCCAATCTTCTTTAGGTTGCGCTCATCATAGAAGTGTTCACAAAAAAATTATTTATTTTTTACTTATCATCTATGAAACATTCCAATATTTATTGATTCGGCATCTTAAAGACCCGCAAGCATAACCAATCTACAATTCCGTCATATTAATCGTTGAGACCCACCACCACTATTTGCCTTCATTATGAATTCATAGAATAAATATGACCCACCAAAGATATAATATTGAACCTCCAAAATCTGTAATAATTTTATTCTGAGACTTATCTAATATCAAGAAGACAACATCCCTTGACTTACAAATCTGTCAATAGAACTTATCTCCAAAATTGTCTCCAATGGAGACTCCGCAAATTTGGCCCAGCTGTGAACTCCGTCGCAAATACACCCCTTTGGAAGAGCTTGGTTTTTGTCCAACCCTTCTGTAGAACTCCTGAAGGTTTCCATCTCGAGAAAGCATAAATTGTTATATTGAATCCATAAGCATGCCTTACTTTCCACCAGCCAGCCTCCTTAAAAAGAGCTCTAGTAAACATCTAGAAGATTAGGCCGACTTAAATATTTGACATAATTGGAGAGCTTTATTTTATAATTAAATCTAAGTTACCGGTTCGGGTTCGGGTACCGGTTCGGGTTCGAAGAACCCGGTACGCCGGTACGGCAAAATTTTGAAAAGGGGTTTGGGTTCGTTTGGGTTCGTTAGTACAAAAACATGTAAATTATATATATATGCAACCTATAAGCATGAATTAAGATTAGCATGTCACATAGCATCATATAAACAACAAAACCAACATAAACTTGTAATCGTAGCATCATGATCATACCATAACAGCATCATATACATCAAGTCTAATATCAAAATGATAAAATATTCAAGTATCATTGTTTCAACTTTCAACAATTTAAAGTTTGATCATTAAATGGATTCAAACTAAGAACATCCAAGTTTAATTTTTCAAACTGAGGACCTGGATTTTGCCGGCAACGCCCCCAACGGGGTCAAGGGGCAGCGCCCCTTGCGGGGGTCTGGGGGTAGCGCCCCCAACGGGGTCAAGGGGCAGCGCCCCTTGCGGGGGTCTGGGGGCAGCACCCCCAGCGGGGTCAAGGGGCAGAGCCCCTTGCGGGGTCGAGGGGCAGCGCCCCTCGCAGGGTCCATTGAACTTATATATATAATATATAATTTACATGTTTTTGACCATTGAACTTAAAAGTGACATTCACTTAGATTTTGCATGGGTCTCATATTAAGAAAAATGATGATTTGAATGTATTGTGTTTAAATGATGTATTGTACAAGGTCAACAAATAATACGATCTAAAGTTTATGTTCAATGTTTGTTGGGATATTTATGATGTAATGTAATTTTGCATGTCTTGTATGAATGCACACAAAGTATATTGCATGCATTATTTAAGATTGTTCAGACTCATTTACAAATTATGTACTTGCATAAAAATGTCAATGCTCTCATACACGACATTATGGAAAGTCATCTACACAATGTTTGGTAATAAGTTGTGATCATGTGGCTTAAGTGAATGTTCGTATCCTCACCTCCTTGGATCTTGATGATTGCCTCTTTCAGTTTGCACCCTTAGGTGGGGTCTAGGCAATACAACTCATTGCTTGGGCCCATCTTACCCTAGACCTAAGTTCAAGGATTTGATGGATCATCTGTGTACCAGAAGCTGTCATTCATGATTGAGCTTGTCATGTTTTGTTGAAACCTGACAAGACAACCTGCTATGAAAGTTCTAACCTTCACTTATCAATGTTGAAATCATTCTTGTTGGAACCTGAATTCAGATCACTGTTATAACAGAATCTTGAAGAGTGAACTTACGCAGTATGCACTTGTTAGTATCTTCAATGAAGATACATAAGCTGTAAGGTAAGAGACAACCCAATGTATTGTTAGTAATAAGGATACATATTGTTGATGTCTCGGAGTTTTCAGATTTACATAAAGATATGTTTGTAGATTCAAAAGATACATAAATGTGTCTCAATAATGTATTCACATAAAATTTGAAGAAATTCTGATTGGGAAATTTCAAATTTCCTAGACTGATTTGACAGTTTTCCTAGTTCTACAATTGCTGTTTAACAATTACAAAGCACACAACTAAGGTTAGAATGCGGTAATTGTTTAAAGAAATTTATGTTTTGATTCAAGTTCTAGTCAAACCTATGCTCTTATCTTTTGTTTTGCTAAATGCACATTGCTTACTCAAATACAGTGAGGATACACAATTCAACGTCATATTGTGAGGTTGAGTTATCAAAGTAAGTATGTATTTATCATGGATACATAAGTCAGTTAAATCTGAAATATGCTTGCCAAAGTGTAACAATGAATGTGAGAACAATGTGAACTCCATAATACCAACACTTTTTTATAAGTCATGAAATGAGAGTATGGGAAACGATTAGCAATACTATGTAAATGACCCAGGAGACCTAACAATTCAATTCTTTTTTTATTTGCATCCAACTTTTTTACTGTATTCAAGCATTTTAAATCATGAAACAAAACGATTTGCAAAAAATCATAAGGAAAAAGAATAGTAAAAGATTCATCTTTTTTATTCTCATTAGGTAATGAACGAATAGTTCCCTTACTCAGTAATTTACTTTGATCATTCAAATTAGTGTGACCTAATTTGTTATGAAACAAAAATGGAGAACTTGCTATATTTTCCCTTTTTGCGATATTGAAAAAAGGGTATTTCAGCAAGCTAATTTGAATCATATTGATAATGATCTCATTTGTTCCTACTGAAATAAGAGAAGCATAAAGTCTTTTTTATTTTTAATCTGGGCCCTCCGTCTAATTGATTTTCAAGAGAATTCCTTTTTTTTTCAATTGAATAACCTCCGAGAATATTCCCATATTTTATCATTTTTGAACGGGGGTCATTCAAAAAAGCAAAAATGTGCTTTTTATTTAGTAAAATACCTTGTCCTCTGGGTATTCTAAAAATGAAATCAGGACAAGGAATTCTTCGCTTTCCCCATTGTTTATCACACCATAATGGTACGATGAGTTTATTTTTTTCCTTTTTTACACTCATATGGGTATTTTCAAAAAGAATGGCGGAATAGATAGAGTCTTTATGTTCGTTAGGTATGGTTCGATCAGTTTCGAAATAATTCAAGATTTTTTTTCCTTCTTCAAAACAGTTTGAGTCAACTGATTCGTGTTCCACAGCATGGAAGAAAAAAAAATTGGTTAGGTTTGGGGGTGTTTACATGTTATTGGAGAGGTGTTAACAATATCTATTAAATACATGTTAGATATTTTCTTTGGAATCTATGAACCCTATGTGTAGGTGATAACTACTATGCTTCTCACAAAAGCAATAGGCAAAGAAAGAGGTAATCGTGAAATTAAGCAAGTGCGGAGCTGTAAACCAATTGATGAAGTTGTTGCCATTCGTTTGTAGATTCAAGAAAATAGCATTTTACTTCTGGAAAAAGAAGTTTTACAATCCATCTTATCCAGCTCACACTGAATTCACTTTTAAAAGTTTAATAAATTTTCCTTAATCTATCGGCTGCTTTTAACTTAATTTGGGTATCACAAATAACTTACAATAAAAGGTAAAAAATATTTGGCTCTGTTCAAAACTCATCCTTTTCAAACTCTGCTACAAAATAAACACAGCACCATTGTCAAACGTAGGGTCATCTATAAATAAAAGTGACTTGCTAACCTTGATTGCATCAATGTTTTTCTGTCTTATGTCCGCAGCAGAGTGAAGGGATGTAAATTTTGCTAATGAGGTCACAAAAGCATCTCGTTGCGTTTGCATACACATGACAGAGGTGACATGAACTGCATAACGAAAACCTTGAAGACATTGATAAGTAATAACTTCATCGTCACTTTGGTCAAGAGGAACACTGAATGCTGCCAGCATCGGAGCCCAGCACACCTCCACCATGAATTTTAAGATCACCACATCTGTAGCAGCATAATAGACAGACCTGAACAGATCAAGGCAAGAAACTTAGTAACAATAGATTATAAAAGAACTGCATCTAGAATATTGCATTCAAATAATGTAAATAACACTTACTCAGATTTGCTAGCCTTTGCCTTGAACTGCTCTTGCATATGCCTAATAAGATCATCACTAGTTTCCAGATCTTTTCCTTCACCTCGTTTGCGAATTACAATATTGAGTATGCTATCTAAACCTAAAATTTTGTTTGAATTTGTCGGAAGTTTACTTTGAGGAATCAAAGTATCATCTTTCATCTTAATTTCTATTTTCACAATACGATCATACAAGGATCCCAGATAGTCTTCAGGTAAATCTTGCCCATCATCAATACCTCGATTATTTCGTATGAAATCTGCCTTTGACATCTGAAATAAAATCGTATGTTACAAAAGACGCAGCTGGTACAAAACTGTCTGAAACTACTTAGTGATCTGCCAATGCATGAGAATTGGCAATAAGCCTAGAAGACCAATAAAAAACTAGGAAACAAACCTTATTTTTCACCATTGGATTGTGTGCATCTGTATTGAGCATTATTACAGAATAAGCAAGTACATAAGCTGTGTCTGCACTAGTAAATGCCTTTGGGTTGCATTTGCAATAGCGCTCTGCAAACTTTTCTGTAATGCGATCAATTTTCTGGGCCTCTCCAGGCAATCTGAACCCTTGTAAGAAGAGCCTAAGTGCCTCATCAAATTGCATATCTTGAAAATTAAAAGAGTCAACATATGCATGCATGACCCTGAGTGAAAAATCATCCCTTTCCCCCAAATAGTCACCAATCAAAGTCTTGTCCAAACCAGATACATTTTTAAGAAATGCAGCTATCTCCTCTGGCGAGTCTCCCACCTTCTTTGCATTAACAAGGAACTCAATGCCTTTGCGAGGCTTCCGATTGAAAAGAGAGATTCCTTCCTGTTTCCAGTCAATTCATTAGTTTCTAAGATGAGAAAAAATTCAACAAAGTATAGGAGGATTTTTGGAAGAGATGAAACAAGTAAAAAGAGAGCAGATAGGATAAAGACATTTACCTGAAGTTCTAGCTTATATGCACGTCGTTGCTCAAATGAAGCAGCTTCAGATGTTTCCGTCCCTGTTTCAGGATGGGAATCCCCACCATCCACAGATTCCTCCCCTACTTCATTGGATAAATGTGAATTATTAGCATACTCTGTATTTCCATCATCAACTTCAACATTTTTCAAAAGATGAGAATCTGGAATACGCAATTGTCTGTTCATCCAATCTCCCATTGATCTCAACACCCCTACCAGACACTTGAGGGCTTCAAGTTTCATGGTGGCATCCTGGGCAGGCAACAATGTAGTGGCAGCACCAGGGGGAACTCCTTGAGCAGTTTTTAACAGCCCATTGACCATCCTGTAATAATCTAGCGTGTCAGTTGATGAGTTACATTGTTTGTCATAACTTCAAAAACACATCCAATAACTTCAAGATAGACATGAGCTAACAAATACACCATAAAACAGAATGTGTGAGCATGTGCTGACATTCACATATATAATACAAGATCAGTGTGAAATACAGTATTATTTATCTGGAAAGAAGAAACTCAACAAGTTGATGGATTGAAAGAAATGGCCAACAAATGATATAAAGGTGAAAATGCATACCTCTCAAATATATTAGATGACTCCACATCGCAATCATAATTGATAAAAACATCCACTAAAATTTGTGAATCAACACAGAGTTTCTCCAAGAAACGAAGAACTATCATTTTCTGCTGGAAATTTGGCTGGGCCACATTTTCCAGAACCCGAAGTACAATCATCGGAAAGAAAACACCAATCTCAGCCTTTAATCCTGCCCTAAATCTTGACACCAAGCTCATGAAAATAGAGCATGAAAGTTGAAAAATGTTCATGAGAGATGACGCACTGTTTTTCAAAAGTGATAGACAAAGATACTGTTTGATGGCACCAAGAAACCTGTGCAGTTCAAAAGTGAACAGAGAAAACAACAAGCAGTGTCATTGATTAGAGAACATAAAAATAATTCCTAATAAGATCTCATATTGACCACCAAAAAGGCAGAAGCAAATGCATAATTCTATGAAGAAAATGATGGCATCAACCAAAACTGATAACTCACATTGTTTAACTGTAAAAAGATTTCTGTCTTTAAGTTGAGATTTCTTAAAGTGTAGTATCCATAAAATGTTTAATTGGCATGACACAGGACTCTTAATTCATATATTGAACGTTAACTGATCAGATTCTATATTATAAGACAAATGCATACAAAAAATGCAATGTAAATAATCATAAAAACGACCTAAGTTACCGGTCCTGGGGTTTGGGTTTGGGTTTGGGATTTGGTTTGGGTTTGCATGTTCGGTCAAAAAATAATTTAGGGGTCGGGTTTGTTTTAGGTTTGTCCATACAAAATATATAAAAAAACAGAAACGTACACATATTTACAGCAGTAATTAAGTTCAAAATATCACATATAGCACCATATATTGTATAATAAACAAAAGCGAGATGAAAATAAAAAATATTACAATGTCAATTTGTCAAACTCAAATGTCATGATATTATTATTATATATTAAAATTAAAAAATAATAACGTCAAGTGTTAACAATCAGCCATCATTGATCAAGCATCATCATATGGATCTTCAAAAAATATCATCATCAGCATCCATATTAAATGATATGGATATTGGCGAATTAAAATAACCACAAAAAGTGCAACTTGCATTAGTAGTGGCACTAGCAAATACATAGTCGAATAAACAATATAATATAAAAATAATAAAAGGTATTGTATGTAGATTTTTACCGTCACACCAAAAGTACATGATTTTGGTGTGATGGCAAAATCGACATGGTATCAGAGTGAAGGTCATAGGTTCAAGTCCCTCAAGCCTTGGACCCTTTGTCCGCGTAAGCTTGGCTTATCGACGTGGTATGTAGTGGGTACAAATCCTACATGGTACGTGGTTGTATCCGGCTCTATCGTGTGAGGGGGTGTTGGCGTAGCGACTATATCAACGATGAGATCGCTCTCCACCACTAGTCTGTGCTTTTGGTGTGACGGCAAAAATCTACATTGTACACTAACTACATCAATCCACCCAAAAGAAAAAGTCATCTTCTAGAGAACAAGGAAAAATGTAAGCATCAAGTAACATTAGGGAAGATTGTCCAATCTAATGATGATAATGTAGAATTTGCAAACTCAGACTTGAAGAGTACTTGGCAAATCAAACAAGTTTAGTGGGGGGCCTAGGGTGTGGAGGGGGCTTTTTAGTCAAACTTAGAATTCAAAAAAAATTAATTAATTAAACCAAGCAAATTCACCACTTGGGTGATGGTCCCTGCTATTAAAGTAATATTGTAATATTTAGCTTATAATGGTCATTTAAATCGTTTAGTTCATTTTATTAACTTTCTATTATGTGAGTCATTTAGTTAGTATTTAGAATCCTTCTATTATGTCTTTAGTTCTCGATCATTTTCATTATAGAAAGATCTTTTGAAATTGCTTATATAAGGAGTATTCCTCTCCTTTGTTAAATAACAATCAATTGTCATTTCCTGGTATCAAAGCATAGGTTCTAATTTGGCAAATTTTATAAAAAAAAATTGTGGTCCATTTCCCAAAAAATTCCAGGGAAATTTCTGTAAGTTTTTAGATCGATTTTTTTAAAACAAAAATCGTGGGTTTTTTGGCAGATTTTTTTATAGAATAATATTCATGGTTTTTTGGCAGATTTTTTTATAGAATAATATTCATGGTTTTTTGTGCTAGAGATCGAGGATTTTTAGCAGCAAAGTTTTTTGAACAATTTTTTTATTAAAATTGTGGTTTTCTGGTTCACGTTACTTTTTCCAAAATCATTTCAAGGGTTTAACGATTTTGTGGTTTTCCACAAAATTGTGGTGTTAGTTTGCAGCACCTTTTTGACGATTTTTGGTGTTTGTTTTTGCAAAAAAAATTATTTTTAATCAAACTTGGGCTAGCTTTAGCATGTGTTTTTGCATGATTTTTTCATCAAAATCGTGCGTATCAATTTTTTGCAGTATTTTGGGGTCGTGCCTAGGGTTTCGAGGACGAACGGTGTTACTAAAAACTACTGAGATTTTGCACAAGTTGCTGCTTTTCTCCAAAGCAGTGGAGAGTTTTTGACCTAGTTTTTTTAACAATTTTCAGAACTGTGAAGGTAAAGATATCTTCCAGAGAATTGTGGGTATTCAAAAATTTTGCACAATTTTTTTAAAAACACATCATGGGTTTCATTTTTTTCCTGATTTTTTATCAACAAAAATTGAAGGCAAGGCATCTGAGAAGCTGTTTTTTAATCTCATTTTTTGTTGGCTGATCAAAAATCCAGCTAGGGAGGGTCTCAACAGCAAGCTCATGTCGCACAGCATTCAGAGAAGGGATCGGCCTTCTATGGGATCATGGCCAAAATACCAGCAGATCATGACAAATCTTCTACATGGTATTTAGTAGAATGACCATTAAGGGAGAATATTAACGTAATATTGTAAAATTTAACTTATAAATTTATAATGGTCATTTAAGTCATTTAGTTCGTTTTTAGTAACCTTCTATTCTGTCAGTCAGTATTTAGAATATATCTATTCTGTATTTAGTTCTCAATCGTTTCCATTATGGAAAGATCTTCTATAATTGCATATATAGGCAATATTCCTCTCCTTTGTTAAATAACAATCAATTATCATTTCACCCACCAAAGTCACTGCAGGTATGCCCAAGTTCGTGAATGAATCCACAAGACTCTGGTGGTACCCTAGATGATCCCTGGAGTGGACTGGATCCACACCTAAATCCAGGCCAGACTAGACCCAAATCAATGGGCCAATACCAAAAAACCAATAACATAGAGAACAACATATGCCTAGCAATCAGATATTGTATCGGAAGAGAGATAAAATGCTACAACTGTAGAAATAGAAAGAAAGTCATCAATCTCAGAGAAACAGAACACCAACATAAAATTTGTTAATAAGACATCATTTTAAATAAAAAATATATTCATCTCACACATCAGCATGATTCTACAACAAAGCGTTATCATACAGTAAGTTCAACGATAATATAAATATTCTCCAAACCACGATAGCAGGTTACTTGGCAGCTGTTCTAGTGTGTAAGATGATATCTCCAAATGTGCCTAAGACTTAGCATTTCTGATAATGAATGTAATTTAGTCCATAAACCAGTTTTGAAACTTGGTTTTGAAACTTGTAACCCATGTTGGGAACACCGTTTCAGCTGTTATGAATTGCACAAATAAGTTTTATGGCTTCCACACCTCTACCCCCACCTCCAGCTAGCTGACTAGGCATATGCCATGTGGCATCATCCTTTTAGTACCACTTCCCTTATTCAAACCTAAATAGAGTAACAGATTTACATCAAAAATAATTCTTGGGGGTATGAGATCTTTAAGTGACCAAATCTTATAAGAATAACTCTCTGTATTGGGATGCGGATGCCATGGGTATGCCATATGCTTGAAAGTGTAAAATCTTTTAAAATCATTTTCAAGAGTTAATGTATATTTATTCAATATGATGGTATTCACTATTTTCTGGTAATATTTTAGCAACTTGCATTCTCTGCTAACAAAACTAGTATATTTCAACCTGCAGCAAGTAATTAGAATGCCAAGTCTAACATATACTACCACTGAAGGAAGTAACACATCATATTAAACTATCCATCAGACCCTATATCAAACTGCAAATGCAATCAACAGAGACCCTATATCAAACTGCAAATGCAATCAAAACCACCATATGCAGAAATTTGAGGGAACAGGAATAGTCAATAATAGATATGACAATGAAGTTTGTTAATGCTAGTAATGAAAAAAGAGGCAGAATACAATGCTAAGATATGCAAAATGGCTAAATCGAATGCAATGCACAGGTAGCTCAATAATTTTTGAGCTCCTATACCAAAAAATTGTTTAGTATTTGGATGATAATTCTAATTAACAGCTATGCTCTATGTTACTTCAGACAATTAGTATGTTAATTTCTGGGGGTTTTCATTTGCAGTGTCGTATCATTGCAGACTTTTCACAGGCAACAACCATGAGGAGATTTTTTGGTCCCATTTATATGTTGGGTATATTCCAGGTTGCAGGTTATGTATGAGTTGTTGCTCAATATTTCAGCTCTGTGGTAGGATAGGTGACATATATATATATATATATATAGGCACTTTTCAACTAATGTAGTAGGATGTAATGTTCCCTTATTAAATGGGATTTATTCAGATATATGTAATTATCAGGTGCTGCTGTGCGGAGCTGCTTCTGCCGATAATATATTATATTTCATGATATTTACCCAGTAAATAATATATTATTCCATTATATCTTCTGATAATTCATTTGAAAACATTGTATCTTAATATATTAAGTCATCGCAGTAGTTTAATATTAATACATGTGCTCAAATGAATGACTGGTACCAATTGGTGCATTATTTCTTTATGTTGCCAGGGGTACACTTTCATAAAGAAACGCACATGTTTAGAGGGCACAATTTCTGACACAAATATATTTGTCTGGCTTTTCCTCTAACTTCCGTAAATGTTCTAAAGAAAAAATATCAGTATATCATGTCATGCCTTGCCAAGTTAGTCACAGCCTTATTGGGATCACTAAGATAATAAAGGCATTTAAATACAGTTGAATTAAGAATTCATTGGCAGCAATTACTAAAGACATGAAATTAAAAAGAAAAAGGGGCTCGAGACTGTTGATTTTATGATCAGACTGATAACAAAGAACATAAAACAATAAACGCAATACATATAACACAGTAGTACCCTGGGAAAACCTCCCTATTGGAGGTAAAAAACCCAGCAACAATTGTCTCAGTTTATTAAACACAGTAGCACACTTATTACATTCCCATGCTAGGGTAGACTTATCCGAAATGCTATGACCTTGACAATCCTTCAAATGCAGATCGTTGTCACTGTAACTTCATTCGGCAGCACTGAAGGATGTTCGCTCAGCTTGGAATACAAGTTCGCCAGCCTTTAGACAGATTCAGAAACCCTCTGTGATTTGCTGATTGCAGAGATAGGAAATTCGCTGATTGTATTAATGTTAGAATGATCACAAATCATCTTGTATATATATGAATTAATGCCTCCAATAGATCATAGTCGGCCTTGTAGTTTTGGTGCCAAGAATAGGATCAGACCTTTAATTACAAGTTACATATAGTTACAAGTTACACATAGGTCGGCCCTAATTACAAGTTACATAATTGCACAAGGCGGGCGTTCGCCCATTTAGGGTCAGACCTAAATGCTTTACAAGTTGCACAAATTACATGCTGCCGCCCATGATTACATAAATAACTTAAATTAGAATCCGATGCTAGCTACATATTTCAACTCTCCCTCTTAGCTAGAGAGGATTTTATGAATAATCAAGTCACATAGAGGCTACCACCATGGCTACTCCCATGGATGAAACACATGATACGTTCAACATAGCTACTCCTAGAGGGTGAACGAACTCATCATGGAATTTCTTCCATGATACCCACCATGCCTACTCGCAGAGGGTGGAATTTCTTCCATGATACCCACCATGCCTACTCGCAGAGGGTGGAATTTCTTCCATGATACCCACCATGCCTACTCGCAGAGGTTGGAATTTCTTCCATGATACCCACCATGCCTACTCGCAGAGGGTGGGACCACCATGCCTACTCACAGAGGGTGGAATTTCTTCAATGATGCCCACCATACCTACTCGCAGAGGGTGGGTCCACCATGCCTACTCGCAGAGGGTGGAACGAGGGCTTTCACCTCAAACTTCTCCTAGAGAAGAATGCATCACCACCATGGCCACTCGCAGAGGGTGGATCCACCTTACCTACTCGCAAAGGGAGGAACGAAAACTATTACACAAAAGATGAGTCTTCCTCTGAAGCTGAAAGAAACTGGCTCCCTCTGAGCCTAACAAGCTCCCTCTAAATGTTATAGCCTTCTTTTTCCGAGAAAACATCTTCAGCCACCAACTTAGTCTCATGGCAGCAAGTTGCATCTCCATTCTTTAACCTGTGTAACTTTCCCATAGAATGTATCAAGCTCGTCCACCCTAGAATGCAATCTCCGTCCTAAAAACATTCAAGAGAGGTTACCAATAGTTTAAGACTATCATACATGATTCGCTATCGAATAAATTGATAACAACATGAAAAGTTCAAAAAATACTTCTCTTTATAAGTTAGTTTTCAACATAACCATCCACTTAGATCACACTGAATCATCTGATGATGGCTGCATGGCCTTCGGCCCTCGCCATCACTCAAAATCCATTCTCATCTATAAGCACTTCATAAATACCCTTGCCATAGGAGTGTGAATTTAGTTTGAAGTCTAGACACTGCCCTGATCTCTCGGTCTGCAAAAAGGATACGGAATCTACCTTCAAGCTGTTAGGCTTTATAGAAAGAACCCGCTCTGATACCATGTTGATTTTATGATCAGACTGATAACAAAGAACATAAAACAATAAACGCAATACATATAACACAGTAGTACCCTGGGAAAACCTCCCTCTTGAAGGTGAAAAACCCAACAACAATTGTCTCAGTTTATATTAGATTAAACACAGTAGCACACTTATTACATTCCCATGCTAGGGCAGACTTATCTGAAATGGTACGACCTTGACAATCCTTCAAATGCAGATTGTTCTCACTGTAACTTCATTCGGCAGCACTGAAGAATGCTCGCTCAGCTTGGAATACAAGTTCGCCAACCTTTAAACAGATTCAAAAACCCTCGGTGATTTGCCGATTGCAGAGATAGGATATTCACTAATTGTATTGATGTTAGAATGATCACAAATCATCTTGTATATATATGAATTAATGCCTCCAATAGATCATAGTCGGCCTTGTAGTTTTGGCACCAAGAATAGGATCAGACCTTTAATTACATGTTACATATAGGTCGGCCCTAATTACAAGTTACATATAGGACGGCCCTAATTACAAGTTACATAATTGCACAAGGGGTTCGCCCATTTAGGGTCAGACCTAAATGCTTTACAAGTTACACAAATTACATGCTACCGCCCATGATTACATAGATAACTTAAACTAGAATCCGATTCTAGCTACATATTTCAACACTCCCTCTTAGCTAGAGAGGATTTTATGAATAATCAAGTCACATAGAGGCTACCACCATGGCTACTCCCATGGATGAAACACATGATACGTTCACCATAGCTACTCCCCGAGGGTGAACGAACTCATCATGGGATTTCTTCCATGATACCCACCATACCTACTCGCAGAGGGTGGGACCATCATGCCTACTCGCAAAGGGTGGAATTTCTTCAATGATGCCCACCATACCTACTTGCAGAGGGTGGGTCCACCATGCCTACTCGCAGAGGGTGAGAGGGTGGAACGAGGGCTTTCACCTCAAACTTCTCCCAGACAAGAATGTATCACCACCATACCTACTCGTAGAGGGTGGATCCACCTTACCTACTCGCAGAGGGTGGAATGAAAACTATCACACAAAAGAAGAGTCTTCCTCTGAAGCTGAAAGAAACTGGCTCCCTCTAATCCTAACAAGCTCCCTCTGAATGTTATAGCCTTCTTTTTTCGAGAAAACATCTTCAGCCACCAACTTAGTCTCATGGCAGCAAGCTACATCTCCATTCTTCAGCCCGCGTGACTTTCCCACAGGATGTATCAAGCTCGTCCACCCTAGAATGCAATCTCCGTCCTAAATACATTCAAGAGAGGTTACCAATAGTTTAAGACTATCATACATGATTCACTATCCAATGAATTGATAACAGCATGAAAAATTCAAAAAATACTTATCTCTTTATAAGTTAGTTTTCAACATAACCATCCACTTAGATCACACTGAACCATCTGATGATGGCTACGTGGCCTTCGGCCCTCGCCATCACTCAAAATCCATCTATAAGCACTTCATAAATACCCTCGCCACAGGAGTGTGAATTTAGTTTGAAGTCTGGACACTGCCCTGATCTCTCAGTCTGCAAAAAGGATACGTAATCTACCTTCAAGCTGTTAGGCTTTATATAAGGAACCCGCTCTGATACCATGTTGATTTTATGATCAGACTGATAACAATGAACATAAAACAATAAATGCAATACATATAACACAGTAGTACCCTGGGAAAACCTCCCTCTTGGAGGTGAAAAACCCAACAACAATTGTCTCAGTTTATATTAGATTAAACACAGTAGCACACTTATTACATTCCCATGCTAGGGCAGACTTCTCTAAAATGCTATGATCTTGACAATCCTTCAAATGCAGATCGTTGTCACTGTAACTTCATTCGGCAGCACTGAAGGATGTTCGCTCAACTTGGAATACAAGTTCGCCAGCCTTTAGACAGATTCAGAAACCCTCTATGATTTGCTGATTGCAGAGATAGGAAAATCGTTGATTGTATTGATGTTAGAATGATCACAAATCATCTTGTATATATATGAATTAATGTCTCCAATAGATCATAGTCGGCCTTATAGTTTTGGTGCCAAGAATAGGATCAGACCTTTAATTACAAGTTACATATAGGTCGGTCCTAATTACAAGTTACATATAGGTCGGCCCTAATTACAAGTTACATAATTGCACAGGGGTTCGCCCATTTAGGGTCAAACCTAAATGCTTTACAAGTTACACAAATTACATGCTACCACCCATGATTACATAAATAACTTAAACTAGAATCCGCTCCTAGCTACATATTTCAACACTCCCTTTTAGCAAGAGAGGATTTTATGAATAATCAAGTCACGTAGAGGCTACCACCATGACTACTCCCATGGATGAAACACATGATACGTTCACCATAACTACTCCCAGAGGGTGAACGAACTCATCATGGAATTTCTTCCATGATACCCACCATACCTACTCGCAAAGGGTGGAATTTCTTCCATGATACCCACCATGCCTTCTCGCAGAGGGTGGAATTTCTTCCATGATACCCACCATACCTACTCGCAGAGGGTGCGACCACCATGCCTACTCGCAGAGGGTGGAATTTCTTCAATGATGCCCACCATACCTATTCGCAGAGGGTGGGTCCACCATGCCTACTCGTAGAGGGTGGAACGAGGGCTTTCACCTCAAACTTCTCCTAGAGAAGAATGCATCACCACCATGCCTACTCGTAGAGGGTGGATCCACCTTACCTACTCGCAGAGGGTGGAACGAAAACTATAACACAAAAGATGAGTCTTCCTCTGAAGCTAAAAGAAACTGGCTCCCTCTAATCCTAACAAGCTCCCTCTGAATGTTATAGCCTTCTTTTTCCGAGAAAACATCTTCAGCCACCAACTTAGTCTCATGGCAGCAAGCTGCATCTCCATTCTTCAGCCTGCGTGACTTTCCCACAGGATGTATCAAGCTCGTCCACCCTAGAATGCAATCTCCGTCCTAAAAACATTCAAGAGAGGTTACCAATAGTTTAAGACTATCAAACATGATTCACTATCCAATGAATTGATAACAGCATGAAAAATTCAAAAAATACTTATCTCTTTATAAGTTAGTTTTCAACATAACCATCCACTTAGATCACACTGAACCATCTGATGATGGCTACGTGGCCTTCGGCCCTCGCCATCACTCAAAATCCATCTATAAGCACTTCATAAATACCCTTGCCACAGGAGTGTGAATTTAGTTTGAAGTCTGGACACTGCTCTGATCTCTCAGTCTGCAAAAAGGATACGGAATCTACCTTCAAGCTGTTAGGCTTTATAGAAGGAACCCGCTTGATACCATGTTGATTTTATGATCAGACTGATAACAAAGAACATAAAACAATAAACGCAATACATATAACACAGTAGTACCCTGGGAAAACCTCCCTCTTGGAGGTGAAAAACCCAGCAACAATTGTCTCAGTTTATATTAGATTAAACACAGTAGCACACTTATTACATTCCCATGCTAGGGCAGACTTATCTAAAATGGTATGACCTTGACAATCCTTCAAATGCAGATCGTTGTCACTGTAACTTCATTCGGCAGCACTGAAGGATGTTCGCTCAGCTTGGAATACAAGTTCGCCAGCCTTTAGACAGATTCAGAAACCCTCGGTGATTTGCTGATTGCAAAGATAGGAAATTCGCTAATTGTATTGATGTTAGAATGATCACAAATCATCTTGTATATATATGAATTAATGCCTCCAAGAGATCATAATCGGCCTTGTAGTTTTGGCGCCAAGAATAGGATCAGACCTTTAATTACAAGTTACATATAGGTCGGCCCTAATTACAAGTTACATATAGGTCGGCCAGAATTACAAGTTACACATAGGTCGGCCCTAATTACAAGTTACATAATTGCACAAGGGGTTCGCCCATTTAGGGTCAGACCTAAATGCTTTACAAGTTACACAATTTACATGCTGCCGCCCATGATTACATAAATAACTTAAACTAGAATCCGATTCTAGCTACATATTTCAACAAAGCCCAGCGATCAAGGATGAGGGTTACACCCTTTCAGAAGGTAACATTTATGAAAGGGTGTGTGACTCCCTCAATGATTAGGTATAAAAGGGAGATCAACTCATTTGAGATAGGGTATCAGTTGATCAATGGACTAAGAATCAGGAAATCAGAAAATTAAAAATCTGATATTGATTAAGAGCATTTGATTTGAAATCGGGAAATAGCAAATAAGAGCAGAAACCTGATTTATGGTTATCAGATTAGAATTAATAAGCTTGTGTGTGGAAGTATGATATGAATTTAGGAAAGAAATAATTATTCTTTGCTGAAATTATATAAGGATAATTGTAGGTAATTGCATTATTTTCCAATTTGAGTATTGTTTCCCAATTTAAGTGAATTAATTATATTTCTATTTTAAATTGGGTAGAAATGGTTGCAAAACAGGAAGGCTGATCAATCTTTCGAGTTCACAAGAGGTGAAAAACCAACCTATCTTTCACCAAGTATGCCACACTAAGATGGAGCGCTCATGGATCAAGAGGCGTATGTGTGCTCCCGGGCTTGGTGGAGAGGGTAGTCTCATGCTCTTATCAAGCACGCCACTCCGAGATGGAGCACTCGTTGGCTGGGAGGCTGATTAGTGCTCCTAGTCTTGATCAAGGAGGATGGAGTGCCTCCAAGGTGGACTGAAGGATGGAGTGGACCATTTTCCACCCATGCTCTCACAATACAAGAATAACTATCCTTGATTAGGGTTTGCAAAGTTTCTAATCTAATTCCTAATACGGTTACTATAGGAATATGCTTTAGGATAATTATTAATGCTGTTGGTTATATAAGCAATTATATGTTATTGGATTCCTAACCCATATGAAAGTGGTCGGTCTCATGAATTACATTTCAAGTGTTGGCTAACATGATTGCAGGACCTAAACCGAGATTAATCTTGTCAAAGACATTTGAAATGATAAATGTATATTCTTAACTGTATTATATCTTTTATTTTTAATTGAACTTGTGATTTTAGATCAAAATATAGTAATATCCCCAAATGGGACATTACATAGGAACATCAAATCTTCGCTTTCTGGTTGAACAATGAATACTGGGCAGTATGCGATTACTTTTAACAAATCTGGAAAGATCCCTTATCAATAGATTTCTGATGCATAAAAAACAAAAAAAAAATAATAAAATCTGTTTTTCAACTAATGCAGGAGAGATTCATGTCAAATGTTCCATTACCGAAAACAGAAAAATGCAAGATGAGAGCACTTACAACAAAATCATACCTATCGCTCGTGCGGAAAACAGCTCCAGCATTTTCCAGCAGAATTTTCAACAGCTCCAACGCAACGATCTTCCCTCTCATAAGCAATGGATCTGACGAAGCCTCCTGGGGCAGACTCTTCATGGACAGCTTACACAATGCTCTAAAAACCAAAAAGGCATCCCTTCTAAGCTTATTACTTATCTTCACTTCCAAATCCCCGTCCCGATCCAGCTCCCCATCAACAAGCTCCCCCTTCCTGCCCTCCAATGCAGTCTTGTACATACTAATTTCCCAATACTTGGCATCCAGCATATCCTTATCAGTACTCTCAAGCAGATCAGTGGGATTTGTTGTCTCCACCGCAGTGGAGTCAAATGCACCATCATGTCCCCCAATGGATTTCAACGGTGAAGGGTTCAAAACCACATCGATATCCTGCATAATCTTGGTGATAAAGGTCTGCACATTTTGAGTCATATTTACATCAGTACCGGACTTCTCAGCAGGTTCCATGAGATCGGCAACCACAATGGGCTGAACCGGCACAGTCGACGAATCAGCCTCCATTCTGCGGAAAACTATGACAAGCATTTGTATAAGCGAAGCCTTAGCCGTCGTCTGATTGACCACATTTTTGCTACCCAAATAAACATTATAACAAGTCCTCACAATCTGCAAAAGGCAGTCACCATGAATCCTTAAAGTTACAGAAGTAACCCCCAAAAGTAGGGTTTTGAGCACCATGAGCTCAATGTTCTCGTCTCCTGAATCATGGACCTTGCAGATGGATTCAATCAGGTTAAATAGTAACTTACTCTCAGGACCCCCGGTCGTATCGGCCTCGCCCCTGATGTGACCGTGGACTATCAATTTCTGTATGCAGTCTAGCGCAGGCTCCGCAATTTTCAGGTTCCCAGATTCGCAAGCCACAATTAAGGGTTTCAGTATGGTCTCTGAGTCAGATAAATTGAAGGAAATGGGGCCATCTACAATCGGACTGACAGTGAGGTTTTCAGTCTCTTGTTCCTGTGTTTCGACCGATGGTTCTGTGGCCGAGAGCTTTTCGAGCACTACTTTGCATTCCTGAACGAGCTTGGAGTGCTTGCGCCATGACGCGTTTTTTATGATCTTGTCCAGAGCAGGGCTTATTATGGGCCCTAGGCGAGAGGAATCGGGGGCTGGGGTTTCCGACGTAGCCATTTGATTAGTCGCAGAGATTTTGCCTTCTATTGGCGAAATCTCAAATCATCAGCAGATCCCCCAATTTTTCCTGTTTCTTCGGATCTCAAGTTTACGTGCATTGCTTTGAATTTGAGATCTACTCATAAAAAGATCTGTTTACAGCAGAAACATTGATGTAAATGAATTTCATGCTTACCAGAGTGTACGCTTATACAGCATCTTCCCCTGTGAGGACATGCGGCTCGTTATTCTTCATTTTTTTCTTCTGTGCACCTTACCTGATTATGAACTGTTTGTAAATGATACAATTTTGACTTCAATCGACATATTCGCTTTTATTGTATTTTTATATTCGTTTATTTTTTGTTCCCAACAAAGGTTGAAGAGAGAGATCATACGCAAAAGCAGTAATAGTGGGGCTTCGAGATATCATTTCATTTTGAGTGTCTTCTACCCACTACCCTGAATTTTAATACATATGTACTTGTTCAAAAGTGATCAAGAATTTGTCTGCTATTGTATTTTAGGAGGGTCTAACATTGATATTAAGTTTGAAGTGTCTATATTGAATTTGTTATTATTATTTATTTATTATAAGTAAATACTGTATGAAATTTTCTGATTTCTTTAGATAGATGTAAGGGAAGTGTATAGCTAATTTCGGTATTCATAAATTCTAAACCGTACACCAAATTTTGAAAAAAAAATTATCTTTGCATGTAACTTAATTACTTATTGCTATCTGTTATACGTAAGGATCAAAAAGTACACATTTCAAAGTGTCGCTCAATACCTCCTTAACCATGCACTTGAAAATTGCCAATACTTATGCACAAATGCCCACAAGTCATGCAATATGGGTACCAATAAATGTGCACAAATGGGCCAATTAGGATCCAAAAATGTTAAAAAATGAGCAGCTATTAATAAGTGTGAAATTTATTAATGAACTTTTAGTTATTTATTTTTTGGTTTTTATAAAGTTGGAATTGGAGGGTTGGGTGTGCAAGGAGTGAACGGTTATTACAACATGAATAGTAGTTGGTGCTCTTTCTCTCTATAAGATATATAGGTATGTTAGTTTATGTAGATTACAATTTCTCACACTCATTTTAAGATTAGAGTTTTACTCCTCTTCTAATTTTATAAACTAACAAACATAAAAAAATTAAAATAGTTAAATACAACATATTGTTAATGATGTCATCTCTATTATAGGTCTTATATATTTTAAGTTATTATTCATTGAATTTGCTTTCAAATAGTTTAACCAACGAATGTATACCAACGAATGTATAGAATTAAAAAATTACATCAGATTCTCTATAGTTTGAATTCAAATTTTATTTTATATGATTTTAAAAATATCATTTATTTGTATTCTTATTGATATGTGTGGATGAAAAATTCAATTTTTTCAAAAAAAAAAATCATAAATTTATATTGAGACATTATGATGAAATGACATCAAAAAAGAGTGTTGACATCATTTTCGGCTCTTGTACAACATATAATTATAGCATATTTAATATGCATATTAATATTTTTATTTAAATTTTATTTTTATTTTTTTATGATAAAATTATATTTTGTAAATAAGAACTTTTGTAAAAGTTAGTATAGTTGTGAATTTGAAAGTTGATTATATGTATTTTTAATGTAGATATTAATATTGTTCATTATTATGCCCTTGAATAACTAAGATATTTGATCAAAATTAAAGGTCAAACAAAAATAAATTAAATAACTTATATTTAATTTTAAACTTTAATAGAATATTGTTTAGGATTTCTTATTAAGTTGGTAGCATTTAAAATTATTTTCAAACAAGTACATTCATATCATACTCCCATAAACTCACTAGCCATTCTAATGGAACCCCTTTAGATATTTATAATTTAATTTTTTTATTAATTTCAATGACATTAAAAATATTTATTATTATTATAATATCTTAAAAATTATTCATTATTATTATATTTTTTTAATTTTACCTTTCATATATATATTTTTTAATCAATTTTAATAATCTATTACATTAAAAATGTGACAATTTCATGGTCTACAATATCAAAAGGTGGAAAACAAATCACATAATCAAAATTAAAAAATATATACCTTTTTAAAATATTTTATTTTAAACTAACAATTTTTGTATAGTTCATCTTTATTTTTAATAGTTTATTTGAAGTATAGTTTTACTTTTTAAAATTTAATTTATTTTTTATTATATTTTTTATTTTTAATATTGAGTTTACTATTTTTTATATATATTTTCTCAATATTTTGATTCTAATTAATTAAAAAAATTATTTTACTTTTTCATTTAATTATTAATTAATTTAATAAGTTTAATATGTGCTTTAAATTTTTAAAATTATTATTTGGATTTTGATATATTCTAAGTTTGGATTTAATTTATTTTATTTTAATTTTTAATTTATATTCGCTTTATAAAAAAAAAAAAAAAAAATCTTCCATTATGTTTCTGTAATTGATATGTTTCATTACTTGTAAATCCTAATAAATTATAAAATTCACATTAATTTTTTATCATTACATAATTTAATATTTAAGTTAAGATTATGCTTGCTTAAATGAATGTGTTTTTATAAATGATTATAATTAGAATATAATACAAAATATGTTACTTCAGGAGCTCCCTCTCTATATATATATATATCTCTCTCACTATCTCTCTTTATATCACATTTATATCTTCATCTATCTCTCCAACTCCCCCTCTATCTCTCTATATATCTCTGCAACCTATACCACTCCCTCTCTCCACGTTCTATCCATTTATTTGCCTCTTCCTCTCTACCTCCATCTTCCTCTATATCTAGACTTAGTTCATCAATGTCTCTCCCTCTCCCTCTTTTTGGACTCCTATACGTATTTCTTTTTTCCCCTCTATCCCCATCCTTCCATATTTCTTCTTTAATCTCCTCCCTATCTCTATCTCTACATCTTTGCCTCTCTCTACATCTTTGCATCTCTCTTTATTGCTATATATCTCTCTCTACCTATCTCCATATATCAATTTTCAACTCTATCTTTATCTTTTTACCTACTATGAACTAACTACACTATTGACAAAAACTTGACGCATTATGTCTCTTATCTTTTACATAACTTAAATTTTCCAACCTATATTATATAAAAAATTAAAGTTGAACTTTATAATAACATTTGTAAGACGCAATTAACATATAAAATAATATATTTATATATTATACAATATAAATATCTATCCTCCTTCTTTAGTATATGGCCTTAGAATAAATCCACTTCTTATGTTTTTTTCTTTCATTCATACAAATGAAAATGTTAAAGAGGGATGAAATATTAATTATGATTCATTTTAAATAGAAAATTTAGTTTTTAGAATAAACTTTTTTCTTTTGCCTTCAAATATTTTTTATATTATAGATTTAAGTAAAATAAATATTTCATTATATATAGTTTATCCTAAATCATAAAAATTAATCATATAATCATTTCAAAAGTATTATCTATTATTATATTTGTTAAACTGGATGGTCATTTATTATTTTTATTTATTAAAACATATAGTTATCATGTTCAAATAATTTTATTCATTATAAAAAAAAAATCACATATACAAATATAAAATTTAGTGATGAGTGTAGGCTATACATTTTATTTGTTTTATATTTTTATTATTAGATATGTTAGTTATTTAATATTTTTTGTTATTACACTTGTGTTAAGTTGTTGTTGATTGTCTAGCATATTTGCAAAAGTCCAAAAGTGTTTGTGGTGGATTTGTGAGGTTTGTTTCTCAAAAACCATATGTGCACCTAGTTGCATTGTTATGATGATTGGTATCATATTTTAGTGTAGTGAGGGTTGATGGCTTGCAATTTGGAAGAGAAGGCTACATACGAAGATAAATATATTCAAGTTTCAAAGGTGGAGATCAATAAGATGGAAAGTTATAGTCAAAATTTTGTTCACAATGCTAGCTCACTGATTGTGATGGTGTTCCTAATGGATATGCCAGAGACAAGTAACATGCTCAAGCTGGAGGAAGTGTGTGAAGGTATTGTGGGACCAATTTTGTGTTGGGTAACACATAGTGTGTCCCTACTTGTGGTGTAAGTTGTGGGCTTTTGGACCAAGCCGACCACATAATTGATTTAAGGAATATGATATTGTGGTTGGCTTGTGAATGTTGTAAATATATTCTAGGCTAGCTCAAGGATGTGAAATCTATTGAAATGCATATATAATGTCAATCAAATTCATTTCAATGTTTTTGTTGTCTGTAGCAAAAGATAAATTTTGTGCAAGTTGTATACTCAATTTTAGAAATATAGATGTGAAGAACTATGTGAATTGAAATGTAGATCTCTTACACACTGAGAGTGCTCGGGAGAAGATTAGACCTAAGAGATGTTGATGGCTAAGCTTTGAAGGTCTACATGACATGTCTATTTTATATATTATTTTTTGATTGATATTGGTGTCATATAATCTAAGTTGGTGCTCGGCTCTTTGGATTAGAGGGTTGGTGTCTCTTGTAGGTTAGTGCCTACAAATATAACTGGGGATTGGTGTCTCCATCTTGAGTTATAATTCCTATGGGTTGGTGCCTACAAAATATGTGAATTTTTTTTTTATATCTTTTTGAGGTTGGATTTGCACAGTAGATCCAAGTAGTTATTCTCATTGTGTTTTTTCCCTTATGAGTTTCCACACATATTTAGCATTCTCATATGTTGATGTGTGATTGTGTTGATCATTTGAATAATCATTGTAATATTAAAGTGAGATCTAATAATGATCTTAATGTTACATTGGATTTGAACTTAAAATTGGTATATATTGATCCCCCCCCCCTCTTAATATATGTGTTCTTAGCATACCATTCCTCCCCCGTAATAAAATTATTTCATAGATAATATAATTTTAGTTAAATAATAATTAAAATGGTTAGTTAAAAATGCATATTATATGATACTTTTTTTCTTGGTAAGTTGTGGACAATGGGTCCACTCCCATGTAGCTATAAATCTAAAATTTATAAATAAAAAATCACATGGCCCAAATAAGGTGTGCAAACAAATATCATAATTTGCACTCCACTGCCACCAACCCAGCATAGAGACATGCAAAGAAATAGCTCCAACGAGCAAGAAGGAAATACAACCAACGTGAATAAGTAGAGAGCACCAAACAAACAAGCTCATGCCAAGCCAAGTGAATAAACATGCCCAAAGGCATTGTTACAAATTGGCACCAAAAGGTAGTGGGACACACCAATACCATGGTAATGAAACTAAGACACCTAGCCCTACCTACCAACACATCCACAAGAGAACATCGACTAAGACACACATTTGGAATTCACCTCCTTTGATCATGCTCACAAATGTTCTATAAAACAATCTAATAATCCACCGAACTAGAGATTCTATCCTCTATCACCAGTGCGACCCTTGAGTTTGCTAAGTAATCTACCACCTTATTTGCCCCTTAAAACACATGCTTCACAGAGAAATCCTCAAGAAATTCAAGGCATGACCAATTCGAGTGGATCCAACCATTCAACTTCTAATTATCACAACCTCTCTTCCTGATGGCATTGATGCAAACTAAAGAATCTCCCTCGATATTGATTATATCAATCTCTTTTGATCTACATAAATACAAACCTCTTACAAGAGCTTCAAAGTCCACTTCATTGTTAGTGGCAGTCCTAATACCCTTAGTACACATCGAAAAAACCTCACCTTTATTACTTTTGATTACACAACCTATACTAGTTGACCTCGGATTCCCTTTCAAGGCACCATCAAAATTAACTTTGAATTTGTCAAATAGAGGAGCCAACCACCTAGCATCCTTGCACCCACCCAACGCCTTATCCAGTAGCATAGTCTTGATTGATACCTTAAGATCTCTTCGTTTCTTTCTTATTTCATTGTCAAAAGAGGTGAAGGAACCAAAAACCAAAGACTTCATCCTAGCATTCATTAGCTCAATAATGACCTCCTCAATTTTCCTTAACACCACATCCATATCATGCTCTTCTTCAGAAAATATCCTCTTGTTCCTCTCTTTCCATAATTACCACATCACCATTGAAGGAGTCACAAACTATAAGTCAACCCAAACCATATTTCAGTGAAGCTTTTACCAACTTGAAATAAACTCCTTGATTTAACTATGCCTTAGACCACCCCTACCCAACTTTAATTAAATATCATCCCAAAAAGACAAAGCATAAGGAAAACTAATCAATAAATGTTCCACCAAAGACATCGACCTGAATCCTACCAGCCCAAGCATTGCAATCCTCTACTAGTGAGGTTCTTTTCATGAATAGTGGTCTACAGGAAAGCATTGTCTTTTAACAAAATTAAAAACCATTCTACCAAGCCCACGATGGCCAATCAAAACTAGCAGGCAACACCTACAGAATGAGATATCCTAGTTTAGTTGAGTAGTTGTGGGACATATGAACCACTCCAAAAGCTTGTATCCTCCTTCCCATTCAAGTAGACACACTTCTTGCCAAGTTTGGTGGAAAAATCCATCTTGAAGGTGTTATAAATAGGAAGTGTCCTCACATCTACCCACTTGCAAACTCCACCCAAGAGAGAATTTGAATTAATACTATAGCCATCAACCTTCTCTCCAAATGTGTGAATAAAAAGTTTCCAACCTTACTTCAAACCATCCACCCCCCTCAAAGGAGTATGCCATAAACCAGGAAAGGAAATTACCAAAAAAAGAAAAGAGAAAAATCTAAATGGAATGCACATGAACACCACTCAAGTTCCTCAAAGATAACTATGAATGATGAAAGGTAGTAGACACAAAAGACACACATATCACAATTTTTTTGCCCATGAGTGATAATTTAAAAGAATAAGGAATAATCCCCTCCAAACATATAAGTAGATGTAAAATATTCAAAACTCGCATATTCCATATAACAAACATGTCCATAACCTAATATAACAAAGAAAGCATCAAAGAATGATTGCAAATTTACATGAAAAAACTTGCAATAAAAGAAAGACAAATAAATATATAGATTTAAAATGTCTCTTTAATTCTTGATAAAAAGAGAGCTCACAAACACCCATATCCCTATAAAAAAGACTATGCTTGAAAAGAAATTCGCTATCGTCTTCCCCTTCCCAAAACTGAAATTCCCTCATTCAATTTGAAAAGATTTCAACAGATAACTCCCAAATACCTTTTGGTTCTCGTAATATTTATTTAAAATCAATCACAAAAATAAATTATATGATCCTTCATTTTCCCATAAACATGTTTAACTCATTAAAATGAATTAAAACATTATAAGCATAAACCTTATAATAAAATTAAAATGCCTCATCTTGAAATTGATAGGTGGAAGATGATTGTCGAGGCATTTTGTCTAGTAATTTGTTCATGAGGAACCCATTGATCATGTTTTTTACATTCAAATTTGCATACTTCGGATAAGGTAAAGACATCATTAGGAATTTAATACTGGAGTCATTCTTTTCTATCATCCACAACTTCTTTGATGACAAACTTGGGCCATTGTGCCTCAATTTGTTCATTTTTTCCATGTCCTAAGAGACACATCATAGCAATTGCTTTGATAGGAAAGCTACATGTTTTCACTAGAAGAACCTTGTGGAGGACCAAAGCTTTTAGTTTGAATTTACTTGTGACATGGGTCTTTAGATCCTCTCTATTTGTTTCCATTTAACTTTGAAGTATTGCCAGCCCATAAAGCACTACCAGAATTACAAAGAGCCCAACTAGGATCTGAATACTTTTCCAATCCCATAACTCTATATCTCTCCTCTTGTGTTTGTAATGCATAAAGTGCTCTCAGACCTCCCAATATTTTCTTCCTTCTATGAGTTTCCCAACTAAGCTTGTTGTTGAAGCCAATCCCAAACCATTTGTACTCTATTACTTCTTCCAAAATACTTCCTTCGAGGTAAAAGCTAAGCTAATTGCTCCTTTCATAATTTACTCTTGGGAAAAACATCAAAACATTTAATGCAGTCTTAATAAAACAACAAAAAGGATTTATGATATAAGTCGAGTAACTTTTTTATTCCAATGTGTAGGAACCAAAAAAACAAACAATCAAATAATTCATTCCAAGCTTGTCTGGTAGAATCAAAAGCAACCAATGGTTTCATTCCAAAAGTAATTAAAGTTGTTACAAAACATTCCTTCAATTGATTATAAACACATATGTAATACAGACATAATTCAAATGTCCTAAAGGATACTATATGCATTTCAAAGTTGTATAATTTCTAAATTGTAAAACAAATAGCAACTTGAGACATGTTTCTCATTATTGTTGATGTAATCTACAAAATAAAAGTAAACTTACAAAAAAAATGTTCTATACTAAAAAAATCTTTAAATATTATTTTATTAAAAATGTTCTATACTCAAAAAATCTTTAAATATTATTTTATATACAGATAATGGAAATTGAAAAATAAAAAATAATGTATCTTCTTTGCACAACATAACCGTACTTTCTAACATATTAATTTAAATATATTTTTCTATCAGCATGATTGTTGCACTTCCTTTAGGTGAAAGTGCTAGTCTTTATGCATCTCAAGCATTTTTACGATTATTTTGTATATTTATATAAATTGTTTTATTTGTTGAGTCTCCAGTTGGACAAAAAAAATTGGGTTGCTTACTTTTCCCCATATTTGAGTTTTCAATCTATGGTGCCAATATCTAATGGACCAACATTTTAAGAGAAAGACAAACCATGAGAGTCATATGTATTTCTTGGAACAATGATTACTATGATAGGAGCAACAAAAATGGATTACCAAGATGTTCAAATATGATTTCAAAATTATTTGGTACAAAAAAGGAAAGGAGAATGTAGTAGTCGACACTCCATCTCGACTAGAAGCTACCATAATTCTATCTCTTTATTCCAGCCTAAATGGGTGGATTCAACAAGGATAGAATGGTAACACGACTCCACAACAAGGAATCTCATATTTTGGACTGACCTATTTGTGGCATGGGAAACAAAACTAACCACCAATTCATCTCATCATCCACACTCACATGTACAAATAGATATACCACTGTTAAAACATAGGAAAAATAATTTTCTTATGAAATATGTAAGTCAATTTTATTTGTCACCGTATTTCAAACCCCCATGCCAAGGGCATTGCCCCTCGACCCTGGAATGGGTGCTGCCCCTCGACCCCACTTAGGGTGTTGTCCACTCCTAGCCTCCACTAGTTATTGGGATCTCTTGTTACATAAGAAACTTGATTACAATCGGACTGACAACTTAGATAATTACCTTTATGACTATCATAATATCATTGATCAATGATAAAGTATCATGTATCAAAGATTCACATGTCATTATAAAAAAACTTACACACACACACACAAATTAAGTTTTGACATATGCTAATTTGTTTGACTCTCATGTGAACTCTCAATTCAATACAAATGTTATGTATTAAGGATCTATGTCGTATATGATGGATGCTTTATCAATGTTATCATATTAATATTTGAAATTTCTCTATAAATTTTAAATTTTTCCTATTTTTATATAGTTGTCCCCTACCATCCCCAAAACTCATTCCCCATCCCTTCCATTTGCGTCCTAGAAACATGGGGTAACATAGATTAATGTCCATTTTTATGGACCTAATTACCTGCCCATTGCAACTTCACATTTAACTTATTCACGTGAGTTAATAACTACTAACATCCTTAAAAATATAAATAACTAAAAAGTATGGGTGTATTACATACAAGAAGCATGCCATAGATTTATTAAAATAAAATTATATAAACAAATACATATTTAGATCACTAAACATAACGTTATGTCCCTAATATTCTATCTTCTGAAGTATACTAGGCATAGTTGCATGAAGACCCATCCCAGACCCCCTGGGATGCGTTACAAAGACCAAGACATATCCCAGTACCGAAGACCTTGCCTAAGACATCTCTAATTGTAGGAGACTTTCAATCATTGTCTCTTAAAGACTCCCGCAATCTCCCGTGTAAAAGGCACCGACTCCCACACAAATAAAACAAAATTCCCTAAAATTTAAAAGATCAATGCACCAGGAAGCTAGAAAAAAGAACACACCATAGAAGGGAAAACAAGAGACAACACAAGGCAGGAGTCAACACAAGCTAACAAAATCACAAGTATTTGCCTTTTGGCTATTTGCAGTTTGATGTAAAACTCGGGATATTTTCATTATTTCTATATTCTTGTTGTTGTTCTTTTATTTCCTTTATGTAGATTTTGTGGTATACATAATGGGGGTGAGTTTTATTAGATCCTTGAGAGTCGAGAATTTTCCTACGATATAAACTTTCTTTTTTCATTCTTGTGAGTATGTCTACATTCATATTCTCATATATATAATCTATATTCACATTCTCATACATATAATCACATAGAATAGCAAAAGGATTAGCAATGTTGAAAGATTCAACTTGTTGGTTTGGGCCATTTTACAAATATACACCTATATTCAATTTTTTTTATAAATTATTAAATTATTTTGAAAAAGGTAGCGTCTCCAAGTACCCCCATCTCCTCTAAGATTCCAAACTGAAATATTTTACAATCTGTTGATTTGTTTCAATTATTTGTCTTTGGCCAGCGAAGAGGTTTTTGCTGATTTTTGTTTTGTTTTAAAGTTTTGTGATTTTTTTTTTGTGATTTTTAGCTTGGAATGAATAATGAATGCAAAATACAAGGAAATAAATTAACTGGAAATTAACAACAAACTATAATCTTAATAAATATGCTTATTTCACCACAAAGAGATAATTTCCATACCAGGAGTCCAAACGCTTAACTTGGAAGTGCACCTTTTATTGAAGAATCTCTCTAGGAATGACAACATGGAGCTATCCAGCTATGACTATACCTTCAATGAAGTTTATTTGCTTCCATTAGAATTATCAAAAATAATTATTGAACAATCACGTAATTCTGCTACCAATTTCCTCCAGTCTCCCAGGCAAGATCACTGAATTTGCCCTATAATCCTCAATGAAATGCTCACACTGCTCATATAAGCCTGAGAAAGTTTGAAAGAACAACTTATTTGTTGGTTACTATCACTAACAACAAATTTCCTTCAATTTTCAAACCCTATTTATTGTTGATTTATTTATTTGACATCCCAGGAGTCTTCAAAGTGTATGGCCAGCCCCAGGAAGCCACGTGGGAGCTAAAGGAGATTATTTCTGCCTCTGAATGCTTCAAAGATGTGACTGATTTGTTGCTACAGGCCTACCATTTGCAAAGAAGTCTAAATTTATTGCCCATTGTGGAATTTTTGAATGAAAATTCCTCTGAATTATGGCTTGGGGTATCATCCAAGCTTGTCTGGAATTGAAGAGTTTTCATCCTCCAACACCAATTTTTGTTGATCTGATCTTAGAGCTGCAATTCCTAAAGAGATGAAAAAAATGAATAATGAGTGCCAAAATCATTCACATACACTTCCCTTTAAGCTTCTCCAAGTCCAATGCCCAAATTAGGGCTCCAATATGCTATATGCCAAAAGAATATTCCCTCACTTGGGTACCTAGCTTGAGGGTTACATTTCATCATGGATGGGGCCACCTTTTTAAAACAAAGAGTTTATTTAACTTTTGCCTAGAAAGGTGTGCATAAGGGGAAAACTTTATATTTCATCATTGACATTTAATTAAACCCCTTTTATAAAGTTACTTTATAACATATGTCTAGTTTTAGAAAAAATAACTTTATAATAAAATATTATAAAGTTTCCATAATTTAAGCTCACCAAGGCCAAGAAAATGACTAAGTATAAATCCCCTTGGTTAGCCAATCATCTCCTAACCCCTGAATTGCCTGCGGAGATGGCTAATAGGCAAATCTATGCTCATAAGTGATCACTAGCAAAGAGGGGACATTGCAATCTCCTATTTTGAAAAATAGTTGTACTAGTACCGGTACTAGCCTCCAGAGTCTCCAAGTACCCCTATTTCGGTGCAACCTTGGTACTAAGTTTTTGTTGCAACTTACTTATGTTATGCATAACCTTTATATTTTCATTCATTAGTTTTAAACATTTCTTTAGGCCAACCTCATTAGGATGAAGGGTTGTGACTTTACCCAAATATTTCTATATATAAGGAGAGCAAGATTCTCACAAATCATTATAAGTTCCATTACCAAATTCATTTCTATGTTCTTCTTTCTAATAATCATCCCCTTGAAGTGGCATTGTGTCTAATCAATTCTTCCATCACTTGTGCACCATTATCTCTGGGTTTGTGTTTAATTTTTGCATTCAAGTGTATCTACTATAACTGTAGCATCCACTACAAAGAAATGCCCTAACAAAGTATTATATATCAAGTATCACACTACCGTCTTGGTGCATTTTAGAGTACTCTTCAATTTGCTCTATATACTTACATATTCACACATCTACATGCATGAATATGATGAAACAAATCCAAGTAACAAAAAATCATCCATAACAAAAACAAATCACCACAAATCCATTCAATGGGGGATAGAAACTCCTTTCAATTAAATATTCAAATTCAAAAGCTCAAAAAGGAAGAATATACACAATCAATGAATGTCTTCTATGTGTTTCAAAACTCAAACTAATATCTACAATAATCAAAACTGGGAAGAAGATACAAACGGTAAACTGATCATACATGTACATTTTTTTGTAAAAGAAGTGTTTTAATATTTATCAGCAAAATGAATTAAATTATTTAATTCCATATTTTTATTTCTTCATAGTCTTGTCAATCATAGAGTTATCCTCACAACAAACACGTATTTGATCCATTATTGATTCTTGTCTAACATGCAATGCCATTCCAAGTCAACTTTTGCTAATTTTGCTTGGGAAAAAATAATTTGTTTTATAAATTTATCCATCTCAAATTTATTTTTGGTATACATATCCTATCATAACACATAGCCTTCACAAATACAGTTGCAACAAGCCTCTACATGGATCAAAAACTACTGGTCAAACTCATTTTTATCTAAATATGAAAATTAACTCCACCAATGATGTCTTTACCTTATCCTTTTCATTTTGGGTCACCTATTATTTATATTATGTGCATGAGGAACTCCTCCCTGTTAGTTGTCGCCTTTAATTTCTCCTCACTCCTCAACCTAAGTTTTTTTTATTTTTCATACTTGGCCTTATATGTATCCTTTTCTTGGACCAAGTGTTTTGTTTGTGCCTTGTTGAACTGAGCAACATTAACATTCAAATCTGTAGTATCCATGTGATCTGCTTCTCCAACTCTTTGCACTAGGATGCTACCAAAGATTTTATCAATATCAATGAGGATGGACATTTTATCTTTTGGATACAAGGCCCATTGCAACAAGACCTTTTGGTCAAGGTCAAATCCTGATGTAGAGTAAATATTATCTACATCTTTGGGTAACATTTTCCCTCTTACATTTTGATTTTTAACAAAACTATCAAAGACAATAGAGGAACTCATATCCCATCCTGGAACAATTATAATTCTCGCCTCCTGCAAAAGTTGCCTTCCCCTCACATGGGTCATGTTACTCATCTCTCTATCCACTTCATCCTGAAGTTTTTGCAGTAGGTCATCCTCATTTTCTGCAGCGATCTCATTCACATTTATCCTTAGCAACCTTCCTTTGTAGTGATACAAGAAAGTTATGAATTTAGGGGTGTGTATGAATTCATTATCAACAATGAAATGCTTCCCTGCCAATTCTCTTATGTCATCACTCATATCCTCCAGAGGTTATTCCTCTATAATCATTATGTTTTGAGAGGTATGACCAGTGTCTGCTATTTCTTCTTCTTCTCTGTGCGAGTCAGTTGCAGACTATGGTGATAGCTAAGCAAAGGGTGTCACAACTCTAATATTGCTTTCTTAGGGTCTTTTGAAACCTTTCTTGAAAAAATAGGATGGTACCCCTTTAATGAATTCATTCATATGTGCAATCATATTGTTTATCCAGTCTATAGGATTCTAAATATCTTAAAAAGAATAAGTACTAGGCACATTGTGATTTTTTCTCCATTCCTCCGCTCTAATAACTTTATCATATGCCTCTAATTTGTCTTGGGCTGATGTTTCCTCCATATTTCTAATGAGGTCATCTTGCTCAAATGAGATATGCTCAATGGCCTATAACTTTTGTCATTGTCTTGCCTGGCTGATATATTCTTTAGGGTCAAAGTTACTTCTTGGCTCTCCATGTGGCAAACCACAATGAGCTAGTTTTGATTCAATAAGAGCATACCCTTTGGTTGCACGATAAATTACCCAAAGTATAGGTTTCTAAGCATGACAGATTGCTTTCCATGTGAGCCCAATTGTATGGTATTTGTAGCAGCCAATTTCCCTACAATTTCTAGATAGGTAATTTTATTCGTTGTTGTCCTAGGAAGTAAAAGTGGTGCACATTCAAATCCATAAACCCTAATTTTAGTATAATCTCTAAAATCATACCAATCACCCCGATTGTGGTTGACAATTCATCTTTCATCATAGTCCTTTGGTTAGAGAAACTTCCTAATTTCTAAAGAGAGTGTTTTGTGGCAAGGATATCCCAAGAGCTTTAACAGTGGTTGGACAAAGAACTCCTCAAAGTATGAGTATTGAGACCACTGATATCAATAATCCCAGATTGGTGTCCACATTTGCACAGGCTTTCTTACCCCATTTTTGTCATACTCAGTAACTCTTAAGTTGTCTATCCATAAACTTATTTCTTGACCAACATACAATAATATGTGAATGAGTAAGGATTAGTACTTCAAATAGATTTCATTCGAGTTATTTTTTATGACTCCTAAAATGTGATTAATTCCATCCACAACTTGAGACACAGTCAAAAGGGCGAGCATCAAGTGTCTGAATGTCCACAACAAGCACCATTCATACAATCTCCATGAGAGGCTTCACCTCCATACCCAAGACCTGACATATTGCATAGTAGGTGTTTTTGAAATACTTCTCAAATTGTTCTAACATCAAACGAGGTTTTTTCATCAAACATTTGCAAGTTATCTTCTTTTCTTGGCTTATGAATTGGCAGCTTCCTTCTTCTATACACATACTCAAGTTTGTTGTACTCATTGTTTAGATTAACAAGATCTATCAGAGTATCACAAGTGAGGTCTAGGTCAAATATCCTAGATACGTAATGTCTTGTTATTGGCAACATGGGCTGTCTAGAGGCATCACATATAGTCTTTGTTTGAGGATTGTAGTTCTTCACTACTGCCAAAATCAAATCGACACTGATAAAAACATTAGGAACAACTAATTTTCCTAGATTATACATCCATGGGTTACAAATTGGCTCTGGTCTATTCCTCGTCCTGAAATGATATGAAAATAACTCATAGCCTCTTTGGGGGTCCATATATCTCCCAAGTTATCATACCTATCCCCTAGTTTTTCTTCTTCGGGTTTTAATTAGCAGCTCGTCTAGACCTTGGGCTAGATTCAGGGAATTGATCAATCAAATCCTGGTTTAAGTGTTGACCCTCCCTTTTTTGTTTTTTCAGTCTAGTTTCTTGTAACACTTCTACCTCCATCTCCTTTTCTTTTTCGTTTCTTCAAGCTAGGTTTTTTAGACGAACCTTCCATTTTGAGATTAAAAACACCAAGCTTGTATTAAATTTAATCAAATATAGGACTCACTTGGAGATTTGTGGTCAATTCTGAATCACTGCCTCTCTTTAACAATAGCGCCCTCACTCCAACAATCTTCACAATTTCTTGCCACAATCATTTGCTCACTGAATTGCTCTTGAAATTTCCAACTGAGCAGTCTGTGCCATTTTATAGAACGATCATTTATTATTCTGGTTCAAATTCGTGTGGACACGACACTTATTTAGTGCGACATAAATGTTTATTGCTTGGGGATACTAAAAGTTTCCTTTTGCCGATATCTTAATTTTGGCATGTAATATCAATTCTAAAAGATCTCCATATATCTTCCCCATTATTCATAGTCCTACCGAAATCATACATTTCGTTGTGTGTAATACCTTGATCTTTAGACTTTCGGTGGGAAACCTTTTATCGGAAAGACCCATATTCTTTTCCTTAGGATCTCTCTATCATACCGAAGCTGTAATTTTCGGTGGGACTTAAAATTTCTCTCACCGATGAGCTCCTTTCGGTGCGACATTGTTTATCATCAGGACCGATCACTCCTTATTTAGATCTTTATTTTCACATCGAAAATTATCATTTCCATGTGACCCAAAATACCTCTTTTTGATGAGTCATTTTTTGGCGGGACAATGGCTTTTGATAAGACGCTCTTGATCTTTGGTAGATCCTTCCCGTCATATCGAAACTGAGACTTCGATGAGACTGACCACCTGTTGTTCTGTCGACAAAGTATTTCCGAGGTGGTTTTTTATTTAGCAAAAGTCTTTTAATTTTACCAAGTCCTCTTTTCGATAGGACTTGTGTGTATCTTGCCGATACTTTCTCCTATTTGGTGAGAAACCTCCTTTCGAAAAACACCCCTTTCGAGTGTGGCAGGCCAAGCAATGTCTCGCTGATATGTGTATTTCGGCCAGAGACTATATTTTTTCCCTACAGGCTCCTCTTCAGTGTGACTTCTACTTTCGTTGAAACCTTCAGGGACTGTGATAGATTCATAATGTTGTGCCCAAATTCCTATTTTGCCTTGATATCTGTTTTATCCCATGAATAACATATGGCTTTCGTTGTGACTTGCAGAAGGTCTGGGTGAAATACCATAGAGATTTTTGTTTAGGAGTTGTTTCTTCACTTTTGATGTGAATCATTGCTCTTCACATGTCAAAGCTTCTTATGACATATATCAACAACTCCCTTTTGAAACTATATGTTGGGCTTTATTCTTATGGGAGCCACATTTCCCCCACATATAGTGTGAAAATTTAAAGTATCAAGCTCCATTAGAATTTTAAAAACATGTCTCTACAGTTGATGTAATTTCAGGGTTTTTATCAACAATTGCTTGTTTTAGATATCTCTTGGTTGGATCAACAGAGTGATTTTAGCTTTATTGCTATTCATGTTTTTCATTAATGATCTTGTAACATTGATAACCTCATGTAGTGACTGAATAAACCATTCTTCTCAAACTAGTATCCATAGGTTGGAAAAGTTTGATGTCATAAAACTTCAGTAAAGAGCTCTCTTTGGTTAATCAAGTATAAAAAACTTGGTGATGTCATGTGCACAAATTCTCAGAAAGTAACCATTTGAAGGATTTAAAATTTAGGAAACACTAAATTTTTTCCAAAAAATTAGGGTTCCAACATCTTCAACAAAATGGAATGAAAGATGTCTATTTCAATGCTTGAATCTTGACTTTATTGTTGCTCCAAGGCTTGAAAGAAAACTGATTAATGCTCAATTGTTGTTGAATGCTTGAATGTTTGATCTCATGTGTGCTTGATTTCATGTGTGGATGCTTGTGGATTCTCATGGATATTCAAATGAGAGGGGAAATCCTCCTTTTATACTTGCTCGTCAGATAAATTATTAATTTCTCGACATGAGCCGACATGGAGCAAGAAATCCTGCTCAAATTTGAAATAGGGCCAAGGGTTAAAAGGGTGGACCAGAGCTTGGTGCCTTGGTCCTACTCCTATTTAGGGTTAGGATAAGATGCCTAATGCATGGAAGAAGTCAAAAAATGGTGCAATTCATAAGGGGCATGAGCATAATTGGGTCCTAATCAGGCCAAAGGGACACAAAGGCTAAGGTAAAGACCCAATGCAATCAAAATTGTACAAGGGTTCAATTTTAGGACGCTACATATAGCCCCCACTTTAGCAGGAGTATGAAGTCAATCATACTCTCGGTAAAGTACAAAGGGTTCACATTGAAAAAAATTCACCAAGTCATCAAAGAGGCAAGATACACCAAGCCCCTAGTGGACTTTAGGATCTCAAAACTTTGATAACAAGATAAAAGGGACATCAAGAGAGAAAGAAAGAGAGAACCATGACTACAAACTAGTAAGGTTCTCTTACTATGAGTCATGAAAAGAAAAATACCCAAAATTACAAAGCAAAAGACAAAGTTCGCTAAGTAACTTAAGTATAAAGATATGCAAGAGAGAGAATAATTGAGTGGAGTGTATGCCCCCACATCAAAGCGATTGTGTATGCCTTGTCAGGAGCAATTTCCTCAATGTAGGATATACCTAAAAAAGACAAGCACGTTATCACAATAATATGCCCCCAAGAAAGGATAAATCAAAGGATAATGATCATAAAACACAAAGCATGGGGAGGTTTTGCTTAACTCTAGGGTCAATATGCTTTTTATGATAAATAATGTATATATATATATATATATATATATATATATATATATATATATATATATATATATATATATATATATATATATATATATATATATAGAATTGTCCTTATCCCCCAAAGAAAGTAAAACCACCATGGATGAAGGGCACATGCGTCTTTTGAGTCAACATAGGAGAGGCCAAAAGAGATCTCGACACTTTGCATTGTCCTTAAGTAGACAACACTAGGGACAACAAATGGAAGAATTGAGAGACAAATATTATATTTTCATGTTTAAGAGGCATTATGATTTTCTCAAGAATTTGTTCTTTCAACAGTCTTATGTGCTTTCCATCAATTTGATTTATATTCTACAATTCACATTCTTCATGTAAGTATGTTTTTCTGACTCCATTCTCTCAAAAATAAATTACCATTTTAGCTTTCTACTTCGATGCTTAATTGCTGCTCCAAAATTGTGTTGTTTTGCTCCTTTTGTTTCTGCAAACTTCCACATTGTGTTGTTTTGATAGAAATTTGCAGTTTTGATCACTAAATTGGCATTCTAAACATGATAAACACGATTCCATGAATGACATCTACAGGTGCATGAGTGTGAATCATGTTCCAGGGATATTTTCCTTCACAATACTGAGCTTCTGCCTAATCTACAAGGTAAAAATGGTTCAATGAGGTTTCTCTGCAAGCCTTCCTTGAACCAACAACATTGTGAAAATCCAACAGGTTTAGACGACGTGACAACTTGAGGTGGCTCAAAGACTCAAATTATTGTTCAACCAAGAGTTTCAAAAGGATCGGTTACATTTTTTGACGAGGGAACTCTCAAGGGTAAACTAGAAGTGGATCAATTGAAAGAAACATCTGGTTTTGCAGGCAATTAAGCATTTTACAAAGATCATGGGGAAAAAGAATACAAAGGACAACCTTTTCTGGTAATTGAAAGGGACAATAATATAAATAACTTTCTTGACAATGGATATATGGCCAACTGGACATGATAAGAAAGGATGGCATTAGAAATGGAACAACACAATCTACAATCACAAAAATGAGGTACACTAGGGAACCAACAAAGATGTTGACTCAAATTAGGACAGACAGACAGGGTATAGAAAAATAGTCTTGGTAATCTGGAGCTGGAAATGTTCCTAAGAAATGTGGTGGAAATCAACAAGAATGGCATGCCAAACGGTCATAAATTTCTTGACTTCCACAAAGGGGTGGAGTAAGATTGATGTATTCTTAATTAAGAAATATTAAATAAATGATGCATATGTTCTTTAAATCATTTCTCACCAAGAATAAAATAATTATCACACATTCATGGAATCAAATCTATTATCTGACTACCATGTGTTTAAAACTGTGATCACCAACATGCATGGTTAAAATTAGAACTGCAATAAAAGTTGCAACATTCAAGAAATGACAAGGCAATAAATAGTTTTATTATTCAAAACAAGCAAGGAAGTTGAAAATTGTTAAGTTACAATGAATCAATTATTTATAGTTTTGGCATTACATTGCTATTTAGATCACTTCTCACCTATCAAATGATATAATTGAACAAAAATTAAAAATATTTAGATACTATTGCATCCATTGTAAATGCATTATAATTCTACATAAGCATATCACATGGCAAATACAAACTATCTACAAATGTTTACAAGTTATAAAATTATTTTTAATAAATTATTAATATTATTGTAAATTTTTAGATGTTGAAATAAAATGTTAAAGTGCACACAATATTTTATATGTACGCTGGAAAATTTGTTTTGTACATTCTTAATGTACTAGAAATGATTATAGTAGAGAAAAAGATAACAAATAGAATGAACTATGTTTTATGTTTAAAAAAAATAGACAAAAGATATATTAAAACCTATAGACAAAAGATATATTAAAACCTTTCAACTATTCCAATTCGCATATGCATATCCACGAATGCATAGGATTGCTAATATATGATTTTAGTCTTTACTTTTGTATTTTCTCAATGCACCAAATTCGAATACAATTTTTAGAATGATGTTTCATCAAGAGATAAAAACATTGTATAAGCATATACTTAAATTAAAATAAATAACACTCTTTGTTTATCTTTCCTTAATCTTCTAATATTAGTCAACTTTTCTTGTATTTGTTAAAATGTAAAGCTATATGAATTTTATATTGATAATAGGTTCCCTTGTATTATATTCTTGATTTTGTGCAAAACTCATAATAATTGTTTATTGTATAATGTTTGAAGTGACAAGGTGCAAGAATCCCAAACAATTTCTCATTAGGTACAATTGACTAACTAATTGCCTATTTTTCATGTTCCTTACAAGTTGACAACATTTTTGCTTAATGACTAGTTTGATATAATTTTCATTGTTGTTGCATTCGGGACATATAATTCAATAACATCATTAGAGGATATCATAGATATAGATAACTATGAACCAATTAACATGACACAAACATACAAATACATGTCTAGATAACAATTTCAGCGAGAACTGAACTCCATGGTTGTTTAAACAACACCAATTACAACATTTACTTATTTAACATTCTTAAATGTCTAAGGTGAACTATAAGTTTTAGAGTCAATCCCCAAGAGTTCTTTTTCATCTCAGTTTTCTCAAATTAAGTTATTCAATTAGATTCCAATTCAAATTCTAAATTAATTCACACATTCTCAAATATGCTCTCCATTAAGTTTGCACGTGTTTCAATGACCTCAACTAACATTATCGACACCCCTTTAATCTATCGATCAATTCTAGATTTTGCTTAATAAAAAGCAAACTTCGACTACACTCATTCTTATTATTACATTGATGATACAATCTATAGATTTGACTCTTCCGAGTGTCCATCTATGTCATAGACTTGATGAGATTGAATATGGAATAGACATAATGCATGTAGCAAGAACAATATTACTTACTAAAATACAATTTAAAAAATATTTTTAAAAAATAATTGAAAGACCATCTAAAAATTAACATTTTGATATTTAACATTATACAAACAAAACACAGAAACATAATATTGCTCTTCCAAACTTGGGCAGGAACTGCACTGCTCTGCAGCCCTTGTTCTCAATTCTGCTGAGGGTTGATATCTTCCGATATTCTGATGCGATATTGTACAGATGAATCCATATTATGGCGTAGAAGATCAAATTCTGGTTCCCAATTCATGGTCCATCATCCATGGTACTCCGCTAATGATTTCTTTCTTTTTAACCATTGACTGACTTACGATTAAATAGAAGCTTTTTAGTAGCAATCTAATTTTCATCTGTTCCCTAATTTTCCTTACACAATTCCTAGAATCTTTTCACAGGTGGTCACTGGCTTGCCCATTTGCTAAAAGCGCTTTCTCCCTTAGTCGAATTAGGGTTTTATCTCCTGGTTCTGCGCACCCATACCTTTTTTGTTTGTAAGTTTAGGTTTGAATTAGGGTTTTATAACCCTCCAAATACTTATTTGTTTATTTCATCTGAGATTTTTGCATTCTCCCCGTCTTCTAGAAATGTTCTCCCTCTGATATCCGAATCTTCCTTTCTTTTCTTCGCTCCAGCAATCAATTGGATGACCGCAATAACATAAGATTCCAAAAACATCTGCTGTACAAGTTTATTGCATGTTTAAGTTTTCCCTTTAGAAGGGAATTACTTGTTGAAGTCCACAATTTACAGCTGTTTATAGTGAAGTCTGGTGTATCCAAATTTAGCCTTCTTAAAGCAGAGTAGACACAGTACACAAACTATGATGCATCTGTGTTCCCGCTGTTCATTCCAACACGGAAAATGTTAACACATTGTAAGTTTTGAAGTACTTCTACCTACCGAGAATGTATCACGCGATTCTGCTCAAGCCATTTTCATATGCTTGACCTGCCAAAACAATGCCCGCAGGTAGCCCGAACGCTTCAAAAACGTGGAAGCATAGACACAAGGCATATGAACTGTTTGACATAATGCCTGAAAAGATGTGTCCTCGTGGACTACAGTGATTGCAGGATATGCACAAAATGGATTTGTTGAAAAGGAAAATGCAATTGGCAGGTATAAAGTCCAATTTTCACAACCTTAACTAGCATCCTCCCTGATTGTGCCGAAATAGGAGATTTGGAACAGGGAATGGACTTCTATTAAAGCACAAAGGATAGAGAGGTTTTGTCAGATGCTATAGTTAACGGGAGATTTGAAGCAGGGAATGGACTTCCATTAAAGCACAAAGGATAGAGAGGTTCTGTCAGATGCTATAGTTACAAATGCCCTGGCAGACGTCTATGCAAAATGTAGAAGCACGGACACGACAGGTGAATTGTTTAGCAGAATGCCTCGAAAAGATTTGGTCTCATTAATGTCACTGCAATAATTGCAGGATATATACAGAATGGATATTTTGAGAAGTCTTAACAAACTTCTAAGCTAACGCAATTGACAGACGTAAAGTCAGATTCGACAGCCTTTGCGAATATCCCCTCGGCATGTATCAAGGTGGGAGCTTTGGAACAGTGTATGGGTATCCATTAAAGCATAACGGAAGGGATTTTTGTCTTAAATGCTAAAAAATAAATTCGTTGCAATGAGGTGCGATTGTGGCAAAGCATTTCTCTCCAATTCAGGTTCAACTTTCTTTCAAATATTTTGTACAAAATGGTGAGTATTTAGTCCAGGCTAGTTGATTGCACTCCATGAGATTCCATAGTAGAACCAAACTTTCCACATCTGTCATTAAAATTTTAGATTTCAATTTATCTATGAAACAATCAAGATGTCAATTTTTTAAAATCATAACAAAATAAATTATTTTACTCACACTATCAATGAATGATGACCAATGATAATAGGTTAATTAACGTTTCTTACATCTGAAATTAATTAATACAGATATTCAGATATTTTTTGGTTAATGCTTTAATTCCAATTCTTGGGACTGTCATGGAAGTCATCTGGACAAGCAAATATGAATGTAATGGACATTTTCAAATTTTATTCCAAACAGGAGAAAGTCCAACTATCGTTAAATTCTTATAATTCAAAATAATCATTGAATTTCCATTAACATTTAGTTTGACCAGACATGTACGAACCCTCTTTTATTGCCTGTATAAACTTCATTTGTTTCCTTGTCATAGAACAATGCAGTAACGTTATCAAGTGCATCTTGAAAGGTGTTCTGGATTAGTGACAGATTGGATTGATTCCTGCAACTAGTACCCACATCTGGGTCATCGCCACCAATCGTAGCACAGCAATTTCCAGTCAAGCTGTTAATAATGTTTATTGAGCAATTTGTTTTATCAGACTTACGGATTTTGTTGTAAGAAAGCAGTAGCTCTTCATTATGAATCAATTGAACGGTGCAACGAGGAAAATTCCGTAGCAAGTGGTTTCTGTAAGATGCAACCAGATCTCCTTGCAAGCTCCATACAAAAACGATCCCACTATGAAATGTCAAGAATAATCGTTTCTCATTCAAGAAAATAAATGTTGAAGACTTCTCAAGCTCTTGATTTCTCAACTCAATCATCTTTTCACTCTGAACATCAACCATTTGCAGGCATTCATTCTCTTGTTTTACGAATATCTTGTCATGACACAGCTCAACAAAATGTACCGTTTTATTGGGTAGTACTGCATGATGAAAAGATTTTAAAACTTTGCCATCCTCTATAGATAAGATCTTCAGAGGAAGATGGCTTCCACAAGCAGTTCTTTTTGATACTAAGAGCAGTTGATCAGAACTGATCTTTATTTCTTCAATTTCTTTGGCAGATATGGAGTACAAGTGTGTATAGTTTTTCAAATCAAACACCTTGTAAATATGATCTTGACCTGAAAAAGTAATACCTTTCCCATTGATACTATCGAACATTACGAAACCAGTGCAAGTCAGCTTTTCACACTCAAAGAAAGTAAAGCCAACATCTGGTTGAGCCCTTCTAATGTACTCAAGTGGGGTTGTTCTGCACTTCATTGAGAATCCATGGGAAGCATCTGGTTGAGAATCTATCGGAAGCATTGATATTGTGATGAGATAATTATTTTTCTTGTTATAGTGCAGCTTTCGAATTTGTTCACGTGGATTTAAATTCAAGTAACAAAGCCTTTTATTTGTGTGTCTATCAAATGCAGCACAATGGCCTGATTGTGTCAAAGCAAATATAATACTGCGAGCTGCAAGTATTTCTACAATCTTGGATGGTTGATTTGTATCAAACTCTTCCTGCAATTGAAAATTGCGGAACTTAATCTGAGGATGAGCATTTGTCGAAGCCAACCTCTTGCCAATCTCACGACTATCAAGTTTGTGGGCAATGTTGTAAACTTCTGAACAACCCTTCCCTTTCTCTGCCATGGTCATATAAAAAATTGATAGTAATTCGAAAATAAATGCTGCTTCTGATCCAGGCTTGTATACAGAAACTTTATTCGCTACAGAGTCACAAAGAATGTTAGAAATCTATTTCGAATAGAAATTCAATAAAAATGTTTTTCAATTCTTACTTTATATCACTTTGAGAGATTGAATGGAATGTGCGAACTAATTTGCCGACCTATGTTTTTAAGTTAGAAATTTCGAATTCGACCCTTAATGGTAATAATTCTCTTATTGATTTTTATTTTTAAAGAAGCTTCTTATAAGTTATGTTCGGTGATAGTAGCTATTAGAAATGATAAGGAGGTTCATTAAGGTAGGCTTCGGGTTAAAAAATGTTGTATTGTAAATAGATGAAGAATAAGGATTTGTGGTTACATCTTACATTGAATGGGAGTGCATTTTTCTCATGTCTTCAGATTTTCAATAGTAAGAAGGTAATGGTAAGAAGGTATATTGCTCAATTCTTATGTATCTTCTCATGTCTATGGTCAAGAATGTTAGTTTTGGCCTTCTCAAAAGCAAGTTACTTTCAAAAATTAATACATTTAATCATTTAAGTTTTTATCTTGACTTTCTTCAATTGTCTTGAATGCTTTCATGATTTGATTGGAATCTACACCAAGAGTCAAAGTGCTCTAGAAAATGTTTTGAACTCCATTACCACTCTATTAGATTGCACTCTACTTCAAGATTAATAGGGATTCAAATGTTTGAGCCCCATTGTGGTAGAAAATGGATGTCTATTGTGGTAGAAAATGGATCTCTATGGCTTTAGGGTCCAAAATTTTCACATATAAACTTTTGCTGTAAAAACAAGACTATTTTTTTATTATTGTAGAAATTAAAGAAGAATAGGACACTATCTTCCAAGGAGATTTATAGTTCATGGGCTCAAGTACTTTATTTTTTAATTTAAGGTTAGCCCATTTTTGCTCAATGTTGATCATGTCTTTGAAGATATAAGGTCTAGGTAACACTACCATGTCTCCCTTTGCATTGTTGGAATAAATCTTCTCTAGAAATTTAATTGGATACAAAAATGGAAAAATTCTTGATTACACTCCAAAAAAATCGAATGTTTCTTGTGCTTGTATTTGTGTTAGAGTATATATAAAAAACGGTCTTCTTGAAGCCATAAGGGTTAAGGTTATGTACTAGATGTAAAACCAAATATTAGATTATGAGATTCTCCCCTTAAAATGTTTGTTAGTCATGAATACAAACACTTTTCATAGGACTTCCCTTTTAATCATAAAAATCAAATAAAATATCCATTGAGCTAAAATTGATGAGTTCACACAAGTAAAATATAAAAAAGAGTTAGAGCTCAAGGAACAAAAAACCAAAATATGCTACTCCAAAGTCTAGATAATTCTAAGATAATGAAACTATAACCTTTGAAGAAGAAAAAGTTACTCATTTTAACCCTAATTAAGAAGAAGAAAACCATTATCAAGCCCCTCCTAAGGTAGAGCTACCCATTCAAACTCATTAGAATGGATCTCTCGAAGAACCAATTGATGAAATTGACTCGGAATTTTTGGGAGGAAAACATGAGATTAGGGGTGTGATGGATAGAGAAAAGAGGGAGAGGTCATGAATAAGCAATGAACATCCCCCAAATCATAAATGATAGAGGCTTTTTCATCAAAGAGTGTGTAGGTGCTCATAGAGAAAAAGAGGATTTGATGGGAGGTTATTGTGATTTCCCTGGCATATATGTATGTAGAAATATTAAAGCTTAAAGATGGAGGATTTTCTTTACAGATGATGGGAGAAGAATATAGAGAAAGGGTGTGGAAGGGGAACAACTACAAGAAGGAAATCCTGCCAACTGTTGTAGTTGCAACTACTTTCGTAAACCTATATGGAGAACATAGAAGCATAGATAAAACATTAGATTTGTTTAACATAATGTTTGAAAGAAATGTGGTCTCATGAAATGCAATGATGCTAGGATATGTGCAAATTGGATTTGTTGAAAAGACTCTTAAAACTATCAAGTTGTTGGGTGAAAATTTTGTAAACTCGAGGAGGTTTACAAAATGTGGGTTTCACCATAGTATGCAAGACAATATATCCTTTAGAAGGCAAGATATGGTCTCTCCTATTTATAAGGGAAGACTCCCCCTTTCTACTGCAAACTATATTTAATATTATTCTACCTGCTAGCTTTACATTAATCCAGGATAATACAATTTCACTTCTCTTTTTTCAGAGTAAGTATTTTCCCAATTCTCTATCTAGAATGGATTTATTTCTTTAAGTTTCAAAACAATTCTCACTTACGATAATTCAAAAATTTATACTAATTAGAAGCAAAGTGTCCATAAGAGTACAAAGCCTCCCATTGCTTCCTTTTCTGAAAATAATTTATGGGACATGGGAAAGTAGCAATGAAGCTCAAAGTCTTCTTCTTACAACTATCCTATCAACCTTTTACAAATAACTCTTTTCCACTAATACTTTTCAAATAACAAATGAAGTACAAAGTCTTTATGTTGCTACTTGCATACAATTTATAACTTTCCTCAAGAACAATAGGGTGATCGTACGGATCTGTGTCGCACCTTAGGCTAACAATGTTTGTTCGGCTGAAACGCTTCCGGCTGGACCGATTTGGCAACCACGTAGCGCTTGCATGACAAGGGGGTTCCGACAGAAACCTGCTTGCCCTATATAAGAGCTGAAATCTGCCCAAGCCCCTCATTTTGCATTGAGCGGCTTGGAGTTGAGCAGGAGGGCACAAAAAATCCCAGAGATCTAGCTGGAAGAGTTTCGATGGTAAGTACCTTTTTTATTTTTTTATTTTTAAATGTATTTATTTTATCATATTAATTTATATTGTTTTTTTTTAAATATTTTTTAATAGAAAATTTATTTTTTGTTAGCAATTTTTTTTTTAAAGTTTAAAAAAAATAAATTATATATATATATATATATATATATATATATATATATATATATATATATATATTTGTATTTATTCTATCATATTAGTTTAGAATATTAGAAAATAAATACATACATGTACATAAATACACACATACATACAAATACATACACAAACATACACATACACACATACATACATACCTACACACATACATACACATACATACATATATACCTACACGCATACATACAAACCTACATACATACATACACATACATACCTACATACACACATACACATACATACAAACCTACATACAAACATACACAAACATGCATACCTACCTACATACATTGTAGTACCCATGCCCTAATCAGATTTTAATCTTGGTTAGTTATCATGTAATCAAGTTATAGTCAGATGTTTTAATTCTTGTGCATACCTGCTAATGTGATTTTCACATCAATTCGTATGTAAGTTTATTATTTCTCCTAAATTGTGCTATTAATCTTGGGCTAACACTTTTTATTATATATGTATATATATATATATATGCATGTGTGATTCATGGTTGCATGAGATTGCAGGTACAGTACTGCATGGGTGCGAGGTTCATCTTCACCTGGATTCACAGGTTTGAGTGCTCCTCATTAACCCTTAGAAAATTGGATTAGGTGATCGGGAGACCTTCATGTGACCCTAGTCGTGCTCAAGTGAGCATCGTCAATCATCTGTCAATATTCCTTTGGTTGGGTATGCAGGTCGTCTCTTTGTTTGGCTTTCTTGGATTGCATGTTTTGTGTGTGTGGTTAAATTGAGTAATTAATCATTTTTATTTTATTTAATTAAGTTGTGTTATGCATTAAAAATTAAGGGACTAAATTAAATAGGTTCCATTTATTCGATTAATCGTTATTTAGAATTGCTCAATTCAAATTGGTAGCTAGTGCAATTTAATGGCTAATTTTAATGGATTAATTTACTTAGTTATGCTTTTGGAAAGGAAAGATTTAAATTAATTTAATCTCTTTGCCTTTTTAAAAATAGAAAGGTTGGTTTTAATTATTTAAGAAAATTAATTAAATTAGAAAAGCGAGTTTAAAATATGTTGGATATAGTTTTTTTTTTTTTTTTAAATGAATTTGGGATTTTATTTTAATTTTATATATCACATGAGGGAGAGACAAACATTTTTGATTTTTCTAATTTGAAAAAATAATTTCTTTTTTTTATTAAATATCATAATTATTGGAAAATATTTGGTTGGAAAACCTAAAAAGATTAGGTTGCATATTTTTCTATTTTTAATGCTTGTGAGTTCACAGGAAGGGGGCAGACTTGGGAAGAAATATTTTTAATTTCTTGGATGCATGTTGGGGAAATAAGAATCAGAGGTGGGCTGGAAGGAAGGATTGTAGGGCTGAGCTCTTCCACAAGATCTTCCAGGAAAGCTTAACAGGTTGGATAGTTTATGCCTGGTTTCATTTAAAAAAAATAAAAATATTAGATCAAATATTTCTTCCTCCCTCTGTATTTTCTTGTGTGCTTTTATTAAAAAAATAAAAAAATAAAAAAATATGATATGGCTTTGTCTCCAATTTCTGGTTGGGTTTTGTTTTCATGTTTGATTTTGTTTATGAGAAAATGATTAGTTTTCAAGTTTAAATCACAGGGGTTATGCTTGCAAAATTTTGCCAGAATCACCCTCCTGTGCTTCCAGCCTATGTGTTTCTTTTGGTAGTTTCATTTTGGAGGAATGCGGAATAGAGTTATATTTTTTCCTCTTCCCATTCCTTTGTAGCCAGAATTAATTTGATTGTTTCAGCCAATTTGGCCCTATGAATTTTGTTTTAAAAATTCTTACTGGTATTTTGCCCTCTCTGTGTTGTCACAAAATTCTGGACTAGTTGAATTCCTTTTTACCAGTATTTAATTAGTTTCAAATTCTAGTTGATTAAGTTTGCTTTTGAAATAAAATTTATGTTAAATTTTATTAAAGTAAATAAACTTATTTTTTTAACAATGTATTTGTTTTTAAAAAAATAAAAAGTAAAAATTTAAGTCTTTGTGTGAGACCGTGCTTCATTTTTTTGGGATCTACGTTTTATCTTATTTTATTTTATTTATTTTATTTTTTTTAAATAAAAAAAATTATAAAAAAATGTGATTAACCCCACGTGGCTGGGAAAAATCCCCACCATGCAAGGGGGGTAGCGACTGCTACCAGTTTAGCAACGCTACCAATGGTAGCGAACTGCTACCAAATGTTAGCAGCGCTACCAAAGATAGTGACCTGCTACCATGTGGTAGCAGCGCTACTAATGGTAGCAGCGCTAAGAATTACAATGAGTGCAAAAGGCACTCCCTCTTCACAATGAAAATGATTTCTTGGAACGTAATGCCCCTGACAAAAGAGGGAGAATCAAATCTCACCTTGACTCTTCAAAGACGAACATTTTTTTAATCCAAGAAACAAAACTATCACAAGAAATGTATCACAAAACAGTGGCTAAATGGACACAATTTGGATTGGCCCACAAGCAAGGTGTTGGGGCCTTGGGCGGATTGCTTACATTATGGAATCCTAAAAAAGTCTAAGTTCACTTATTAGATCAAGATCTTAACTGACAAATGTTGAAAGTAGTATGCTATGACATGACCTTTACAGTATTTAATATTTATGGCCCCATCCCCACTCTAGAAAAGAAAGGCCTATGGGACAAGCTGACTTTGTTACTCCAACAAGAGGAAGCACATAATTTCATCATTGGAGGAGACTTTAATGCAATCTTGTCTCATAAGAAAAAACAAGGAGGAATCTGCCCACCCGCACTATCTATGCAGGATTTTTTAAGTTTCACCATTGAAAACAACTTATTGGATGTGATCCCCAATAATGGTCTCTTTACTTGGACTAACAGGAGATTAGGCTTGCTTCGGATTGCAGAGAGACTCGACAGGTTTTTCATTCCTCTGGAATGGCACCTTAATCAGGTCAGTTATCATTCAGACATTCTCCCCATTTCTGAATTAGATCACTTCCCAGTCCAAATTATCATGGAATGGCAAAAACAGAACCCCATGTCGGTTTATGGCTCCTCCTTCAAGTTTGAGTGCATGTGGTTTAGACACCCACATTTTCAGGCCTTATTAAGACAATGGTGGGTATCTGCCCCTACATGTAGTGGAATGAAGATGTTCCAATTCTTTAAGAAACTTCAGTTTATTAAGATCCAGGCTAAGGAATGGAACATAAAGATTTTGAAGAATATTTTTGCTAGAAAAAAATCATTGCCCAACAACTAGAAGAAGTTAACCAAAACATAATTTCCAAGGGTTTGGATCAACTCCTGCACTCTACACAAAAGGGCCTTCAAAGTGAATGGGAAGAGGTCTGCAAGAGAGAAGAAGAGTATTGGAGACAAAAATCAAGAGAGCTCTGGCTGCAACAGGGAGATAAGAACACAAAATTCTTTCATGCTTCCACAAAACAAAGAAAGGCATCTAATGTTATATTCTCAATCAAGCATGAGGACTCAGGGGAATTGATTAAAAATTTAGCAGATATCCAAGATCAAGGAGTAAAGTTTTTTAAGAATCTCCTAGACCCACCATATTTTAATTTAGATCCTTTTTGGAAGGACAATGCTGAGCTTCTACTACAATCTATTCCACCTCTAATATCTGACTAGGATAACAGAGCCCTTCTTCCCCCCTTCACTTTGGAGGAAGTCCACAAAGTGGTATTTTCCCTTTCCCTAGATAAAGCCCCAGGTCTGGATGGGTTCACCGCCCTCTTCTTTCAAAAGTGTTGGGATGTGATTGGTTTTGACCTCTTAGAGGTAATGGAAGAATCTAGGAAAAGAGGAGCTATGCTGAAAGGTTTTAATGCAACAAATATTGTTCTTATCCCAAAAACCCCTTCCCCTTCTTCATTCACAGAGTTCAGACCCATTTCTCTTTGTAACACAATATATAAGATTGTAACTAAGGCCATTTACCTTAGAATGCACTTCCTCATACTTAAGATCATCTCACAAGAACAAGGGGGTTTTGTCCTCGGTAGGGAGACTATGGAAGGAGCTCTAGTAGCGCATGAGGTTTTACACTCTGTCCATGAGAGCCAACAAGAAAATTTTGTTATCAAACTTGATATGATGAAAGCATACGATAGGGTTAAGTGGGAGTTCCTTTTTAAAGTATTATCAAAATTCAGTTTCTCAGACAAATGGTGCAAATGGATCAAAAATTGCATCTCAGGCACACATTTTTCTATTCTAATAAATGGTCATCCCTTAGGGTTTTTTCAGGGTACACAGAGGATAAGACAAGGCGACCCTCTGTCACCTTTTCTCTTCATTCTCATGACAGATGCCTTGAGTAGATACATCAATTTTCAATCTTTAAAAGGGCTTTGGCTTGGGGTCACCCTTCCAGGTACTTCAATAACAATAACTCACTCTCTCTTCACTGATGACACATTGTTATTCGGTAAGTCTTCTCTAAAAGAAGCCAAGCTCATCAAGCAAACACTGGATATCTATTCTTCTGCTTCAGGTCAAAAAATGAATGCTGCCAAGTCCAAGATTTTCATTTTCAACACACCTTCAATCTTATCACTAAGAATATGCAAGATTTTGGGCTTCTCAATGGACCAATTGTCATCCTCCTACCTTGGCATCCCCTTTTTTATGGGATCAAACAAACCGTCCTATTTGTCTATTGTCATTGGTAGAATTCAGGCACGAATCTCAGCTTGGAAAGTAAGGTGGCTTTCACTATCAGGTAGAATCCTTCTTATCAAGTCAGTGCTAACAACAATACTGAACTATTACATGTCTGTCCTCAAGGCTCCCTCATCCGCCGTCCAACAATTGCAGAAACTCGTTAGAGATTTTCTATAGAACATTAATATGACAAATGAAAGGAAAATCCCCTTAACCCCTCTGGAAAATATGTCATTCCAAAAATCTCAAGGGGGAGTGGGACTTCACAATTTGAAGCACCGCAACAAGGCCTTTGGAGGGAAGTTGATCTGGAAAATGTACACTAACCCGATCTCCAAATGGTGCCAGATTATGCAAGCTAAATATTTGGACAACACTCAACCATCAAGAGTATTGACACTTTTAGACCCTCCAAAGGGGGTCTGCTATTTGGAATTTCATGATGGATTCAAGGAATCTAATATCCAAGTATGTTTCATGGGAAATAAAAAATGGTCTCAGTGCTAACTTCTGGACAGACTCATGGTGTGGGCATCCTCCTATTACTCAATTGGATAACATGGCAGACATTATGAATACAACCATATCCCATTGGGGTACAAAATTGAGTGACTATGTGTCTGCTGTAGAAATATTTTGAGGGAAAATAATTTGGAAAGATCCTACTCTTCTCCCAATATCCCTCCAGCAAGCTTCCTCATTGGCCAACATTTAATTGATTAGATCAGTTATCATGTCTAACAGAGATGATGTGTTATTTTGGGCAGCTTCAAATTCAGGGCAATATTTAATCAAAGAAGGTTACAATGCCTTGCAGCAGGGTTACAACAGTAAGGCAAGTAGTTGGGCATACTCCTTCTGTTGGAATGACATTGTCTTACCAAAAGCAGGTTGTTTTGCGTGGCTAACATTGAATAAAGGAATCTTAACAACAGAGAGATTAGTAAAACTAGGCATTACACAAGCTTTTAATTGTGTATTTTGTGATTTAGAGGAAGAATCAGTTGATCAATTATTTTTACACTGCTCTTTCGCCTCCCAATGTTGGTTCTTCATCATGAATAAACTCCAACTCATGTTGCCCTTTCCGAAATCACTATGGGATATGTTTAACTCTTGGCCTCTTTTATTCTCTACATCAACCTTCTCAGGTATTTGGAAATGTTCTCCTGCTCACATTATTTGGGCAATCTGGTGGGAGAGGAACAAAATAATCTTTAGAAAAACATCCTCTTCTCTGGATCAAGTTTTGATCAAATTGGAAAACTCGATTGCAGAAATCATAAACTCTTCTCTTACAAATTCCAAGGACATCTAGTCATTTACCCGGTGGGATAAGGCAATTGCAAAATCTTGGCACGGTATTATTTTGCCAATAGGGATTCCCCCGAACTGGTCTTCAATCCATGTGAAAGACACGTCGTCCATAAAATGGACACCCCCAGCTCAAAATTTTTTTAAGATCAACTTTGACGGCTCTTCTCGTGGAAATCCAAAAAAATCGGGAATTGGAGTTTGCATATGAGACCATTTTGGCAAAATGCGTGCTTTCCAAGCTTTACCCATCCCTCCGGGTATGAATAACTTGGCGGAAACAAATGCCTTACTTACCAGTCTGGTGTTAGCAAGGAAGTGAGGCCTCTCCAATATACACATAGAAGGGGATTCTTTAGTCATTATCAGCTTAATTACCTCGAAAAGATCTAAGACCTGGCAACTATCTTATGTTCTAAAGCATACCTTGGATCTTCTTGACACTTTTTTGGACTACTTTGTTAGTCACACACTAAGAGAGGGCAACTCTGTTGTTGACTTGTTAGTAAACATGGGCTGCGATGGCATTTCCGTGGAGTCGATCGCATTCCTACTAAACTGTCTTCTTTTCCCAAATTTCTCGAATTAGTACAAAAGGAAAGTACAACACTCTTATCACAAGCTACTTCCTATTAAATACTTGCATGCAAGCACATAACTGGTGCTAGTGAACAAGAAGGTTGATAGGACACTTGCATTTATGCTTTTAAATGCATTTTGTAGATGGTATGTATGGAACTTTAGTGCGAAGTACTCGGGGATTCTCAATACGTCACTTCACATGGGGCAAAGCAGACTTAGGCCTCTCACACATCCCTCGACTATATTACGGTCACAAAATTAATGCAAGGATCGCAAACATGATCCTAAAATCTGATCATTTATTGCACTTTGAGATGGTAATTTTTGTTTATAAATGGAACCAACCTGCTCTTACACACACAGTTCTCAGCTAAAATTTTTGAAAATTTAAATTTTTGAAGTATCATAGTGCTCTGCAATATGGAAAATGATTCTTGCAGAGGATGCAGGCAAATTCACTGGGAGTATATGCCATGGAATGACCGGATTTCAGTGCAAATTCCAGAACCTTCGACGGCTTTTCATGGACACATCAATGACAGGGACCTCGACCAACTTTTTCTATTACACAATCCACAATTGAGAAGAGTTGTCAAAGACTTCATCGGTGAGGAGATGTTATCCCCACAAGCTAAAAGGATTCCGTATCCCCATCAACTTCTCAGTTCCTTTCTGTCAAATGCTCTGGATCTCTTGCAATCTATTCCTCTGCTAGAATTAGTTTTCTTCAAATTGGTAAGACAAGATGTGTATCCCCCAGCCCTGTTCCATGAAGCCTTGGCAAAATATAATCTATGGCAGGGGTCGACTCTCCTTGGGGGCCTCTTTCCATGTCACTTTATTCAATCTAGCCATGCTTACATGGTACTCTACGACCGAATAAAGCATGCCCTTGAACAACAAAATTTTCGCCATGTGAAGAACGACTTGCATCAATTCGGCAGACAATTGGATGACCACATTGTACACAGAGTCAAAATTAAAGTTGGGGCTCTAATGGAAATCCTGGAAATAGAAAATGTTGACCCCTGTTTGCAAATATCGCAACACGTGGAAAGGGGCGGGCTACAGATAGGGTTCCAGACCTCAACATACTGGCGCATGATGAAGTCACGGGATGGACTACTTCCCTTATGCCCGCTTTCGATGCCCCTGCAATTTAGACCCAAGAAGACACCGCCATGAACGAGTAAAGTTATTTCGGCTTTGTTTTTTGCTACCCAGAATATGCTCTTTTTTGACAGGTTGAAAATTTAACGGCAACTGAACCGGTAGAGGAGTCATCTTCTTTGCTTGTCGACTTGCACCGATATTGGAGGCTTTTCTTTTTATGAACCGGTCATAAAGACATCATACCGGTACAACATAATCAGAAACCAGTTGTCGCAGCTCATCAGTGCTCCGACAAGCAGATTCACGCTTCTCAATGCCATGGTAACCGGTTAAGGGGGTTTGTTATTTTTGGTTTCCTCCAGTCTCGTCCCGACCAGTTACTCTCTTTTTGGCCCCTAAGAGACTCATTCTATAGACAGTCCCTATTTATCTCTCCGGATCGGGTGGCTTCTTCTCATAGCCTACTTCCTTCTTCTTCATTCTATCTGAGCAAGGATATATGGTTTTCTTTTTGGTTCTTTCCCTATTGAGCTCTTGAATCAGTTTTCTTATTAATATATATATCAGTGGCTTGCTAGTTTTGTTTAAAAAATAAAAAAAAATATATGTTAATTAATATTTATATTGGTTCCATGTATAATCAACAAAAAATTATTGCAATAGAAAATGAATACCCTTGTAGTTTTTTTTAAAAAATATACTTCTATTTTTAGAAAGTATATATATATATATATATATATATATTTGCCTTGCGAAGATGAGATTAGTTCAGTTATTCCTTTAAAAAAAAATGGGAATGATAAGTTATTTGAAAAATAAATATTATTTGATAAGTGATTAATCTGAATAATTGTTTTATATCATTGGGTGTTCTGCTTATAGAATATTTATGATTATGGGTTTTTGAATAAGAACTCAGGACAAAGTGATTATATTAGCTTCAGATGCAAAATGAACTTAGATAGTTAGAGAACTATGACCAACCTATACCTAGATGAGGCAGATTACTACAGTCAACTTAGATCTGTTAGAAAACTGGATCGATTTTAATGTTTAACCAATGTGGAATAGAATGTCCTTCCTAATCTCTGCCTATGCATGTAATTTTCTGTATTCACATTTGCTTATGAAATGGCAAGTCCTCGCTTGTAATTGTTGGTTATTGTCATTTGTTGATTTGGGTACCAGTTTATGTCTTTGATTCCGAATCTTGACTGTTTTCATGTGATAGTTTGTATTCAATCATATCCTTTGTGCGAGTGTTAAATATTGGTTTGTGGTAGAGCATAGCTAGTCAGGTCTCTAGTTAGAGTACCGTCAGTCAGTGCACCTCGTATGAATTTTAGTTTGACCAAGTGGGTGATCCTACCATATTGAACTCCATTTGCTTGACCTTGTGTATTCTTGGGTTTTAGGAGTTCATTGATTTTGTTCGCTAGTATGTGGTTGTGTTGCCTTTGATAGGAGCATGGTTGTGGAGTCGTCCTGATGTTTATTGCCCTCGTGAGAACCTGGTTTTCATGTTAGACCATGGGATACTTATGATGGGTTGCAAAGATTTAGTTTCATGGATGCTCCAGTTGATCTGTTATTATTGCTTCTTATTATGTTCAGTTGGATCCTTTCCTATTCAGGGATCATTCATGTATTTATTTGACCAAAGTGGTCGTATGTATTATTGGTTATGTTCACCTTGATGGTAGGATTGTAAATGATGTGAACCTTATGTATTCTTCAATATTGATTAAGTATCAGAGGGGTCTTGCAGTTGAGCAAACCCAGAGATGTAGCCCACTAAGGGTGAACTCCGAGATCATTTTGGTGTTATGTGGTGTTTTTTACATTTTTATGTTTTCTTTTAATTCGACATGTATGGATGCTTTATGTTAAAATGTATAATGGGGATTAGATGAAGATAATCATAAATGCATGTACGTAGTCATTTTATTTAATGCAGTAATTAGGATCATCAGAGAATGGAGATTTGATTAATGAAATATATTCAGTTATTGATAGCGCAATTAAGTAGGCATGGGAAGTATTCATTAGTTTATTATGAAGCTAAACGACGATATGAAATTAGATGCATGGCATATGTTTAATGTAAGATTGAACGTAATGAATGGTTAAAATTTATTGGATGAACTTAATCATGTTAACCATAGCTTTAACTCTAATGGATGAACCTCATTATGCCATCTATATTTTAACCTTAATGGATAAACTCATCATGTTATCTAATTTTAACTCTAACGGATGAACGCGTCCTATTATCTATAAATTTAATTTACTGAACAAATTATATCCATGTTTTAAGTAATAACATGTAATTAAGTTAACCTACTTAAATGGATCGAATGTCGTGAGTTGAGTTAGATGTTAAATTAAGTAATCATGTTGGGAAACTCCTTAGGTATTGTTTAGTATTCCACTGTGTTATCTGAGCTTTTGATAACTCATTGTATCATTATGTTGTGTCTTATTTAAAAAAAAATTATTTGCACTCCATTCTTGTGTATTAGCTTTATCCCTTCGCGGTTTCTTGGCGGGGCATTACATACATACATACATATAAAATAATTATATGTACACCTTAGGACACACACATACATAAAAATACATACACATACATACCTAGGTCTACATAGATACATACGTACACACATACATGTACATACACATACATAAATACATACACATACATACATAAATACACATAAAATAATTGTATACGCCTTAGGACATACATACACCTCAGGACATGCTATCAGGGGTTGTGTGTGGTCCTGAGGGGTGAACACACATGACCCCTGATAGCATGTTCTGAGGTGTATGTATGTGTATGTATACATCCAAAGTTGTATATAATTATTTTATATGACCCCTTAGGACCACACAAGGCCCCTTACGACACATGTGCACCCCTTACCACCTATTATGACCACATAAGACCAAATGGTGTCGAAAGGGGTCTTTTGTGGTCCTAAGGGGTCACACATGTGTTCTAACACATGGGCGACCCCTTAGGACCACACAAGGCCCCTTACGACACATGTGCGCCCCTTAGGATCTATTAGGACCACATAAGACCAAATGGTGTCGAAAGTGGTCTTTTGTGGTCCTAAGGGGTCACACATGTGTTCTAACACATGGGTGACCCTTTAGGACCACAAAAGGCCCCTTATGACACGTGCATCCCTTACCATCTATTAGGACCACATAAGACCAAATGGTATCGCAAGGGATCTTTTGTGGTCCTAAGGGGTCACGCATGTGTTCTAACACATGGGTGACCCCTTGGGACCACACAAGGCCCCTTACGACACATGTGCACCCCTTTGGACCTATTAGGACCACATAAAATGGTGTTGCAAGGGGTCTTATGTGGTCCTAAGGGGTCACCCATGTGTTCTAACACATGGGTGACCCCTTAGAACCACACAAGGCCCCTTACGACACATGTGCACCCCTTAGTACCTATTAGGACCACATAAGACCAAATGGTGTCGCAAGGGGTCTTCTGTGCTCTTAAGGGGTTATGCATGTGTTCTAACACATGGGTGACCCCTTAGGACCACACAAGGCCCCTTACAACACATGTGCACCCCCTAGCACCTATTAGGACCACATAAAACCAAATGGTGTCGAAAGGGGTCTTCTGTGGTCCTAAGGGGTCACACATGTGTTCTAACACATGGGTGACCCCTTAGGACCACACAAGGCCCCTTACGACACATGTGCACCCCTTAGGACCTATTAGGACCACATAAGACCAAATGGTGTCGAAAGGGGTCTTTTGTGGTCCTAATGGGTCATGCATGTGTTCTAACACATGGGTGACCCTTTAGGACCACACAAGGTCCCTTATGACACATCTGCATCCCTTAGGACCTATTAGGACCACATAAGACCAAATTAGGACCTATTAATTAAATTGTACATGCAAAATTGTAAATTACTTATAAATTAATTTGACTTAATTTGTCTTAATTTGACTAATTTTTAAATTAATTATTGTATATTCAAATATATGTAATTGTAAATTAGATATATATTGAAATTTAAAATTAAATTTATAGTTGTTTAAATTTCCTTTGTGCATAGATCTAGAAATTTATCTTAAATTTGTCTTTATATCTAGAAAATTTTAACTCAAGTATGCATTTATGACATTTTTTGTTGTTGTTGTATATATCTAATTTTTTTAATTTACATGTTTAAAATGATTTAAATGTATGTATACTTTTTTAATTATTGTTTAATGTGTACTACATACATGCACATGTGCTATATATATATATATATATATATATATATATATATATATATATATACACTCACACATTACCCACTCACATCATGTTTGATGAGCTTGGATCACATAACACTAGTAGTTCTGAGCCTAGTGTTCATCCTCGTGGGAGTGAGCATATGTCACATAGGTCTGCCGCAACTCCACAGGAGAGACAACAACTCTACAATCATAGGTTAGCCATGGTGCACAGATGCACTAGTAGCACCTTTTATCTATCCTAGATGGTTAGCCACTCATCATAGGTGGCCCCAAAAGGATGAGTTGCCCCTTTATTTCTGCAAACAATTATTTGCAGAGTTTCATTTGTTGGATGATGTTGATTACACCGATTTTCCAAAACATGCTGGGCAAGAGAAGGGCAGATTTTCAGATAACTTTAGATGACCAAGTGCACTCTCACCCATTAATAAATGGGTATTGATTGGTCCAAACCTTGTGGTTCTTCCCAAGAGTGCGGACCTAGTATAGGAGTTGAGAAATACAACCCCATAGTAGCCTGAAGATCTTCTGCAAGCTGAATAACCTATTACAAGGAGAAACAATGAAGCAATAATATGAAGAACACACCAAACACAGGAAAAATATTCTCAAAAGATGAGAGCTCCAATTCACCAAAAATGTATTGTGAAAAAGATAATACAACCAAAAGAAAAATAACCTCTAATAGGTCAAGAAACCCTAAAAAGGGAAAACCCTAGGTTTGCACATAATAATTAATAAATAAATAAATTAATATGCACCTAATGTTAGCTTAAGTATAAAAAGATAATTGGGAACTTAAAGAATTAAACAAATATTGTTTAATTAATCAAGTAAAGACCCAATTACTCTAACACCCCCCTTTAAGCTAGACTTAGGGAGAAGCTAAAACCTAGAACAACTACTGAAAGCATGAAAGATGGGTCCCGACAACAAGGCTTGATCAGGTACCCAAATACAATGAAATCTCTATGAAACATAGACAAAGGAGAAAACCCAGTGGGAAAAAACTCCTCTCCAAAAAGAGATAAAAAAACATGCTAAAAGAAGAAGAAGAAGGAAGGAACGCCTCATAAAGACCCCCCAAGGACAACTTCATTCACCCCAAGCATAGAGCGCAACTCAAGATAGCACAACGATGCAAAAGGTTCTGTGAAGATGTCTGCAACCTGCTCGGAAGTGGGAATGTACTCCAGAATGAGAACACCATCTTGGATCAACTGATAGATGAAATGCATGTAAAGCTCAATGTGCTTCGTCCGCTGATGCTCTATCGGGTTGCGGGAAATATGAATAGCACTCTTATTGTCACACCAAAGAATAGTGGGACTATCAGGAGGAAAACCAAACTCAGTCATCAACTGTCGAAGCCATAAGATCTCTTGACTAGCGAGTACAACAGCGCGGTACTCAGCCTCTGTAGATGATAATGCATGAGCAGTCTGCTTCTTGCAAGACCATGTGATAGGACCAGAGCCAAGACAAAAAACAAAGCCGAAAGTAGACTTTCGATCAGTGACATCACCAGCCCAATCTGAGTCAGTGTAGCCAACAATGTGTGGTTCCCCTGATGTGCAGTGAATGCCATGAGAACTAGTGCCCTGAATGTACCTCAAAATATGTTTGGCAGCTTGCCAATGACTCTCATGAGGATCATAGGAGAATCGAGAGACAAGACCAACTACAAAGGAAATATTAGGACGTGTGTGAGTTAGGTACAACAAACTGCCAACCAACTACCTGTAAAGTGTAGAATCTACTGAAGGAGTGGGACAAGCAGTAATCAAAACAACCCCTGACTGAAAAGAAGTGGGAGCAGGTTTGCAATCAATCATGCCAAAGCACTGAAGCATGTCAAGAGCATACTTCTGCTAATAAATGTAGATCCCAGCAGAGGACTGAATCACCTGAAGACCAAGGAAATAGTGCAAAAGACCGAGATCTGTCATCTCAAACTGATCCATCAAGGCTTGCTGAGTATGCTGAATCATAGAGGATGAGCTACTTGTGATGAGGAGATCATCAACATATAGCACAATAATCAATATGTCACTCTCAAGAAGTTGTATGTACACTGTGTGATCATAATGACTGCTGGAGAACCCAGTGGAGAGCAAGAAAGAATCCATCTTCTCATACCAAGCCCGAGGGGCTTGTTTGAGACCATACTGTTTATGGTGAAAATGGATAACAATAATAACAATATTGAAAGGCTAAATGAATTCAACCACAAAACCCTAGCCTAACAATCAACAAAGATCCACCATAACATATGAAGATTACCTAAGACAATGCAAATCACATGAAATCACAAAGATTATACCATCACATGTCCAATAGGGTTTTGATCTCCATTCTTCCTATCTTCATTGATCTTGCTTGATATATTTGCCCTCAGATTTTATATGCACAAGAGCTCAAGAAAGAACAGAATGTGGTTGCTAGTAGGATCGTAGTGTAGTCAATTGCATAAAAGATCATTAGGGTTTGACAATGAAGGAGGCATCTTCTTAAATAGAAGACACAATATGAAATGGAGGGATAAGATTGAGAGGTGTAAAAAAAGAGGTCGGCTAAGATTAGAGGGTAGGTAAAAGAAATACCAAAATAATGAAAGGGGTAGGTAGTGTAGGAATTAAGAGATGAATGACATGTGTCATGTGTAGAAAAAGCTAATGAATTGATTAAATAAATAAAGATTTATTTAATTAATAGAAGAAGTAGGATAATTAAATAAATAAAATATTTATTTAATTTAGGAAAGGGATAATTTAAATAAATAAATGTATTTATTTAAATGAGAAATAAGGCTAGAAGAGGATAAATGAATTAATTAAATAAATAAAGATTTATTTAATTAATAGAAGAATTAGGCTTAGATAATTAAATAAATAAAATATTTATTTAATTAGATTGGACAATTTTAGGTGTCTACATTTTGCCCCTCTTTGAGACAATGCGGCTTGTCGCGTTGTTTCAAAGAAGATAAGATGAATTGATACAAAGTTGCCCCAAAATGGGAATGATATGCCCCCTCGAGAGATTGGATGAAAATGTCTGAAAAGATTGCAGACAATCTCTCGATAAGAAAGAAAGGCTAGAATGGATAGACCGGATAAAGTGACAGAGTCACGGGATGAAGAAGACTGACTCGGGAAATGAAGGCGAGGGCTAGGGTAGGCTATAAGATAGACCACGGGCAAAAGACATCCTCATTGTCATCTACACCTTCACGAGATCACAGTGCAGAGCGAGAAAAAGAGCAGCAACAGTCAGCAGCGATGGTCTTCGTACACAGATTCAACCGCGTTCGACGATTTCAGAGGCCAGCAGAGGCAGGAGAGCCGGTAAGTACCACCAAACTTCCTCGTACTTTGATGCATTCAATTTTTTCATTAATGCATGCTAGTTAGCAATAAATGCGCTTAGGAATAGGGCACCAAAAAAAGTGCAAAAACATGCAACTGCGTCTGCGTCGGTGCCAGGCGCGTCTGTGTCGGTGCCAGGCACGTCTGTGTCTGGAACCGCGTTTGTGTCGCATGCGGACGCGTCTACGTCCTGAAGGGGCATTTGTGTGCCAAAGTCGCGTTTGTGAATAGTTTAGGCACATTTATGTCATACAGGCGTGTCTGTGTTGTACAGGCGCGTCTATGCAGTCTTCAGGCGCGTTTGTGAGGCAGAAACGCATCTGTGAGTTAAAAGTGCGTATATGTCAAAAAAAAATGCACGGTTTTAGTCTTCTAGGTCAAATCGGTAGTTCTGTGATAAACATATGCTGTCGATTGGATAAGCTGCTGAGAGGATACACTCAAGCAGGTCCTCTAGGAAAACTAGGATAGATCAAGGCACTTTGTGATAAACAGGGAGCACCAAGATAGAGTACTTTGTGATGAACAGGGAGTACCCAAAGTATGAGCAGCACTTTTGTGATGAACAGGGAGTGCAAATGTGAGTAACACTTTGTGATGAACAGGGAATGTCACACACGTAGTACTTTGTGATGAATAGGGAGCACTACTAGGATAGATAGCAACACTTTGTGATGAACAGTGAGTGTCACTGAAATAGATAACCATATGCATTGAGATAGCGAGTTGCATTTTGTGATGAACAGTGAATGCCACCCTAACTGACATGATTGATTTGCTTGACTGCAGGAGTATTTACCTATGTTGGAGTCATGGGAGAGATTCCCGTCCACACAGAGATTGCGACAGGAGTTGTCTTTTCAAGATAGAGCTGCCATCGAGGAGATGGGTCTGAGACACGTATTATATGTACCTGAGTTTCAGGCAAACATGGGTTTGCTGACTGCACTGGCGGAGAGATGGCACTCCGAGACATGTACGTTTCATTTGCCGATGGGGGAGATGATAGTGACCCTTGAGGATGTTTATAGGATTCTACACATACCGATCGATGGAGATCTGATCCCCTATGACCGAGATGGAGACAGAGAGGTTTTGAGACGGGTGTTCCAGGATCCCGGGCTAGAGATGAGAGCAGGGCATGTGGCATGGGATACCATGACTGCGACAGGGTTAGCTTTGCCAGCTGTGATTGGAGGAGCCATCAGTGGTTTCCTGTGTTCGGACAGGGCGACACGGGGGTTGGCAGTGGGCTGGGGAGGAGCACTGGAGACATTGGTTACACATCACACCAGATATGCATGGGGTCCATGTGTGTTGGCACACCTGTATTATGAGCTTCACCAGTTTGTCTACCATGGATCAGTGGGACTGGGTTGTGGAGTGACACTTCTGCAGGTTTGGGCATATGAGCATCTGTCTGTCACACAGTCGATACACTTCAGGGGCAGAGGTCATGGGCGGAGCTTTGTTCACTTGTATGATATGATCACTTCGCAGCCTCAGATTGGCAGGCTAGAGCATTGGAGGCGAGTGATAGATGACATTGACACAGTCATCTGGAGGCCGTATCTGGGGTGCGAGGAGTGGGAGGATGATGTAGTGGAGCTGCCTTTCACCTTCCGGAGCAGATATTTGATTGGGCGGACACCCTATATACTGGAGAGGCAGCTGGTGGACCGAGTATGCAGACAGTATGGCAGGATCTAGAGGATGCCACGAGGCTCGGGTATGTATGCCCGTACAGTCAGGGATCAGGGGTAGTTTGGACCGCTGTTGTCATATGATCAAGCAGTTACACAGCTGGCAGAGATGGTGCCCCTACCTTGGGATATGTGGCCGGAGATTGAGGATGCAGGTATGGATGCAAAGTACTCGGCATACTGGGCAGAGCATCCGTTCCCACGGTTGACAGATCCAGCAGAGCTACTGGAGGGAGAGGTAGGAGGAGATGATGATGATGATGGTGGAGGCAATGGGGGTAGAGGCCGACGGAGGCGGAGGGGAGTAGTTGGGGAGAGGAGGGTGGCACCTCGGAGGGAGGGTGGACAGGAGGGACAGGCTCAGGTGGTGAGGGGTCGCGGTGGAGTGCCCCTGTAGGTACCAGCAGCACAGGGTCCTAGGGCACAGGGACAGAGACAGGGACAGGTGCAGGTGCCTAGGCATGCACAGAGATAGGTACAGGGACCTAGACATGTACCGAGACAGGTATAGGGACAGGTACATGAGCAGGCACCCGCAGAGGGAGAGCCACAGGCAGAGGCAGAGGCAGAGGGTGGGGATCCAGAGGAGGATGAGCTGATTGAGCTCAGGGAGATCTGCCAGGGCCAGGCAGACGAGATCCAGGAGTTGGAGAGGGAGAGGGACCGACTCAAGACCCGGCTCAGGGATACTGAGAGGGAGAGGGATCAGGCGATTCAGCGCTACACTGAGGCTGAGAGAGCGCTGAGGGCAGGGAGGCAGGCGGCGGAGGACATAGGAGCAGGCTACGCATATGTCCTGCGAGCCGGAGAGGAGATTGCCTACTAGAGGGACCTGTATTATGGTGCCATGCCAGCAGATCAGTGGGCGAGGAGATTTCATAGACCATCGCGAACAACGACGGCTACGGGAGGGAGTCGGAGGAGACAGGCATCGAGTGGTGGGGTCATGGGTCCTCCTCCACCACCATACAAGCAGGGTGATCCTGGAGCGGGTCTGTCTAGAGCTTAGATTCTGTCGAGGCCAGGCGGCTCCGAGGGAGGGAGTTCATCATAGCCATAGAGGGCTCTCTTGTATCAGTATTTGTACCATTTTTTTGTATTGTAGACACCTGCGGGTGATTTTGTAGCCATATGATTCTTTTGACATCATTGTATCATGACACATTTGATTATATATGAGAGATGATTCATTTTTGCGGCAGCTATATGCATGTGTACCTATGTGATGAGATGTTCTTAGAATGTATGCTTATGATATGGATGCAAATATGTATATGACACAATGCAATATTTTTGTTCTTTTATGTTTTATATGTGATGCATGACGCAAATGTGAATGTATGTAATGCAGATGAATATGATAATGCAAATGTAAACTGTGCTAACAGGTGTTGTGTGCAGGATGTGATGCAGTTGTGATATCTATATGTATGTATGAAATGCTTATATGTGGAAATGCAGGTGTAACTATATGAAATGCAAATGTTTTTGGTGTGTCATTATACTCAGTCATGTGATAGCAGGCTACGTGGACTCGAGAAGGACGATGAAAGTCAATCAAGAAAGGGGGATGGAAGACAGAAGATAGGTCGGCTAAGATTAGAGGGTAGGTAAAAGAAATACCAAAATAATGAAAGGGGTAGGTAGTGTAGGAATTAAGAGATGAATGACATGTGTCATGTGTAGAAAAAGCTAATGAATTGATTAAATAAATAAAGATTTATTTAATTAATAGAAGAAGTAGGATAATTAAATAAATAAATGTATTTATTTAAATGAGAAATAAGGCTAGAAGAGGATAAATGAATTAATTAAATAAATAAAGATTTATTTAATTAATAGAAGAATTAGGCTTAGATAATTAAATAAATAAAATATTTATTTAATTAGATTGGACAATTTTAGGTGTCTACACATACAATGAATGTTGAAGTCTGCAAACCAAAGAACTGTCCTACACAAATCCCTGAGGCTGCTCCATGTAGATTTCCTCCTGTAGATCCCCATGCAAGAAGGCACTCTTCACATCCATCTGAAAAACAGGCCAACTCCGAGAAGCTGCAAGAGATAGTACAAAGCGAATGGAGTTCATCTTGGCGACATGGGCAAATGTCTCGGAGTAATCAATACCCTCAACCTGTGAAAAACCCTTCGCAACAAGACGTGCTTTGTACTTATCAATGGAACCATCAACAACATACTTAGTGCGAAACAACTGGCGACACCTAACCATTTTTCTTCCCTTAGGAAGAGGACAGAGTTCCCAAGTATGATTCCTCATCAAAGAAGAATACTCTTCCTCCATAGCACAATCCCACTCAGGGTGACCCGTCGCCTTTGAAAACTTCTGAGGATCATCTGAAATAGCATGACTTAAAAGACTAGAACCCACAGTATGAGAACGAGTGCAATGAGTATCTAAAGGATCACCGACCATAGGACCTGCCGCCTCAACAGTAAGGCGAGCCCACTTGGGAATCTGAGGTGGAGTGAGTAGGGGTGGAGATGGTGGATCATCAACACCATCATCAGAATCATCCTCCAAAAGATCCTGAAGGGGTGCAGTGGTTGGAGGAGGTAGAGGAGGAGACACTGGAGTCAGGGTATCCTCTGTGGGAAGACGCTCATCAAACTGAACATCTCGTCGAAACAGGACCTCTCTGGAATTAGGATCAAACAACGTGTATGCCTTAACATCCTCACAGTAGCCAACCAAAATGAGTGGTTGTCTCTTCCGCTCCATGGCATGCCTCTGAGCATTAGGAATAAAAGCCCATGCCTCATTGCCAAACACTCTGAAAAAGGAAACATCAGGCTTGTCATGAGACCAAGTCTCCTCAGGAGTCATATGTTGAATAGCCTTGTGAGGCATCCGATTTTGAATATAGTTGGCACAATTGACTGCCTCAACCCAAAAAGACGAATCCATGGACCTAGACTGAATCATACAATTTGCCATCTCCCATAAAGTTCTGTTCTTCTGTTCAACAACACCATTCTACTGAAGGGTGTAGGGAATAGTAAAATGATGCTGCAAACCATGCTCATTGCAAAAATCTCTGAAAGCCTAATTCACATATGCCCCCCCATTATTTGTACGTATCTGCCGAATAGAATAGCCAGATTGCTTCTCTACAAATGTCTTGAAGACTCGAAAGGAATCAAAGACATTAGACTTGTACTTAAGAAAGTACACCTATGTGTGTCTGGAGAAGTCATCAATGAAAGTGAGTACATACTTGTCCCCTGAAAAAGAAGGAGTGGGAAATGACATGAGGTCACTGTGAATCAACTCCAAGGGTGCCAAAGCACAAGAGGCTCTTCCCTTCGGAAAGGGATCTCTGTGATGCTTGCCAAGAACACAACCATGACAAACACCATCAGTGCAGGAAATTTGTGGGAGCCCAAGAACAAGTGCCTGTGTACTCATCTGCTAAAGATATCTGTAATTGACATGGCCCAATCGCTCATGCCAAAGCTTACTCACTAAATCTGCATGTGCTATGAGAGATGAACCTGTACCTGAAGAGGGCTCAAATTCATCAAATCTGTAGAGACGAGATGTAGAATCCACACTACCAATAGCCACAACCAAATCAGGGTCATGGAGGTCCCGAATAACCACATCATGTGGTGAGAACTCAACTGTCTTACCAGAGCCAGAGTGGCAAATCTAATAAATGGACAGGAGGTTATCGAGATGTCAGGGACAACCAGAACATCCTGTAGAGTACCCCCATCCAAAGAGACAGAACCTGAACCCAAGACGGAAAGGTGAACTGAGTCACCCACTGCAATCTGTGAAATACAACAAGAGGCAAGAGAAGTAACCAACTTCTGAGTGTGTGTCATATGGTGAGAAGCACTAGAATCTAGAATCCATGTGGACCCATAGGTCGAAGCTCTAGCAGTGAGAGCATGACCTTTCCCTGTGGAAGGAGAAGACGTCTGAGGTGAGGAAATGTGATGGTGGCGCATGACTTCCTCTAAAGCCTCTAATCATTTCCAACACTTGGAAACTGGATGTTCTTCTTTGCCACAAAACCTGCAAGTGTCTCCTGATTTCTTCTTAGTCTTGGAGGAAGACTCACCAGACTGTGAAGATTTCCCTTGTTTGGGAGGAAATGGTTTTGAATCAGACTTAGGAGCAGGCTTGGAGGAATTCTCACTACTTGCAGAAGGCTTCTTCGACTTCAGTTTCTGCTTCTGTTTCTCCTTCTCCTTAGATGACTGAGCAACCAATGCTTTGTTCTTGGAGCCTGAGAGCGTATCCAACTGAGAAAGATGAGACTGCTCATGAGATAATCGCTCACAAAAGACATCAAAGGTAGGCATGTTGAAACGAGCACCCAAGCCATCCATGTTGGAGTAGAAAGTAGAGGCAAAAAACTGAAAGTGACCCCGAAGCTTCCAAAGAATCAAATGAATGCACTTTGTATCTGTCTTGTTCTTTCCACATCCCTGAAGAACAGATCTAGTAGTCTTGAATTTGTTCAAGGAATCCTCAATAGTGGGAAAGGAATCAGGTGACAAAGAAATCAACTCTGCCTCAATCTGTAATGCCTGAATCTCATTGACCCTCCGGAAGAGAGAATCAAACTTCAACCACATATCCTGAAGAGTAAGCAACTCATCAAGGTGAAATAGAAGACCGTCGGAGACATGCAAAGAGAGTAAACCCATGGCCTCATCCAACTTGTTCCTATGCATAACAATCTCATAAGGACACTGCAGTACTGGCTGAACCTCATCCAAAGAATCCCACAACCCTCATGCCTTGAGAAGCCTCGTGATGCGGGGCTTCCAAGTGTGATAGTTGTGTGAAGTCAACAACTCAACTGAAGGATCTTCCATGAGAAAAAAAAATTCTGCACCTACACCTGATGAATATTTTGAGAAAAAAAGATCACAAATCTAAATAGAGCATGCTGAGAGCTTTCCAACGCCTATTCGTTTTTGAAAAACAGAGTCCGTTTGCCCATTCTACGACCCCGAACGTGCAAAAAAGAAGCCCGACTTTGATTGGTAAAAAATACAGTCAAATAGTAGATTCAGGAAAAAAATCCACCACCACAAGGTCCGGTTTGGAATCAACTTTTTGATGCCTATTCGTTCTCCAAAATCCGACTCCGGATGCGCAATCTAGGCCCAAAAAACCAACGCCTCCTAAAAAAGGGTAAAGTGTGGGGCTCCAGTGAAGAAGCCAAGCTCTGGTGGCGCAGCCAGGTAGAGCGGTGGGCAGGCGGAGCAACCGGGCAGAGGTGGTGTGGCATGGGCTAAGTGAAGCGTTGGCCAGGCGGAGGTGGCAGCAGGGGCCACCAATGGGAAGTTGCGGTGGCGGCGGTGCGGGGCCGGAGGGGCGGCGGGGTTGCCGGAGGGGACGACCGGCGAGGGCCGGGGTGGCTGGAGGGCTAGCGGGGGCCGGTGGGGCTGGCCTGACTGGTCCGCAGCCGCCGTATTGGCAGGTCCGGTGCCCAAACACCAAAAAAAACTAAAAAATTGTGCCCTCCTTTTCGCCTATTTACCAATTGTTTTGGATTTTTTATTTTTTTGTGATTTTTCTTTAAAAATTCAAAAATCTGGCTTGCATGCCGTAAAAAGGCAATTTTTCTCGATTTGCGTGCTAGAGCTGTACGATCTGGTTGGGAGAAAAAAAATCACCCAGATGCTCAGGAGTCAAAAATGGACAAATTTTATATGACTATAGGGGTTTTTGAGCCTTCTGAGCACGATGGCGAGGTTCGTTTAGGCCCAAAGTGCTCAGAAAAAAAGCCTAACCCTAAGCACACAAAAAATTGCCTGAAATCCCAGATCTGCTTCCAATGCAAAATTCTCAAAAACAGGAACAAATAGTTGCAGATATGAGCTCTGATACCATATAGGAGTTGAGAAATACAACCCCATAGTAGCCTGAAGATCTTCTACAAGCTAAATAACTTGTTACAAGGATAAGCAATGAAGTAATAATTTGAAGAACACACCAAACACAGGAAAAATATTCTCAAAAGATGAGAGCTCTAATTCACCAAAAATGTATTGTGAAAAAGATAATACAACCAAAAGAAAAATAACCTCTAATAGGTCAAGAAACCCTAAAAAGGGAAAACCCTAGGCTTGCACATAATAATTAATAAAATAATTAATTAATATGCACCTAATGTTAGCTTAAGTGTAAAAAGATAATTGGGAACTTAAAGAATTAAATAAATATTGTTTAATTAATCAAGTAAAGACCCAATTACTCTAACACCTAGCACATGCTGCAGATAGTGTACCAGATGACACTCAATAGTCCATCTTTTTCAGTATTGCTACTATAGCCACACAGGTGGATGAGATGACATCAGATCGGGTGGGTAGATATTTATTGCGCTCTCATACTTGCATTCATGATGCATCAACGAGTGATGATCCATATGTTCAAGTAGACATACCATCACCGATGTCGCTGATAGATGCTGCACGCATGCATGACATAGATCCTTTACAGCTGATGAGCGCATGCTTATCCAGTGATCTCTTGGATTCATATTAGGTCATTGCTATGGAGCATGGGATCCCACTTGAGGATGCCCCATCATTTGTTAGGCGTGTACTTGGTAGACCGGGTGCTTCTAGCCGTGGTTGTGAGCATACAGATTCTCAGCCTGCTGCTGCTGCACATCCTACTGCCCTGCCCCAATATAGAATAGTTGGTCAGGATACACCTCCTCCTCTTGTTTATACATCAGTTGATCAAGCCACAATACCTGGTATTGGATTTTTGGGGATGTTCACTACCATGCTTATGGAGCCAGACAATGAGGGGGATCATGTTGCAGTGGGCTCCTTGCATGATTCTGACATCAACAGGATCAAACGAGCCTTACATGCTGCAGGAGAGGTATGAATTATAATATATAATATACTAATTTTAATTTAGAAATTTTATATAGCTACTTGATTGTACACATGAATTGCATAGATTAAATTAATTATATATATTGGATTGTATTTTTTGAACTATATAGGGTATCACGTTAGGGTTGATGTATGGAGATTTGGATGCTGCCACTGACCCAATTGTTCTTCAAGAGACACAAGTATATATAAAGTTTACATTTTTGTTTTTTTGTTTTTAAGTTCTATTTAAAAGGATATTTAGGTGTTGATTAAATAATTTCAAGTGATTTAAATTATACATATCGAACAAAATGTGTGCATTGTCTAGGATGAGCGAGCATTGCATAGGATGAGCCATTCATCTCGCAAATGTTCTAGTGTCCATCATGCACACGATGGAGGTGTTAGAGACCCTAAGGTATGTTTATCTACAACCACATGTACATGTACATGTTCAAGTAGATTCGATTTGGTCTTTAAAATAAATTATATATATATATATATATATATATATATATATATATATATATATATATATATATATATATATATATATATATATATATATATAATGAATGTTTAAATAATGTACACGTGAGTTCATGTGTAATTTATATTGCAGGCGCAAGGGGCGATGTTTGAGGATTTGCACATTGCCATCGACCCTGTTCATCAGGAGACACATGTATACATTATAACTTTAAATTAATTCAATCTTAAATATTTAAGTTCTATTTTTAAAGGGTTAGTTTGCAAGTTATAAATATATGTGTACATGTATATCTAACAAAATTTCAACATTGTAGGATGCACCACTATTATGCAGGTTGGGCTCCTCGTCACATAGACGTTCTAGAATCCTGCATGCACATGGTGGGGATGTTAGAGACCCTTTAGAGGTATATTTGTCTACACATATGCTCTTAATATATATATTACTTATAAGAATTCACTCTAGTATTCAAATTAAATGTTAAATTAATATATGAGTTTATGCATGCATACTCTATTGCAGGCACATGGGGCGATGTTTGAGGATTTGCACATTGCCACCGACCCTGTTCATGAGGAGACACAGGGATACATTATAACTTTAAATTAATTGTTTCTTTTAAATATTTAAGTTCTATATTTAAAGGGTTAGGTTCCAAGTTATAAATATATGTGTATGGATATCTAACAAAATTTCAACATTGCAAGATGCACCACTATCACGCAGGTTGAGCTCCTCGTCACATAGACGTCCTAGAATCCTGCATGCACATGGTGGTGATGTTAGAGACTCTTCAAAGGTATGTTTGTCTACGTGAAAATGCTCTTAATCTATGTTACTTAAATTTTTTTACTCTAGTACATTCAAATTAAATGTTTAATGTATGATTTTATGCGTGCATACTCTATTGCAAGCGCATGGATCAGGACATGGTTCAGGACAGGGCCTCGAGTGACCCATTGTTTATATATATATGTGCATGTGCACACATTTTATAGACATTTCATATTTATACATGTGTACTAGACATTTCATACATGTGTACTAGACATTTCATACATGTGTACTGTACACATTTCATATGTGTATGTGTACTAGATATTTATTTTCACATACATGTGTACATGTGATAGATAGACATATATGTGTATGTGTTAGATAGATCTACATTTCATACTACTTTGCCCATATATATATATATATGACGTTTTTGAAAGTTAAGTGTTTAAATGATAGAATCTCTAAGTCATTTGAATTTAGTAAAGTGTTCTAGTTAATTGTATGTGTATGAGAAATTTAAGTGTTTATGTATATTTTAGTTGTTCATTGTTAAACAAATTTAGTCTTTAAAATTTAATTTAGTTGTTTATTTTAGTTAAGTGTTTATGTACATGTTTAATGAACTTACTTAAAAAATTTCATGAACTTATACCCATGACCCTTAAATCCCCTTATTTTCCCTTAAGACCACTTAAAACACCTTAGGACAACATAATTAGATGAATCCAAACAACATAATTAAATGAAACAATGTATGTGTAAATATAAATTAAATGAATGTACATAGATGAATAGAACGAATCCATGCATGTGTAAAAATATAAAAGAATCAATGACACAAATATCCCCTTAAATCCCCTTAAGACCACTTAAAACACCTTAGGACAACATAATTAGATGAATCCAAACAACATAATTAAATGAAAGAATATATGTGCAAATATAAATTAAATGAATGTACATAGATGAATAAAAGGAATCCATGCATGTGTAAAAATATAAAAGAATCAATGACGCAAATATCCCCTTAAATCCCCTTAAGACCACTTAAAACACCTTAGGACAACATAATTAGATGAATCCAAACAACATAATTAAATGAAAGAATATATGTGCAAATATAAATTAAATGAATGTACATAGATGAATAAAATGAATCCATGCATGTGTAAAAATATAAAAGAATCAATGACGCAAATATCCCCTTAAATCCCCTTAAGACCACTTAAAACACCTTAGGACAACATAATTAGATGAATCCAAACAACATAATTAAATGAAAGAATATATGTGCAAATATAAATTAAATGAATGTACATAGATGAATAAAATGAATCCATGCATGTGTAAAAATATAAAAGAATCAATGACGCAAATATCCCCTTAAATCCCCTTAAGACCACTTAAAACACCTTAGGACAACATAATTAGATGAATCCAAACAACATAATTAAATGAAACAATATATGTGCAAATATAAATTAAATGAATGTACATAGATGAATAAAACAAATCGATGCATGTGTAAAAATATAAAAGAATCAATGACGCAAATATCCCCTTAAATCCCCTTAAGACCACTTAAAACACCTTAGGACAACATAATTAGATGAATCCAAACAACATAATTAAATGAAACAATATATGTGTAAATATAAATTAAATTAATATACATAGATGAATAAAACGAATCGATGCATGTGTAAAAATATAAAAGAATCAATGACGCAAATATCCCCTTAAATCCCCTTAAGACCACTTAAAACACCTTAGGACAACATAATTAGATGAATCCAAACAATATAATTAAATGAAACAATATATGTGTAAATATAAATTAAACGAATGTACATAGATGAATAAAACGAATCCATGCATGTGTAAAAATATAAAAGAATCAATGACGCAAATATCCCCTTAAATCCCCTTAAGACCACTTAAAACACCTTAAGACAACATAATTAGTTGTTCATTTTAGTTAAATCCCCTTAAATCCCCTTAAGCATACAAATTTAGTCGTTAAAATTTAATTTAGTTGTTCATTTTAGTTAAGTGTTTATGTATGTTTAATGAACTTCAAAAATTTAATGAACTTATATCTATATATTTAAACTTAATGAACTTATATCCATGACGTAAATATCCCCTTAAATCCCCTTAATACCACTTAAAACACCTTAGGATAACATAATTAGATGAATCCAAATAACATAATTAAATGAAATAATATATGTGTAAATAAATTAAATGAATGTACATAGATGAATAAAACAAATCCATGCATGTGTAAAAATATAAATGAATCCATGACACAAATATCCCCTTAAGACCCCTTAAGACAACATATATACATGTGTAACTATATACAACATAATTAAATGAAACTATACATGTGTAAATATAAATTAAATGAATACATAGATGAATAAAATGATGCATGTGTACAAATATAAATGAATCCATACATGTGTTTAAATGACCCCTTAAGACAACATGTAATGAAATGAATCCATACACATAAATAAAATTAAAAATTAAAATCAATATGTATACATGTTCAATGCATAGACACAAAATATTTAATTTAAGAATAAATCATGTAAAATCAACATATAAAATGTAAAATAAATGCATCAACAAAACTAAATTTCCACAAGTTATCCAAATTGCTACACATGTCTAGAAATATCTAAATATATATATGAGTTTATCAAAATAAGACCTATCTAATATAATTTACTTGTTCAAACATGACAAGTGAACTTAAAGCTCGTGGTACATATAATCTGGATCCTCCCTATCTTTTATAATTTTTAATTTCTTTTCATGATCTTCAATAGGAAACCTCCGCTTTTGGTTGCCATGTCCTCTTTTTGGCAATGTCTTCAACTGCAATCTTGTCGCTATTACTAAGTGACTGTAGTGTATAACTTTTTGGCTAGGCATATAATCAATGAATGTTACACCATTTGTATCTATCTTTATTTCTTGATAATAGGTGCCTTCAACAACAACTGAACTAGTGGGATATTGTTGCCCATCATCATCACCGACTGATTCCAATAACTTGCATTTTGGTTGTGTGCATCTTAGTAGATAATAATCTACACTTTCAATATTGTCAGGATCAACAATCACTGCAAAAATATCACCTGTGAAAATAGACCACATGTACATATATATTTCAAACAATATTAGTTCATTACACATTTTAAAAATAATTTTGAATAATATTAAATTAAATAAGAATTTAAAAATTTGTACATGTACATATATAATTTACAAAATATGCATGCACGCACCTGTAACAACTAAATAAGAAACACATTCATAATCAGCTGAATATAGAGGATCATGAATATCAATAATGTCACTATCTTCGTAAGGAGGCATTGTGTAAAATTCTTTCATTTCCATTGCAAAATATATCCATTAGCAATATTTTAACAATGAGTATCTGCGTTGTTCACAATGCAATCAACACAAAAGCATGATTTTCCTCTTGCAAGAATAACATGAGGCTTGCTAAATCTCGTAGTCATGACTTGATGAAAACTTATAATACCATTAATTGATTGACAATTATAAGGATTTGATTGATCAATATCTGATAATACAAAAATTATTTAGTCAATTTTAGTTCATTTCACACACACACACACACACATATACACAAATTTTAAAAATAATTCAAGAACACTTGAATGTTTATCTCTCTCTCTCTCTCTCTCTCTCTCTATATATATATATATATATATACCTTTAACTTCCCAAAAATAATGCTTGTTGTAAGTTGTATCACGACCAGCAAAATGATTTTTGCACCATTCAATAATATCATTAGAATTACGTATGGTGTTACCTGTACATAAGCTCTTGGTTTAGAAAATTGGACAACCCATGTACATATATATATATATATATATATATGAAGAGAATTAAAATTGTACACAAATATAAAGAGAATTAAATCTGTACACAAATATGAAGAGAATTTACCTGCAAGTTCATGTTGGCGAAGCACACACTTCACACATGCTCCTACTCCATCATGCTCTCCTTTTCCATGTCTACTCTCAAAGAAGTTCCACAAAAACTTTATGCTATGTCGAGCATGTTGTAGGGATAACCAGTTAAAAGCTTTTGCAGACTTAAATTGCCTTGACATGAATAACATATATACATATTTAAACTTTTGACCTATTATATACAATCAAATCATATATAATAAAAAAAATCAACTTAAATAATCAATTTCAAATCTAATGTACTTACCGACACATCCATCTGACCAAATCCAATGTTGTGTACATTCTATCTCACGATCTTTAATATCTTCAAAAAACATTCCAAAACAATGTGCTACATAGCTCCTATCATGGCACGTATCATCACTGATATAGAAATGAACCTCCTTGATGATAATGCGTTCATTTTTCAGTACTCTCTATACCATCCACATGAAATTGTACATGTCTATAGCAAACTTGTATAAATATTGCAACTTGATCAGAATGATAATATTGACTTTGAATTTCTATGTGACGACTAAATGTATAGTTTTCGGAGAAATCTACAATTGAAAGAATACAACCTGGTGGAAAACAATTCTTTGAATCACGAAACTGTTTAGCCTACCATCTTGCACCGTGATAATGTTGGATATGTGGATATGGGTGAACTCACAATAATGGTTCCCACTTTTTTGCCACTTTTGACACTGAGATGTACATTTTTAAAATAATCTTCAACTTCCGAGAACTATAACTTTTAAACTATTAAAAATTTGAAGATGATGTAAATTAGTGATTTCTAGAATTTTGTTTGTAGATTCTATATACATTTTTTTCAAATTTTTTTGAAAGATTTTTAAAATTTTTTTCCATCTCCCTCGAAAAGTAGTTTTTTACAACAAACTACATTTTTTAAGAGTGATGTGCCTCCCGAAATGCATAACTTTTTTTCTATAAATGATAAAAACTCAATTCTTTCGAATTTTGGTTTGTAACATCAATATCCAGGGCTTGCATTTGGTTTTATAGTGATATGTTCAATATTTTTCATTTTATAAAGTTTTGAAGTCCGACTAGTCATAATTCAAACATAGGTTTACGTTTGAACACATAACTTGTTCTATATAAATCGAAATTCAATTTTTTTTTTTTTGTTAGAAAGAAGACATCAATACCAAGGGCATAGATATTTTTCAGAATTTTTTTGAATTAGTTTCTTATTTTTCCCAATGCGTTGAACAAAGAAGTTCATGTTCGGTGAAAAACCAATTTTTAATAAAATTAAAAATCAAGAACATAATAAATTCAAAATATAACAAAATTATATTCGTTGGAAAGATTGCTTCGAGTACTACCATCTAATATTTTTGGGTTATCAAGATTATTTCATTCGTGTATTGAACCAGAGCTCTGAAGTCATTAATTCTTCAGAACTCTGAAATTTTTTGGGAGAAACTTCTAATTTTGGGGTTTCGATCGAACACGTGTTTGATCGGATTGGGTTCGCTCGAACCAAAAGGGGTTCGAGCGAACCCCCATTCGCTCGAACCGGCGAGCTAGATTTTGGCACGCACATTTTTGTAACTGCCATGTTCGAGCGAACCCAACAATTTTTAACTGTCGGCTTTCGTTCGAACTCGGGCCGACGCATTTTTCATTTTTTTTTTCATTTGTGGAATCGTATAAATGTCCATAATTTTTTTTTGCTTTTTATCACTCAAATGATTAAAATAATTTGCATTTTTGGATGAGAGAAGATATTTGAAAATTATTTTGAAGGCAAATAATTTGAAGGTTTTTTGTAAAAGCATGGGGAACAAGAAGAGAAGGCAAAATAAGACTTCAAGGAATTATTCTCCTGAAACGGAAGAAAGATATCGAGAACAAAGAAGACAAAGATATCATGATGCAAGTATGTATTTTTAATTTTATTTCTATTTAATTTAATATGTATTACGTATCAATTAATTAGAATTCAATATTTTTTATCTAATATTTTTAATAAGATTAAAAATAATTTTGTTTTAATTGGAAAACATAATTAATTTGAGATAATACATGTGTATTTGCAAATTTCAAATTCCATCAACTTGCTTGTTGTGTAATTGCATTTTTCTCCTATATAATTAAGTTCATTTATAATAGATAAGACCTATTAAGTCATAAAATTAATAAGACCTATTATGTCATAATTTTTAGGTTCTAAATTATATATATTGAATATTTAATCTACATGTACAAGTAATTTCATGTGATAGGTCCTTTAATATCACATAATATATTTGTCTTAAGGGTAGTTAAGTATATTAATTTTGTGAAATGTTTTTTCAAATGTGGTCATATTGATTTTAATAATAAGGCCTATTAGGACTATTACATTGATTATAGTTCTTAAATGTGACATAAATTTATAACCTATTAAACATGTTGAATAATTTAGGTGAACTATTTATATTCAACTTCACGTACATGCAAAAACATTTCAGATTAGGAGGTCTATTATGCAATAATAGGTCTTAAATATACACACATGTGACAAATTATAGTCCACTTACATTATGGTCCATAACAAATTAATATGAGGTCACCTAAGTTATCGTATGCATGCATCAAAATATTTGTACTTTTAATTTTCAAAATTGGAATTTCTAATTTATCAAAATTTTATTTTATGTGTTAAATTAGTGCTCAAAATTAGAGATTGAACTTTAATCCTAACCTGATAACAAATTGAACTTTAAACCTAAACAGGTAATTTAATTAGAGTTATAACAATAAGGTCCTAAAAGTATTTAAATTTAATAAACCAAATTGAATGGGCTAATTTTAACATGTAAAGCTTTAATCCAAATTCACCCCTATTCTTAATCCTAATTGAATAATCTCTGATTAATTCAAGAACCTTACACAAACTCTTAAATTATGTGCAGAACGGGCAAATGAACCTGTTGAGGAACACAATATAGTTGATGAACATAGGGAGGAGATTGTCCAAGTTGAACCAATGGAGACCTTTGAAGGAGAGGGGTCAGGCTCCTTACCTCCTACCACTGATATGGATGAGCATATTGTGGATCTAGCTAAACAGGTGAAGAGAAATATTTCTTATAAAAATTTAGATCATTTACTTGAAATGGATGTGGATGAGTTGAAACGTATCAGTGAAGAACCTAGACATACTAAAAGGAGGTCAATGAATAAAAGTGCAAAAGAAATAATGTCGCACTTCAACAATCTTGATACTACACTAGAAAAAGCTCAATTGTTATCAAATGTACTTACTCATAAAGACTTAATAGATCAAATGAAATTGTTGGGTATAGATACAACAAATCAAAAGAGGAAATCTTCTCAGCTACAAAAATCTATTGTTGATAATGTTAAGAAAGGTTTGGTGAACATTGGTAAAAAATCTCGAAAACTAGATAAGACCATTTCAAGAAGAGTGATGTTGACATCTTTAGTAAATGAAAGATTGCCTCAAAAAAGACAAATCTCTTCACTGTCATCTGAGTTTGGTTTTAGTAGAAGGACAATATCTAAATATGTTAAAAGGAGAAAGATTTTGGATGATACTACCTCAGAAGGGAATTGGGCAATTATGTGTAGAGCTCCTCGTTCTGATAGAATTGAAGATGTTGTTAGGAACTTTGTGACAAGTTTTTGGAATGATAATACTCGCCCTTCATCAAATAGTAGAGATGTTATCAAGCAAAGGATTGGTCCTGATCATTATGATCTCCATGTAAAACATTGGATAGACACAACAAAACATGAATTGTATGTATTGTTTACTAAAACAAACCCTCATATAAAGATTGGACAAACCATGTTTGAACGGTTAAGGCCATATTATGTGAAGTTAAACAAAGTTTTCGAAACTTGTTGTTGTCATTATCACATCAAATTTGACTTGTACTATTAGGTGTTTCGAAAGATTAGAGAAGATAATGATGGTTATGAAAATGCTCCTCCTAAACGAACAAGTCAATTCATAGCATCCATCTTATGTGATAAATCAGATGATAATGCAACCGGTCAAATAAATTGCATAAGAGGAATTTGTGGAACATGCGGGGACTTGGCTAAATTGCCTTTGAGAGATGAAGATACCGACATGAGGAAGATGGTAAATTGCAAGAGTTATAAGTACAAAAAAATTGAAACAAAATTTGGAAAGGAATCTACAAGACTAGATTATGTAGAAGAGGAAATACCTATTGGAACATTTATGGAAAATTTTCGTAAGTTGATAAAACCATACATATGCCATGGTTTTTTTGCCAAGTGGCAAGCAGAACAATTTAAAAGATTAAGAGACATTTTCCCACTTGGAACTATTTTATCTGTAGTTGACTTCGCAGAGAATTACTCTTTTGTGCATCAAAAAGAGATTCAATCAGAGTATTATTTTTCAAAGCAAATCACTATTTTCGTGCATGTGTGTTATCAACATGCACAGATGAATTTAGATGGTGTTGATAGTACATTTGAAAATCATGTCATTAAGAAAGAGTACCACTTCTATATCAATGATGATAAGGAGCATGACACACTTTTTGTACAACATTGCTTTAAGAAGTTTTTTGAATATTTGAAAGATAGAGGCATAACAATAGTTAAACATTTTGTTTGGTCTGATGGATGTGCGACACAATTCAAATCTTCGAGGCCATTTTATGCACTATGTAGATATCATCGAAATGACAAAATACCACATGTTTGGAGTTTTTTTGAGAGTGGTCATGGAAAGGGTGAACATGATGGTGCAGGAGCTTGTATCAAACGTGCTCTAAGAAAGCATCAAATAAAGTACACAGGGGAATGTATAGAAAATGCACATGATGTTGTTGAATGGTGTAAGAAACACTTTGAGCAACCTAATTATCCTGGGGAATCATCATCAAGAACATATAAGCCCATTCCATATAGAGTGTTTTGGGAGATAACCGGTACGTGTTCTCTTTTAGTATTTTATTTAATTTTTTTTAATTTAACAACTTGATCTACATGTACATTCTTGTACACATGTACATTTTACAGATGTGGATAGAAAATCAATGCATGGATGCAAGAGTGTGGAGAGGACAAGATCTTTGCATTGTGTCATGAGTATAGATAATCGCCCATGGACATTATACACTAGAGATTATTCATGTTTTTGTTCTGAATGCATTTTCGAAAACTATGTTGATTGCAAGAACCAAGAGCTTGGATATGTTAGTGAATGGAAAATGGTGCCACTAGATGTTTCTGACACATACGAGGATTCAAATGAGGATGAAAACTTTGAAGACATTCCTTTGATTTCTGGTGATTACGATCATATTTCAGGATTGATTAAAAAAGGTATGTATGTACATGACGTACACATGTAAACATTTCCTTAAAAATGACATATAACTTAGAATTTATTTAACTTGTGTCAAATTGCAGGAGATATTTTTGCAGTCATAGCAGAAGATGGAAATATAGAAGGTGTTAGTTATTATTTATTGCGTTGCACAGAAGAGAGAAAGAAGTTATCAAAATCTGAGATGAGTGATGGAATGTCATTTCCCACAGGTTTGAGTTCTGATTTGAATATGTACATACATACAAATCGCTTGTGTGAAATTTTTTAATTTCTCACGTTTCTTATATACATGTACATGCAGGATCAGTTGTAGTGCAAGGGACATATTTCAAACAAGTTAAAATTGTTCAACATGGGATTCATTTCACTGAATACCAAATTGATAACAAGGTATATCAGTATAGTCACTTGGTCATTGCTGTTGGCCTAATTCTTCAAACAGTTCCACGTCGAGGGCGGTCTCAAAAGTGGAGACTAGATAGTGAAGATCATGACAAAATATTAAGTGTTATTGAAGAGCGTTTTGAACCACTTGATGTGGTATGAACTATATATACATTTAGTAATCCACATGAATTGAATTTTAATGTACAAGTTCAAGATAAATTCTAGATCTCAAGTAACTTGTTTTGAAACTATTTAGGATAAATATTTTTTAAGTTTATTTATACATTATATCAAATTAGGATGTATTTAAATGTGCACGTTTAATTGTATGTAATTGTATTTGTATTTAATTAAAAAATGCATATTTAAATTAGAATGTAATATGTACATTTGTAAAATTGATATATTTAATATGGAATTAGGACATGTACATGTTGTGAACTATTTAACTACAATATACATACCTAGAAGCTCACATACCTACAAATATACATACCTATGTAATATACATGTACTGGATGTGAACTATTCAATACATGACCTATTAAGTTTAGTTTGTTCATTTCATACATACTCTTTTGTTTGAAAATCAAACATGTATAATTGAATACATAATCTTTTGTTTGAAAATCAAACATGTATTTAAATCTAATCTAATCAAACATGTATAAATCTAATATAATCAAACATGTATAATAGATGATCAAACACAAACCAGGTATACAGAATAATCTAGAGTCTAAACAAGTCGTTGTACATGCATGAAATATACAATCTAATCAAACATGTATTTAAATCTAATCTAATCAAACATGTATAAATCTAATATAATCAAACATGTATAATAGATGATCAAACACAAACCAGGTATAAAGTATAATCTAGAGTCTAAACAAGTCGTTGTACATGCATGAAATATACAATCTAATCAATCATGTATTTAAATCTAATTTAATCAAACATCATGTACATAAATCTAGAATATAATCAAACATGTATAAATATAATATAATCAAACATGTATAAAACTTATAACATGTATAATCTATAGTCTAAACTCCATGTATAAAGTATAATCTAGAGTCAAACACAAACCAGGTATAAAGTATAATCTAGAGTCTAAACTCCATGTATAAAGTATAAAGTATAATCCAGAGTCAAACATAAACCAGGTATAAAGTATAATCTAGAGTCTAAACTCCATGTACGTGCATGAATATATATAATATGAAAGTATATAAAAAGATAAATGTAAATGAGCTATAAAGTCTGGAGCAAATCAACAGGGATCATCATGTCGGCTATGAACTGAGCGACCATCTGAGGGGGAGTCCTGCAAAAGTAGAATTTATTTAAATATTAAATATAATATATATATCTCTCTAGACGTGCATGTACATCAAATATATATATACCAAAAACCATAACTAACCTGTACACTAACAACATCTAAAGAATCTCTTCTACGCACATGCTCAGAGCTCAAGGAAGGAGTGACATGAGCTAACTGTCAATTTAAGGATTAGTCCACAATCAATTTAAATGATCTATAAATTAAAACTTAGAACTCTAGATTATTTATTAAACATGAGATCTATATATATAGATTTATCAGGTACAAATTTGCAATGTATGTATACATATCTTCTAAAATTTTAAACGCACATGTACATGTACATACCTGTGTATCACCTGGAGTAGGCTGTATAGTCTGATCCTGTCTCGTGATCATATCAACAACATCACTCGTGCCAACATATCTCTCTCTAGCTGTACGTATCACTGAGGAGTGCAAGGGGCTAACTAGATGAGTGGGCATCGTGGATGAAGTGTCTGACTGTAGTAGCATGTCCATAAATCAAGTATGGCTCAAATCTCTCAGCTGATCCTCAAATGAGTCCAAACCCTCATCTGTGATATGTACCTGATCAGCTCGTATCTCCTCACATGAATCCAACTGGCCCTCATCTGTGATATGGAGCTCATCAGCTCGTAGCTCCTCCTCTGCAGCAACAGAGTGATCTGTAGGTGGGTCAGTGCCTGGAGCATGCATAGAGTGATGAGAATGCTGTGACTGCCTCGGGGTATGCGTCGATGCCGCTGTAGCCTGAACATCTCTGAGAATCTCCTCTCTAACATCACCCAATGGTATCCCAAGTCGAGATGAAATAAAACTATAAGCATGTAGTAGGTCCTCGACTAAATACTGCGACATCTGTACATGTCTACTACCTCCGACTATAGCTGCTACCTCATCTGGGGAGGGGATGCCAGCAGAAATATACCGATCATCTAAATCTGAAGCCCCCCCATGACTAGAAGATGCATGATCTATGGATGATCGCGAACGTGGTCGACTCATCATATATCTGCCCACCCTGTCAGAAGATATGGTGGCTGCTGCTGATGCAATATGTCCAATCCTATCAATTGCTTCTCTCTGAGAAGCAATCACAACGTGATCTGCTATGGGTGCCATGGCTGGGACTACTACAGGAAATCTCTGGCCAACAAGGTCCCTGTGTCTAGGCGGAGCTCTATCATGCCTACGATATTCATCTCTATCAGCAATCCTGCCCCTCCCCTGTCCATAATATCCTGGAATATCAAGGTAGTTTGGTTTCATTTGACAATGAACCTCAGCAAATACCTGCTGTGCAAAGTATAATGGAATCTGGTCGTTATTAGGATAATGACCATGGGCTACTAAGAATCGTGGGTAAATCAGTGATGCAACCTGTGGGTCGATACATCTAGTAACCTGATATCCCCTCACCTTACTCTTCTTCTGATATTGTGGGAAGCATCTCTCCTTGATGGTCTCCTTTGAGACCACCCCCACCACATCAACAAAAGAATGAGGACCCCTCACCTCACTCCTCAACTGTCTATATATATCCTCTATAACCTCAGGTGAGAATGAGGTATGAGATACTAAGCGGTCCCTCAATGTCTGCAAATTGTCAAAAATGGACGTGCACGTACTCTTGTACACGCCATCAGTACGAGGGTCATCTAGTATGGCCCTCAACCTATGCAACTCTCGATCACTGTAATGAAAAATAGTAGCAATGTCGGGCAAGGGGGGATCCTGCTGTGGAGGATCCTGCTGTGGTGGCTCCTGATGTGGAGCCTGCGCAAGTGGATCCTGATCAGGAGCTTGCGAAGGTGGATCCTGATCAGGAGCCTGCAAAGGTGGATCCTGATCAGGAGCCTGCGAAGGTATATCCTGGGATGCCATCTATCTAGGTACATGTCATAAAGTTAAAATAAATACGTAAGCAGAGAGAGAGAGAGATCATTTTCATGAGAGAGAGAGAGAGAGAGAGAGAGAGAGAGAGAGAGAGAGAGAGAGAGAGAGAGAGAGAGAGAGAGAGAGATTATATACATATAAATCTTCATGACAGAGAGAGAGAGAGATCATTTTCATTTTCAAAAAATACATGTAAAAATTTCAAATATTTCAGTGAGAGAGAGAGAGAACATATATTTCAGATCTAGAGATAAGATATATTTCAGAGAGATAGAGAGATCTAATGTACATGTACATATTTAAATCTTTGACATACATAAAAAATTCAAGAATAGAGAGATCTAACACGTCATATGTATGTTAGGACACTATATTATCCTACGGGGAATGTCATATGTACAGTAGGATGTTATAAGGGGTCATATGTGGGTCTAACCACATATGACCCCTTAGGACACTATATGATCCTAAGGGGAATGTCATATGTATAGTAGGATGTTATAAGGGGTCATATGTGGGTCTAACCACATATGACCCCTTAGGACACTATACGATCCTAAGGGGAATGTCATATGTACAGTAGGATGTTATAAGGGGTCACACATGTGTTAATGCATGTTGACCCCTTAGGACCACATACGACCCCTTAAGATAGTATGTGATGGACTAAGGGGTATGTCGTTCACACTAGGATTCTATAAGGGGTCACGCATGTGTTAATGCATGCGTGAGCCCTTAGGACCACATATTCAACCCCTTAGGACACATAGGAAATTTCATATGTACAGTAGGATGTTATTAGGGGTCATATGTGACCTACTAAGGGGTCACGTATGTGTCAATGCATGCGTGGCCCCTTAGGACCACATATGACCCCTTAAGACGCTATGTGATGAACTAAGGGGTATGTCGTTCACACTAGGATTTTATAAGGGGTCATATGTGGGTCTAACCACATATGACCCCTTAGGACACTATATGATCCTAAGGGGAATGTCATATGTACAGTAGGATGTTATAAGGGGTCACGCATGTGTTAATGCATGTTGACCCCTTAGGACCACATATGACCCCTTAAGATAGTATGTGATGGACTAAGGGGTATGTCGTTCACACTAGGATTCTATAAGGGGTCACACATGTGTTAATGCATGCGTGAGCCCTTAGGACCACATATTCAACCCCTTAGGACACATAGAAAATTTCATATGTACAGTAGGATGTTATTAGGGGTCATATGTGACCTACTAAGGGGTCACGTATGTGTCAATGCATGCGTGGCCCCTTAGGACCACATATGACCCCTTAAGACGCTATGTGATGAACTAAGGGGTATGTCGTTCACACTAGGATTTTATAAGGGGTCATATGTGGTTATAGGATTTTATAAGGGGTCATATGTGGGTCTAACCACATATGACCCCTTAGGACACTATATGATCCTAAGGGGAATGTCATATGTACAGTAGGATGTTATAAGGGGTCACGCATGTGTTAATGCATGTTGACCCCTTAGGACCACATACGACCCCTTAAGATAGTATGTGATGGACTAAGGGGTATGTCGTTCACACTAGGATTCTATAAGGGGTCACGCATGTGTTAATGCATGCGTGAGCCCTTAGGACCACATATTCAACCCCTTAGGACACATAGGAAATGTCATATGTACAGTAGGATGTTATTAGGGGTCATATGTGACCTACTAAGGCGTCACGTATGTGTCAATGCATGCGTGGCCCCTAGGACCACATACGACCCTTAAGATGCTATGTGATGAACTAAAGGGTATGTCGTTCACACTAGGATTTTATAAGGGGTCATATGTGGTTATAGGATTTTATAAGGGGTCATATGTGGGTCTAACCACATATGACCCCTTAGGACACTATATGATCCTAAGGGGAATGTCATATGTACAGTAGGATGTTATAAGGGGTCATATGTGACCTACTAAGGGGTCACACATGTGTTAATGCATGCGTGACCCCTTAGGACAACATACGACCCCTTAAGACACTATGTGATGGACTAAGGGGTATGTCGTTCACACTAGGATTTTATAAGGGGTCATATGCAGTTCTAAGGGGTCATACATATGTTATAACAAATGCATGACCCCTCAGAACCACATATGACCCCTTATGACACTATGTGATCCTAAGGGGAATGTCATATGTATAGTAGGATGTTATAAGGGGTCCTATGTGACCTACTAAGGGGTCACGCATGTGTTAATGCATGCGTGACCCCTTAGGACCACATACGACCCCTTAAGACGCTATGTGATGGGTTTTGGGATATGACATTCACACTAGGATTGATTTTATAAAGGGTCATATGCGATTCTAATGGGTCACGCATGTGTTAAGACACTATTTGATGGACTAAAGGGTATGTCATTCACCCTACAATTTTATAAGGGGTCATATGCGATTCTAAGGGGTCTCGCATGTGTTATAACATGTGTGACCCCTTAGAACCACGTATGACCCCTTAGGACACTAGATGTGATCCTAAAGGGAATGTCATACATGTACACTATTATATTATATGTGATCCTCTATGACCTCCTAAGGGAACGTATAGTGTCATATGTGGTCTTAAGGGGTCATGTTGTGCGTGTAATAGGATGTGAAAATGGGTCACATTGTAGAGGAAATTTATTTTGTCTAATTTGTTTAAATTTGGTATCTAAATTTTCTAATGTTTATTTAAATTAATTTTTTTAACGTTTTTCTTTTTTTGCTAATGTTTTTCTAAGTTCTGATTTACTACAGGGTAGTTTTCTATGTTTTTCATAACAATTTTTTAAAATGTTGAAAAACATATACATCTATACAATTATGTAATTTTAAAAACAAATTTACACATTTCAATCAAAACATTAAATTATCAAACATTTTTCTAAAATAATGAAAAACAATAAATTATCAAACATTTTTCTAAAATGTTGAAAACCAATAACTATATATAATTATTTAATTAAAAAATTAAATTAACAAATAAATTATTTACAAATTTAATAAAAAAGACATTATTAAACCAAACAAAGGGTTATTTTGTGCACCTGATATAACAAAGGTCGAAAACTGAAATAGGAAAGATGCTAACTGCTGCAGACAAGGCTCGATGACGTGATGCTGACGACTGGTTCGATCCAACCCCCACCAGACAGAAAAAGTCAAATTTAATAATGACCTTTTAACTGTCATTTTCGATATTTATAAAATTTTAAAAAAAACCCTAACTGCAAAGGGTTCGAGCGAATGGGGGGGTTCGAGCGAACCCATTAAATATTGATATTTTAATGGGTTCGCTCGAACCCAAAACCCGCCCGCTGTTCGATCGAACCCAACTGAACAGTTTGGTTCGCTCGGACTCCCAGGGGTAGTCCGAGCGAACATTTGTGTTTCGCTCGAACATTGTCAAATCCGAAATTCCCACTTTTGCCAAATTCTTTCATTGGCAAAAGTGGGAACCAGCTTTGTGAATTCACCCATATATCATATTACAAAATCTCTATAAACTGAATGTAGGGCAATTCACTCTCTTTCAACTTAATTTTTTTGGATTCAGTTCCTGACTTACTTTGGTATGTCTCATATTCAAATCTCTTCCATATAACCAGTGCATGGATATCAATACTCTCAGTTTGCAACACAAACTTACTCAAAAATCCATAATCTAAATCTTCTAATTTATCACATAAAATAGACTTCACAAATTGTGTTGTACTTGTAGGAATGACTAGATTTGGATTAATTGTTGCCATGAACTTCTTATATGACTGCAAGTATAGATGAAATTCGACATGATTTTGACAACAACAAGTTTCATGTACCTTATTTATGCGTACAAAGCAAGGACAAAATCTCTCAAACATCCTTTGGCAAATCTTTACATTTGAAAATTCTTGCTTGAATGCTTCAAACAATTCACTTTGTGTTGTATCTAAGAAATCTTTTGGATGTGTAATATTTTTACCATCTTGATCTATCATCTGTATAGTGTCCCTTCTATTGGAAGACATATATGATTGGTTGGTCCAATAATCAATGACCTATCTTTGTACATCTTCAGAAATTCTGTCTTTTCTAGGAACCCTACAGATATTTACCCAATTCTTTTCAATGTTTTCATCCAACATATTTCTCTTCCTAATGTATCTTTGAACACTTCTTCTAGATACATGCATTAATTAAGAAATTGCATTAACTTATTTTCTACGAGTCAATTCCTTACTAGTAATCATAGTCATCATGCTCTATGTGCAACACTTAAATCAACACCTCGACTTGTGTTGTCAATACAATTCAATGCTTCTTGTAAATTTTCATTATAGTTCATTTACTAATGTATCGAGAGAACTTTTTTTATTACCAACACCCAACAACTCCAAAACAGGTTTCATTTCTCTTTTCCTAAATAACTTATCAAATAATTGTGCTCTTCCAATAATAGACTTATTTTTAAAATAATCATCCCACAGTTTCTTACAATGCAATTTTAATGTGCTTTTTGGTATCATATCTTTCGATGGAATTTCATTGAAAAGGCTGCCTTCATCCATTTCCATCAAATTTTCCATACCAGAAAAAAAATATTTCATCTCGTACCTGAGTAGATGTTTCTTGAACATCATCAAGTTGATCTTGAACAACAATGGATTGTTGTTGACTACGTTTTGTATGACCTTTCATCTTATCGTCCCTTTTACGATCATACAAACTTGATCTAGTCCTCTTATTCCCCATTGCAAAAAATATTTAGATCTTAAAAATTTTGTGCTTTGAACCTAAAAACAAAACATGCAAATATGCAAATCTTCAAAATTTTGTGCTTTGAACCTAAAAATAAAACATGCAAATAAAAGGTTATATATCTAGTTACTTTGCCTCGGTTCTTAACAAAAAAAATGTAATTAGTGAAATGCATAAATAATTTTGTATTCTTAAACTTAACATGTGTAAATTTTATCCATTTAGATCATTTGACTTGAAGTCCAATTTTTATAATTTAGAAAACGAAAAAAAAGGTTCAAGAAATTTAGGAGCAATGATAAAAAGTAAGAAATTCAGTATACTTCAATTAGATACATTTGACTATATGCAATGTACATATGAACATGATTTAATAACATTAATTGCTTGAAATCACTTAGCTAATATATAGAGAATTTGAGTCAAGTATTAGGAAATAAAATGTAATATAATTCAGTACTAAATAGTGTTGGATATATACTCAATTTCATTAAAGTGTTTAAATATATTTTACAAATTCAATATTTAGTTAGATTTTAAGTATGTAAATTTATAAGAATTAATCTACTCATATAGTAAATAAGTTATATCTAGCTACTTTTCCTTGTTCTTAACAAACAAAATGTGATTAATGAAATGTTTAAAATAATTTTGTTTTCTTAAACTTTTTAACTTGAATAAATGAAACATGTGTAAATTTCATCCATTTAGATCATTTGTCTTTTAATTCCAATTTTTAAAATTTAGAAAATGAAAAAACAACATTCAAGAAATAAGAGCATTGATCTAAAGAGTAAGAAATTAAGTTTACTTGGATTCTACATTTGACCATGCAATGTACACTGAACATGATTTAATAACATTAATAACATGATTTAGTAACAATAATTGAAAGAATAATATAAGATAACATAATTGAAAATAAATGATTGAAGCATAATTAACGAATAATAAAATAAAGTTTTAAATTTAATCTAAAAAATATTTAATTTTCAAAAAACCATCTAATATTGTAAATTAAGCACGATTGAAAAAATAATTTAAAATAACATACTTGGAAAAGGTAGACACCTTCTGAAAAAAAAATTCAAAATCTTCGCCCCTTTATAAAATTAGAAATATTCGCCCCTTTATAATCTTCCTACTCGCTCCAAAATACCACTTTATTTGAGAATTTTTTTTTTTTTGTTGCAAAAATAACTCTTATTATTTCCGCACTTGATTGTTTTGGTTTTTTAATGGGAAAAATAACTATTTTTTATGTGGTTCAAGTGACCAGTCGCTTGTACGATCGGTCACGTCGACCCTCACAGTTCCGACCGGAATGACCTATGTGGAATGCCAAGTGGCAGCCACATCAACAAAAATGATGATTTTCTCAAACTTGTCACTTCTACAACAAAATTCAATAGGTAAATTAAACTTATTAAAAAAAAAAAAATACCCTTGTGTAGAGATCGAAGTTACGATTCTACTCATATAATTTTTTTAATGTTTTTATTACATTAAATATATAAAAAATTAAAAATACTACAACTAGGTATTCTTTTATTTGATAACAGACTGCTTTGAAAAACAAAAAAAAATATCGAATCACTTCAAAAAAATTGAAAAAAATATGGTTCACTATAAGAGAGAGTCTTCTCCAAAAGGGTATTTTTAGTTTTTTGATTACCATAAATTGAATAGACAAATTGTGGTGGGAGACAAAAACTGTCAAATTCTGATGTATTTGACTTCCAAATGCTAAAACAAAGAAAATATACATCAATTTTTTTATTTTTTTTCATGCACTATATAAATATGTGATCTATAACGGATACCAAAATCTGAAAAAAAGAAGTTGATTTACATTTTCTTTTGAGGTGGGAACTAAACCCCCTGTTTTTCAGCAATAAAAAAATGGACTTTAAAGCTTAAAAAAAATATATAAATTATTAATTTTTTTCTTTCGAAAAATAGTAGGCTTAAACTTCAACAAATTTTACACATTTCATCAGTTTACATCATCGTCAAATTCAAAATACAAATGACACTTTTATGGCAACGAAATTGAACAGTTATTGTTGTGTTAGCCTTTTCCTTTGTAAAAGTGTGACACAGGTTTGTACTTTTACCCAATAAAGAAAAGTACAAAGTCTTTGAATGGTTATCCACACATAAATCCTACTTTCAAATTCACAAAGTAACACAAAGTCTACTTAGCAAATTCAAATTACTCTTCGATATATCACAACTCACAATGCTCAAATTACTCTTTTCAAGGATATAAAATATAAAAGACATAGTCAAAATAACAATAGTCAAAATAACATGAGTATCTAATCCATCAAAGAGCGGGCCTCACACATTCCCATTGGCTAGCAGCTAATCTCCACACAAAATGACACTATAAAAATATAAAAAAACTTCCAGATCTACAAAATATAATGTTTTTCATTCGATTTTTTGTAGTTTTACAACAATAGAGATGAAGATCATAAGTCTATTTGCCAAGATTTATGAACTTTTTACAGTTTAATCCTCTGCTTGAACTTCATCTTCATTCTTATCCAAAGGAGGTTTTGCAACCTCAGCATACTTATTCCTAGCCTAATCAATTTTCGCTCTTGAGATAGTTTTGGCCTTCTTGGTAGTTTTTGGCTTAAAACAAGAACTAATTGATTAAAATCAAACTCATTATGAGAAATTGCCCCTTTCTTTCTTTTGGGTGTATTTGAAAGTAACCATGTTTGAAGCGCAAAAACATTTTCAAAACCAGAAAATAATGTTTGAGATGCAACCCCTTAACTCTGAGAAACAATGGCTACTACAGGTGAAGTAGAAGTGGTAACAACTACATAATTTATATAATTTTATCTACATAAGATGAAATGGTGTTGATACATTATCTTGTAACCACTAGAACCATTCTATTTAATTCAAGAATTATTTTAATTTATTTATTCACACACACACACACACACACACACACACACACACACACACACACACACACATACACATACACACGTGTATGTGCCTCTCTCTCTCTCTCTATACATATATTGCTTTAATAAAAAAAATACCTTGAAAATTTGTCTAGGATATATAATATAATAGTATAATAACATCCAGCTCATTAAATTCATTTTTTTAGTTAAATTATATTCAAATATATACTAATTACAATATTCTTCTATGTTAAAAAGTGTTAAATTTTTTTTTCGTCCCTAGGAGTTGAAACATTCAATTCACTTATGCATCTCATGAACACAAATCTCTATAGATCCACTTGACACAAGCTCACTAATGTTGTAAGTTTTTTAAGCAATGGGACATGTGGTAAGCAATACTTTTGCATGGATAAACCTTTGAACATTTCTATCACTTGTGCTTCCCTTAAGATATTATTTAACCAAATTTGTAAAAGTAATTATTGCATTCATTCATAGTAGGAACCTAGATTAGAATAAAAACAATTATGCTTTGTGAATGCAAATGATTGGATACTAAATGAACTAACTCATGCCAAATCCATTAGGAAATAAAATCACATGTTACAAGATAGAAAGATAGTCACACTAAATTGCATTGGAACCATAAAATAGGGAAACATTATTTATTACGCTTACCTAGTAATCCATCATGCTTAAACCTTTTAATATTTTAATCAAGTGTAGCTCCTTTAAAATATAACCAAATTTGTAAAAACTAATTAGTGCATATTAAAAGAGTAGTAAACTAGATTAGAATAGAGATAAAAATATTTTATAAATAGGATTGATTGGATCCTAAACTAATTGACTTGTGCCAAATCTGAGGAAATAAAGTCACAACACCTAGAAATGAAAGATAGCCATAATGAATATGCACTAGACTCATAAAAATACACATCACATATGCTTAGTAATCCATCTTAAATGAGCGATATGCCATGTAATAAAGAAAGAACATTACAATGAAGTTTGTAATGAATTATAAGGGTGTGATATTAATTGACTTGTCACTACCCCAAGCCAACAATATGACAATAGAGGATCTACAATTAGGTTCAATCACCCCTAAAATATTATAGCCTACCATGGAGACAAATGACCATGCATTTACCTAATAACAATAGTCAAAATAACATGAGTATCTAATCCATCAAAGAGCGGGCCTCACACATTCCCATTGGCTAGCAGCTAATCTCCACACAAAATGGCACTATAAAAATATAAAAAAACTAACAGATCTACAAAACTTAGTGTTATTTCATCCGATTTTTTTATGGTTTTACAACAATAGAAATGAAGATGGTGAAAATTTAGCTACTAAAAATTTCACAAAAATCTGTTGTGTTTACTGATTTTAGAAACTGTACAAAGTACTATTTTGTGTGGAGATTAACCACATCCTTCCCATTTACATTCAGTTTGACCAGACATGTATAAACCCTCTTTTATTGGCTGCATAAACTTCATTTGTTTCCATTTACATTCAGTTTGACCAGACATGTATAAACCCTCTTTTATTGCCTGCATAAACTTCATTTATTTCCTTGTCATAGAGCAATGCAGTAATGTTTTCAAGTGTGTCTTGAAAGGTGTTCTGGATGAATGATAGATTACATTGATTCCTGCAACTTTTGCCCACATCTGGGTCATCGCCACCAATCGTAGTACAACAATTTATTGTCAAGCTGTTGATCAATTTTTTTTTTTTTTTAAAAGTAAGTACTATCTTTAATGGGGATAGCTCCCTATATTTCTTAAATAAAAATTACAAATTATGTTCATTACAAAATTTGCCTATCACTTTGGCAATCACAACAGTCCCTAAACCCTCATACAACCTCGAATGAAGCAACTTAGCAACCTACTTCTAAAATCTATTAAACCACAACTTATCTAATCTAGGAAACCTTAATTCTTCATGATTTGGAGAATGACCATCACGTAATCTGCCAGGTCGTTTAGTTTCTTAGTGGATGCTTCTGACATCCACCACTCCTCAAACTCCGCAAAGCTTCTGAATATTGCTAGGTCCTCCTTAATGATCCCATGCTTGAAATGCTGCCATACTTCCTTTGCGAATTCTATTGCCCTCTCCTTTTCTGCTTCCTTATCCCTGTCGCTCCCTTCCTCCTTCTCACTTCTATCTTCCTCCTCAGACTCTTCCTCTGAGACTAAAAAATAGTTCTCAGGGCTGAAATAAACCTTGAGCACACTGTTCTTGCAACCTTCCTCCAGGTCGAGTATGGCTTCCGCAACCATATCTCCATTTACTTTCTTCACAAAACCTTCCAACATTTCCATGCATTTGACCCTAGACTCAAGGATATCCACCATGGGCGCAAGCATTGCCTCATAAATTTCTCCATCGCACCAGTGATGATCCAAACTGAGAGAACATTCTACAATACCCGTGATGGCATCGTAACCAAATTCTAAAGTATCAAACAGATCCCTAACCTGAAACTCTAGAGGGACTTCACAATTGGCACAGTTTAAACCCAAGAAATTCACCATGTTTGTTTCTTCTCTTTGCTGCTGTGACTTGCCATCAAGAATCGTCTATCTAATATAGGCAATCTGGATTTCTCGAGTCTTCCTAAACCGCCTCAATCTCTTCAATCTTCCAAACCCGAGGTAGTCAAAAATACTTTTGCAGAGTGCCAACACTATTTGCGTCCTCCATCCAGACCTGAATTATTCTCTCCTTCTCTGATATAGAAAAGGCTTCCCTGACTTATAAGTACCCATCTATCCCATCTATTTAGTCTTTTTGGCCTCATTGCTGTATTGAACAGGGGTCACCCAATCCCTTCACGAGATTCATCCATTATCTCTTTTTGTACCATATCTTCAATGTCTCCTGACAGACTATCCATGAAAATTTTCCCTTTATCTGCTGTAATACCCATGCATTTGCTAAAATATATGCCACTTTATTTCCCTCTCTATACGAATGCCTAAATTCAAAATCTCCAATTTTATCCAGTAGAACACTAATTCGTGGTAGCCACTTATTTAATTTCCAACTTTGAAATTTTCTTTTAGTTACCCCATTAATTATAATTTGGGAGTCACCTTCTATGGTGACTTTGGTTAGTCCTTTCTCTACACACATTTCCAGACTTGCTTCCAAGGCCCTTATTTCTACTTCATTGTTTGTGGTATCCTCAATTTTCCCGTATATAGCTTGTAGGAAGGATCCATTTTCATCTCTAATAACTGCTCCGTACCCTGCTTTACCTGCGTTGCCTCTACTAGCACCATCAAAATTTAGCTTAGTCCAGTCCTTCTTAGGGGCTATCCATCTGACCTTCTTTCTATCTTTGGCTTTATCCGCAATCCTTACTTCGGTCAATTCCTTGAAGGCCCACCTCTTCTCCATCTTCTTATCCCATGTATTATAGAATCTGATTGTTTTCTTCCCGATGTTCCCACTCACTACTTCCTCAATAGCAGTTTTGATAGATTTGATAGTCTCTTCTCTTGAGTGATATTCCTCTATGAAGATTCTCCTGTTTCTTTCCTTCCATATATGCCATACGATCATAGAGGGTCCTACTAACCATAAGTCACCCCACTTGGATTTAAAATATAGAGGCCAAGCAGACATGAAATCTAAAAGTTTTTCATTTCTCGCAGAATGATATTCTATCATGTCAAAGAACCACTCCCAACAACTGCTAGCAAAAGAAAAATTAAAAAGAAAACGATTGGAAGTTTCTTCATCCTTTTAACACAATATGCATCTACTAGGTCCTGCTATGCCAATAGATTTTAATCTGTTTCCTATCAGAACTTTGTCCTGTAGAGCTATCCAAAAAGAAGCTCCTACTTTTGGAAGGATTCTGTTATGCCAGCATAATTTGTACGACCACTCAGGATTCCTGATTCTCTTCCTCTGGATTTCATAACCCCATTTGACTTTATATTCACCTAATTTTGCTGCACACCAAAATACTTTATCTTCTTTGTCAGATACAAATATCTGCCTTTGGGATAAAAGTTGATCTAACTTTGCACATAGGTCCCTATTTCCTATGCTACATTTCTTCCAAACCACTCTCTCCCCTATCGTACCTCTGGGGGAAAAATAATCCTTGACTTTGCTACCTGTGTTGGCTTCCACTGAATTGACCCAATCCTGATCCTTGAAAACTTCCTTTAAAGGTTTCTCTCCTCCCCAAGAATCTGACCAGAATTTTGCCTTCATACCATTACCTATATTCCAGGATAGGTGATCTGTGAGTAAACTTCTGCTGTCCCAAATAAAATTCTAGACAGGCAATCCTTTCTCTGAATTTGCCAATGTTAAAATCCTTTCTTCCTCCGAAGAATCCAAATATTTATTCCTGATCACTCTGCACCATAACCTGTTTGGGTTATAAATTTTCCAGGCTAATTTGGCACCCAAAGCTTTGTTTTGCAATTCCATTTTTCTGAGACCTGCTCCTCCTTCCTCCTTGATAAGACAAGCAGTGTCCCAATTAATCAACGGTATTCTCCTAACCTCTTTGGAGCCTTCCCATAAAATTTTCTTAAGAAAACCATCCATGCTACTATATGCTTGCCTGGACATCTTGAAGCAAGACATACTATATATTGGAATTGCTGACAAGACAGACTTGATCATCTGTATCCTTCCAGCCTGTGAGAGCCATTTATTTTTCCATAAATCCACCTTCCCTTTGCATTTATTAACCACCTCTTCCCAAAGCTATTTTTGGAATGCTCCTATTCCTATAGAAATGCCTAGATATTTCAATGGGAATTCTCCTTTTGGATATCCCAGGATCTACAAAATAGAATTCTGATTATGTCTGCTAGTATTTAAAAAGAAGATCTATGATTTATCTTTATTCATGTGCTGGCCCAACTCCCTTGCATATTCCTCCAAAGTTTCCTTGATTACTTCTGCTTCTCTAACCGATGCAACACCAAACAAGAGTGTGTCATCCGCGAATTGAGAGTGTGTCAAATTTGCCATCTCCGGATGGATTGAGATACCTTTCCAAACACCCTCTCTGAGCTTATTCTTTATGCTATTCCCAAGGACCTCGACCATCAAAACAAAAAGGGAAGGTGATAAGGGATCTCCCTGTCTCAACCCGTTAGTAGCAGCAAAGAAACCACAGACTGCTCCATTAACTAAAATAGAGAAACTAAAAGAAGAGATACAAAATCTAATGCAGTCAATCCACTTACTGTCGAAACCAAACCTTCTAAGGACATGTTCCAGAAAAAACCAGAGCACTCTATCATATGCTTTGGAACGTCTAGTTTGATCGCCATCTCTTTGATCCTGTCCTTGGCCATTGAATGGATAGCCTCTGAGGTAAGAATAATGCTATTTGCGAGCTCCCTTCCAGGGGTGAAGCCATTCTGATTTTCTGAAATGAGTCTGTGCAGAATCTTTTTTAATCTCTCTGACATGGCTTTAGAAATAATTTTGTATAGGACGTTGCAAAGAGATATAGGTCGATAATTTGACATGGTTGTACATGTAGAGTTTTTTGGAATCAAAACTATCATCGTATGATTGATAGATTTAACAAACCTCCTATTCTTTCTGAAATCTTCAACTACCTTAACAATGTCTTCTCCCATGAAATCCCAACATCTCTTAAAAAACTTGGCTGTAAATCCATCAAGTTCTGGTGCTTTATGGGGTTGCAATGAAAATGTGACCTTTTTAACCTCTTCAAATGAGAAAGGTGCCATCAACATCTCATTATCTTCATGGGATAGCAAGTTCTCAATGGATCTGTCCACCAACGGGACACTTTCCTTCTTGATAGATTCCCAGGATCCTAAGATTCTAGTAAAGTGATCAACCGCCGCTTTCTCTAATTCTTCTTCTGTGGAACAAATCTTGCTGAACTCGTCCTGAATGTTGATAATACGATTGTGGGAAATCCTAGCCTTCACCGATGCATGCAAAAAATTTGTATTGGAATCACCTTCTGCGATCCAAAGTTCTCTCGACTTATCCCTCCAATACAGTTCTTCTCTCTGTAGAACTTCCATATACTCAACCTTTAGACTCTTCTCCAATTCAAATTCCTCATTTGACATGCCTGCCATCATGATTTTCTCATTTAATTTAGACATTTCCTCTTCTAATCTAAACTTTTCTGAAAAGATATTCTTGAAATGCTCCTTGTTCCACGATTTGATCTTCTTTTTGAGATACCCTAGTCTCTTAAAAAAATAGAAGCTTGGTGATCCTCCAAACATTTTGCTTCCCTCCCACCAAGATTTCAAATTAATTAAGAAATTTGAGTCTCTCCACCACATACTTTGAAACTTGAAATAGATCTTCAGGGGAGGCTTACTTCCATCCATGATTAGTCTGATGGGAAAGTGATCGCAACCTGACTATGGGATGATAAATGAAGCCAGGTTAAACTGCCCATCAATCCAAAATTTTCCTACAAAGAATCTATCCAACCTTTCGGAAATATTTGAAAAGTTGTGCCTTCTGTTGGTCCAAGTGAATTTGCCATTTTTGGGGACAATATCCATGACCCTCATATCATCTATAAATAGCCTAAAGTCTTCCATGAATTGAGTGCTCTTTCTCAAACCTCCTTCTTTATCATCTAATTCCAAAAGAGCATTGGAGTCCCCAGCCATAATAATCCTCTCAAAGCCTATATTTTCCATCTGGTTTTTGATCTCATACCATAACTTTTTCTTGTCCTCTGTCTTGATAGGCCCATAAACATTTAATAATTGGAAGTCAAATTGATCCTCCAATCTTACCACTCGGCATGCCATCCAATGCTGATGAGAAAAGATGATGGATACTTGAAAGGATTCAGGTTTCCAGAGCACTCCTAAACCTCTTGCAGAACCTTTGGATGACTGGGATATTCCGGTTCAATTGAAACAAGATTTAATAAAATCATTCATATTTTTATCAATGAGCTTGGTTTCCTGCATCAAAACTATGTCACATTCAAGATTTTTTAATGCTCTTTTAACCAAGCACTTCTTGTCAAAGGCCGAAAGGCCCCTGACATTCCAAGAAAGGATCTTCATCTTTCTCCAAGGGAGAGATCCCCTCCCTTGGATTTCTTCATGAAATTGATGACACTAACAATCCCTTTCTCAAGAGCCCTCTCCTCTCTGACTTGTTTATGACTCCTTCTACCCCTACCACCTTTTTCTCTGCCCAACATAATGTTTGCAGATTGACTTATGCTTCTAGGATCCAGATTTTCCAATTCATCTTCTAAATCCGCTTCTTCTGGGTTTGGTTCTTCTTCATATTCAGAGTTAGAAGTCAGGGATAACTGGATATCCTCTTTGTTAATCGGGTTGAGATCTACAGAATCTGATAACAGATGAACCTCGTTCTCCAAACAATTCATTTTAGAAGAATCTTTAATTATTGGGGCCAACTTCACTTCCATATCCACGTCCTTCTGAGATTTGTCCGAAATCGTTAAAGGAAGTTTAACAGTTTTTTTGACCCATCGATGCTTATTAGACTGTTTAGGAAAATTATTTCTTCTATCCTTTCTAACATATATTCTGCACTCCCCCTCTCTGTGCATTTTGCTACCGCATCTCAAACATGGGATGATGTCTTTCTCGATTTCCACCTGTTGCATCCATACTCCAGCCAAAGAGACTAGAGAAATTTGGGGAGGGATCTCCTTGGCTGCTGCTAACTTCAATTGAGCATAAATATAACTGTCTTTTTCTAAAAGCTCCTCATCAATTTCCAACAAAGATCCCAACAACTGGCCAATTTTTTCCAAACAATTCTCACCCCAATACTCCATTGGCAGATTGTACATCCTAATCCATACCGGTTTATCGTATACTGCCAATGGTAATGGATTAAAATTGGGGAACCAGGGTTATAAATACAAAGGGTGTTCCTTAATAAACCAGTTATTTTTACACAAGTACTTATTTCTCTCCCTCCCATTTTCAAAAACTACTATGAAAAAACTCCTAGGGATGAATTTCACAATCAGTCTCAGGCCCCAATGTTTGGATATCCAATCTCTAATGGTGGCTCTGGTCATCCTTGGTCCAACCACTCTGTTGATTAATGTGTGCTCCAACCAGAGCCTTCTCTCCTCCTCCACTTCAGAGGAAAGATCAATTTCAAAGGCTTCCTCTTCACATTTCTCCCGTTTTGTCTCTTGAAATTTATTGCTCCTTCTGGTGTTCTCTCCTCCATTGATGTGTAATTGATTTTGCAGAGCATTTTCCCCTTCCCTCCTCGCCATCCGTCAAGCTATTGATCATGTTTATTGAGCAATTCATTTTATCAGACTTGTAGATTTTGTTGTAAGAAAGGAGCAACTCTTCATCATGAATCAACTGAACAATGCAACCAGGAAAATACCGTAGCAAGTTATTTTTGTAAGATGCAACTAGATCTCCTTGCAAATTCCATACAAAAACAATCCCACTATGAAATGTCAAGAATAATCATCTCAAATGCAAGGAAATACATGTTGAGCACTTCTCAAGCTCTTGTTTTCTCAACTTAATCATCTTTTCACTTTGAACATCAACCATTTGCAGGCATTCATTCTCTTGTTTTACGAATATCTTGTCATGACACAACCCAACAAAATTTACTGTTTTATTGGGTAGTAATGCATGATGAAAAGATTTCAAAACTTTGCCATCCTCTATAGATAAGATATTTAGAGGAAGATTTCTTCCACAAGCAGTTCTTTTTGATACTAAGAGCATTAGACTAGAACTGATCATTATATCTACAATTTCTTTGGCAGATATGGAGTACAAGTATGCATAGTTTTTCAAATCAAACACCTTGTAAATATGATCTTGACCTAAAAAAAATACCTTTCCCATTATGACTATCAAACGTTAAAGAACCAGTCAAAGTTAGCATTTCACACTCAAAGAAGGCAACGCCAGCATCTGGTTGAGCTCTTCTAATGTCCTCAATTGGGGTTGTTTTGCATTTGATTGAGAATCCATGGGAAGCATCTGGTTGAGAATCTATCGGAAGCATTGATACTGTGATGAGAGAATTATTTTCCTTGTTATAGTGTAGATTTTGAATTTGTTCATGTGGATTTAAATTCAAGTAGCAATACCCAAAGCAGAATTTGTGGTATTGTAAACACATAACAAATCATATAAAATTTCATTTCATTGAAAATATGTAAGAACCATATGATTTTTTTGGCAAATTCTGTGAAAGAGAGTTTTGTGCCCTTGAATTTATCCCATTTGGGCAAACTCTGTAAAAGAGAGTTGTATGCCTGGAATGTATCCAATTTGGGCAAACTCTGTAAAAGAGAGTTGTATGCCCGAGCCTATACAATTTAGGCAATCTTGTGAAGGAGTGTATGCCTATAACTTTGTAACTCCATAACTCTCCAACTCCTTGCAATTGGATTCGAATTGGGCTTATTTATAAGCTTTCAAAGAAGCTGAACAACCACCACATTTATGTCCTCACCAGAAGTAGAAAAGACAATCCAGTACTGAAAGGTTATTACATTTATATGAGGACAAAAATTAATTAAAAATTAAAATATTCAATACTCTGACTTATTTCTGATCAGCAAAGCCTTTTATTTGTGCGTATATCAAATGCAACACAAAGACTTGATTGTGCCAAAGCAAATATAATACTGTGAGCTGTAAGTATTTGTACAATATTGGATGATTGATTTGTATCAAACTCTTCCTACAACTGAAAATTGTGGAACATAATCTGAGAATGACCTTGGATGGTTGATTTGTTACCAATCTCACGACTCTGAAGTTTGTGGGCAAAGTTGTAAACTTCTAAACAACGCTTCCCTTTCTCTGCCATTGTCTTATACAAAAATTGATCGTAATTCCAGAATTAATGCTGTTTCTAATCCAGGCTTCTGTACAGAAACTTTTTTCGCTAGTCATAGAATGTTAGAAATTTATTTAGAAAGTAGTTTCAATTCTTATGCTTTTGGCCAACAAAATTGGAATGTGAGAACTAATTGGCCAACCTAAGTTTGTAAGTTAAAATTTTGAATTGACTCTCAAATTCAACAAACCCCCCCGCAAAAAAAAATTAGAAAAAAAAAAGAAATAGATTTTTTTTTTTTTTTTGATAGGTAATAGGCCGTAGCCGCAACATCTTAGAATTCCACTTTAGATGTCCCTATTGGGAATTGAACTTGGGTCTCCATAGTGAAAACCCAGTGTTTTAACCAGTTAAGCTCAACTCCTTGAACATATTTTATTTTTTTATTAATTTTATGAAAGTAATTTTTTTATTTTAAAAACAGAAATAGAAATTCTATTATATTTTATGAAGATAATGTTTTAAAAAAAAAAAAAAAAAAAAAAAAAATTCTATTTTTGTTATCAATTTTATTAAAGCAATGTTTTAGAAATTCTATTACATTTTATGACTTAGATAATATTTAAAGAAATAGAAAGCAAAACTAAAACAAAAACAAATTTCGTTTTTGTTATTAATTCTATAAAAGTAATATTTTTTATTTAAAAATAGAAAAATTAAAATTATATACATTTTATGAAGACTATTTTTTTTTTAATCGTAATTGTGTCATTATATTAATTATCAAAAAGATTTACTGAGCTTTCATCGAGTTTGATAATCAAAACTACACAAAACATCAAAAAAACCTGCAACTTTCAGCTCTATACGCCCATAGTCTATATACTAATTCTTACAAAATGGGCTCTACATCCCTATACAACATACAATATTGATTAATAAACATGAATTTTCATATTAGGAACTCTGCTCCTGCTCCACAATGTGCTTCCCACGGTCTTCAGTTGCCATTGCTCCCACCATTTCACTAGGACCCCCGCTTTGGATCTGCACGAACGAGGAGGTGCTTTCTTGTAGTAGTCGACAACATTTCAAGCTCGAGCATCCAATAGGCCAATCATGCTTCCTTTTGGGAGTAGTGGTCTCCTCCGCATGCTCCTGATTTAATTCCCTTGGCATCCACTTTGCCACTTCCTCCCGCACCATCTAGGCTTCCCTCAACTTGAGGAAATCCTTTATAACTTGTATGCCAATTTGAGCAGAGGCCTGTCTAACCTCTTTATTGTCATTTGCACCCCACAATAGGAGAGGCCGAAGAGGTGGAATGAATTCTCCAACGTGTACCCAATCTCCACCTGGACAAATGAACCCTTCCCCTTGACAAGCCATTCCAATTAGGCTCGCCAAAACACAGAATCCTTTGTCTCGATCTCAAGACACCAGACCAAAAATAGGGAGACGATATTGATGTTGGTTAGATATCTATATTGGGCCTTCAAATATTGATCTTCTGGGATGATTTTCACCTAATTCAAGAAAGCCGTCTCTATGAATTTGAAGACGTGAGCTAGGCATTTGTCTGAAATCCTTCCCCAGAATGCCACCTTGGGCTTGGTGGTTTGCATGGAGAAATTTGCCTACATTGTGCCACCTTCCTTCACACACTGAGTTAGAGAGTCTTCATAGGCAAACTTGCTTCACTTTGTGCCAAAACTTACAACATGCTATTTGTCCACATCAGACAATAAAGCCATCACCAACCTATCCCTTGCCATGCTATAAATTCAGCTAGAAATACTCATGCCACCTCTTTGTCATGATTACATACGAAGTAACCATTACAATTTAGAAACATGTTTTCTCGCATGTAGGAAATCTATAAACTTGCGATACTCTAGTAGAGAAATCGCATCCACCAACCACACACAAAACACTCTCCTTGGTTGCGCTTTCTCTCACTTTCACCTCAACCTATCCATACTCACTGTGACCTGCAACCCAACTTTGATCTTCCCCCCTGTCCTTTCTGACACTCTGGAAGTCATCCCATTTCCCAAGCAATCTTAAAACCGCCCAAGCATGACTAATAATAAATGCAGTGTTCATGAATAATCTATCAACTTCATTTATTAAGACCTATGCCAATCAACACCATCCTCCTCAACCCTTAACAAATAATTATTATCCGTTCAAATTTGAACTTCCTAGTTACTCATCCCACATCGTGTGACAATTCAAAGGCTATAGAAGACCACTTTACTTCACTTAATTGGAAGGAGATGCCATGTTGGCTTGAATATCAACATTGACATTACCCTCTCGAAGCACGTGAGATTTTTTACTTACTGAAATTAAGAAATAATCTCTTAATGATCTGAGTGATTTTGTTTATTTTCCACTTTTCTGCATGCCCCTTTTCAACAGATTGCATTTACCATAATCTGTGAATCCCCTTCAAGGTGAAGGTTCACGTTCAACTTTCTTGCCATGCAAACAACCAGAAAAGATGCATATGCTTCTGCTTCATTGTTAGTCGTCCAACCTAATCTTTGATTGCTATAGGCAATTATTTGTTCATTACAATCTTTTGCCACACAACCCACACCCGTCGATCCTGGATTCCCTTTTGCAACACCATCAAAATTCACCTTGATCCAGTCTTATTCTAGTAGAGACCATTTTGTTATTCTAACTTCACCATGTAAAGGATAAATCCTTTTAGACCCATTAACAAGCTTATGAATACTATTTTTTTGTTTAAAAACAAAAATATGTAAAGATTTTGTTTTAAAAAAAAGGTAAAATTCTATTTAAACTAAGTAGAAAAAGCAAGGATGACAATATCATCTATTTGCTATCCTAAAAAGGTTTGACCATTAGAAGAAGGAGGTGTTAGCAATCTAAAAAAAATCATCAGGTGTTATGAATAGAATCTTACAAATTTGAATACTACATATGTTTTTTTATCAATCTTCTTCTAGCCATAGTGGGTTGTCATTTATATACTTATGTGGTTGGAAAGTTGTGTTTTTATCCCTTACATTATAGCTCTATTTCCTCAATGATAACATAGTTGCAATGACTATCATAATCTAGGTTTGATATGGGTTAAGTCAGCATGTAATTAGGTGGTTTGAGAAAGTTTTATTATTGTGGTCTTCATTTAGGTGAATTGTGATTTGGTAAATGAGCTTGATGGAACATTTTATTTGATCTTAATTCTTAGAGTGATTTTTTTTTTAAGCACAATTTCCTTATGTTTATGTATGCTTATCCTTGAATTAAAGTTTAGTAAATACTATAAGACCACATAAATAAATTAATGGCGATGGTTAAAAATATCAATAGTAACACTCAGTTGGAGGCAAAAGAACCTCGTAGGATTTTGTTGATGAATAATTCAAAAGATCATTACTAAAGCTTTGCTTTCCCTAAAATAAAACTCTAATGGTGGAATTCTTCACCAGATTTAGGGGTTGATAAAAATTCAAATGGCATAGTTATAAGATGATACCTTTAATGCTACACTATGTCTAGAAGAGATGAGAAGAATGGTTTTTAAATTCGATATAGTAAAAAATTATGTGTATCCTTCTTTCCAATATAACATTTCGTTGATTATTTTTCTTTTTAATTGCTGAATCTAAATTTTTCAACTATATTATATATAACTAGTACCTAGAATTCAGGCACAAATAACATACTTAACATGGGCAAACAATGGAATAATCAACCAGTATAAATGACCATTCAAAAGGATAAGTTTCAAGGTAAAGAACAATCGATAGACGCTTCTTTCATCCTATGCATGCAATGGATTGATTTTTGACTCTTCTCTCACATTTCTTGCTAGAATTTCTCTTCTTTTATAGCTTTCATTCTTTTGCCTCCAGTATCTTTTCATTCAAGAGCCATAGGGTTTTCCACTATAAGTCTGCTGTCGTGGACATTGATATCGTTCTCTTAGTCATATGTCTTGCTAATGTATAATTTAACCAACATGCTTTTCCCATTTTTGTACTAATAGAGTGAATAACTTCAGGAGCTATTATAATGTCATCCATTATTGATCTTTCAAGGACAAAGCTGCAGGTTTTTATTCTACAACTCTTCTAGTACTAGATTAATTTTAGTATTTTCACCATGGATTTGGAGAGTATCTTGTATGTAGTATTGTAGAGATTAGTAAAAACTATTCAAATGACTCAATTGTATTAATCTTGGTTATAAGTGAAACAAATGTGCAATTGAGTCCCCTTACTATAGTACAATGTTTCTTAGATTCCTCTACCTCCTCACATATTTATCTTCCTATAATCCCCCAACACTTATGAAAAAATTGGTAAGAAACCCATCTAACCCTAAAGATTTGTATACATCTAATTTTGAAATATATAATTTGATTTCTTCCTTAGTAAATGAAGCCATGAGAATTTTATTTCTTCTTTGAATCTAACCTTCAAATGTTTCTCAATTTTGAACTCTTCCAATTATTTAAAAAACTTCAAAATAGTTCATCACTTCTTTTCTTATATCCTTGGGATCTACAAGAAGTCTACCATCCTTTGCCTTTATTATTGAAAATATGTTATAATACCATTCCTAATTTTTGTCGGATTGTGAAAAACTTAGTTTTTGTCTCTATCCTTTAGTCAACATTCTCTGGATCATTTTATCTTTGAATATTTCTTCTCTTGCAAGTAGTTATGTAGGTAAACTCATCAGAAATTCCTCTTTACATTAAGCTTCTTGCTCCACGCCATTTTGAATATTTTTTGCATTTCATGTTTCCATCTCTAATTCAACCCTTTCCTTTTCTAGAAAAAATTTCTTGAAATATTATCGATTACTGCTTTAGGCATATCTTGATAGAGCTTAATTTTTTAACAAGTATCATATTCAACCCTTTTAACTTTGGGGCCTCTTTCCACACAACTCCATTTTTTTTATGACAACAAAATGCTTGAACCACATGTTTTCGAATTTAAAAGTACTTTTGGTTGGACTTATGTGTTTATAGCGCATCAATTAGATGAGAAAGTGATTTGAGCTAGAGATTGAATTAATAGAGCTTTTAAATTGGATGATTGGCCCAACTATAATAGTAGAGAAACCAATCAAAACTCTTTAATATGTAACTTAAGCTTGTTCGTATGTTAGACCAAGTGTAACTACCATTTTTCGCATTGAAATCATCCCTAATAATAAATAGTCTATTTTTTTTATTGTTTAATAGCAGGGATTTTTAACCTGGTTTACACTAGGTGAGGCCACAAATGGGGGACCTCATTCCCGACATTTAAAAAATAACAACATCCCAGATCCACAATCATGGTTTCTCAATAGGGGCACAAAGCCCTCGAGCTCTGTGAGAGTTTGGCACAGGCATTAACACCTCTGAAACAAACGACATGAATGCCACAATGGTTCACAATCACTCCAAATGAGATTTAAACCTTGGTGACATCATTAACAATGTCAAAACTTAACCATCACATTGTGAAATGAACCCCATAAATAGCCCATTTATTAGTGGAGTAAGGATGCTAGAAATTTGATCGCATAATCTCTTCTTTTTAAAACAACCAACATGGCCATAAACATTGAGAATAAAAAATAAAACTTGGATGAAAAGCTTATGACTCTATAGACCTACCAATTTTTCCAAAGTTTAGAACCTCTAGTTGAGTAGTAGAAGGCTTCTATAGAATGTCGAAATCCCCATTTGATTCAAAAACGTTGTCCTTCCATAATTTTTATCTTGGTAAAAGGGTTCCCACTTCAAATTTATTGATTTTGGTTTCATTTAGTGGAAATATATTTTCATTGGATATATTCATGTGACACTTGATTAAGTATATTTTTTTAGGTGCATTTTAGCCTATATCATTCAAAAGCGATTATGTAGACAATTAAAATGTTAGTTATATAAGAAGAAACAAACACATCGCGATATGTGTCCCTTGTATAATTGACATTTTAATTTGCTGCATAACCAAATCCCTAACATTCTAAGGTGTGATCTTCATTGCTCCCTACTAAGAGAGATGCCCTTTCTATATCTTAGAATCATGTTAATTTTCATTTGTTCTTTTGTTGTACCATATTTTCCTGTCTATTGGCTCTTTCTTAATTTTTCTTCTCTTTCATTTTTGATCTTGACATTTAGATTTGTCAATTTTAGCTTCCAAATAATTGTGAATCCATATCATTCTATGTATCCTCATTGGGATATTGGTGTAGAAGATGAAATTGATTCCACCTTCATATTGATACAAATCAACCTTGTCCACTAAATATTTCTTTCTTTTTAGTAGCAATCTAATTCTCACCTCTATCCCCTAATTTTCTCAGATGGCCACTAGTTTACTCATTTGCTAAAGGACTTTCAATTTTCTCCAATTTCGATGCATCAAATTCTATTGCATTCCTTTCTTCGTGATTCCAATATGTTTTAGATACAACTATTTATAATGAAATATGGTGTATCCAAGTTTAGCCTTCTTAAAACAGATTGGGCAATACATAAACTATGATGCATTATTGTTCCCACTATCAAATCCAAGCTGGAAAAGGTTCTTAAAAAACTATGAGACAAAATTTCTAGTAAGTTTTGAAGTACTTTTGCCTTTCGAGAATTTGTGATGCGACTCTGCTCAAACCATTTTCTAATGCATGCCCTGCCAAAATAACGTCCATAGGTAGACATGTATACAAAATGTGGAAGCAAGTGAACTGTTTGACAGAATGCCTCAAAGAGATGTTTCCTTGTGGACCACAGTGCTTAACCAAAACTGTAACCAGACATAAGGAGATGCTATTTTCTCAGTTCATGATCTTCTAGATGTAATCAGAATGTGTTTGTAAGATAGTGAATCTTCCTTGGGTTGTAGCCCTTTGTTGTTTTTGAGAAGTGAACTCTACGTAGTGTGCCTGAATGCATGTGCATTCCCCATTGTAATATTTCATATACTTCTAACAGGGTATCATCATATTGTTGGTAGGTTCCCACCGTGGTTTTTCCCTTGACCGGGTTTTCTACGCCAAAAGTCTTGGTGTATGTGTGTTATTGATGTGCTGTTGATTTATGTTTTCACTATTAATTATTAGATCTGAAATTGTGTTTGAGTTAAGAAAAGATTTTGAGAAAATTGATTCACCCCCCCCCTCTCATTTTTCTACCTTGTTGCCAACAATTAGTATTAGAGTGGGTTTCTTCGTTGAATCTTGATCGCTTGAGGTGATCCGGGATGGCAACTCATAAGAAGGATAGTTTGAGATTTGATGAATCTATTGGCAAGAGACACTATTCTGGTGAAGATAGATGCATGAGAGATGCTTAGGAGTTGTCATTGATGGCAACCCAGTTTGGAAATCACATCCAGTGTACATAGATTTGACTTACCAGAAGTCATATTGTTTATAAGGCACAAGTCTTGAAGGTGGAGCACAGTAACCGATAGTGCATGAAATCATTGTGCATATCTTAATTTTGATGGTGTAATTTTGGTTGTGGTGATAAATATAGATTATTTGAGGTTCAAGACAACTTATCTTATGATCTTGATATCCGATGTTGATTCATGAGAAAGATTGAAGGTCTGATATCCGGTAATTCAGTTAGAGAAGAGCTATTTTGGTGTAACATGTGATGCAGAATTGTTGGGTTGATTTTGGTGATTGGTTTCTTGTTCGAGGAATTTGGGATGACTTGTATGAAGCTTGTTATCATTCTGTTTGGGTCTGTATATGGATTTGTGGTCTGATTGAGTCGACCTAAGGTTACACATCTCATGTTGTGTGTTATGCAGTTTTTGTGAAGCTGACATGTTTTGAGATCTTGTTAGGTTGTGCGGATATATAATGTCAATCCAAATGATCATTTTATGGATGATATATGGGATTGTGGATGTGTGGTATGTGAATGAGCATCAAAATGTAGAATTGGTGCTCTAGTAGATGACTATGTAGCAGAGTAGGGCAACAAGGTAGAGTAGCAATTGACAGTCAGATTATGATTAACTAGGATTGATCCTTGGCATTTGTAGATGCTATATTCCAGTTTAGACATTGTAATTACTCCTGTATCTCATTTGTAGGACAATGATTCCTCTGGGGTTGTTTCCCTCTTATGCAATTGAGCAGTTAGCTCTAGGCAATGTGCCTAAATGCAAGTGCATTCCCCTTATGTAATATTATCATACTTGTGACAATAGTATAATAATATTGTGGGTTCAAATCCCACTGTGGTTTTTCCCTTTTCGGGTTTCCACGTAAAAATATTGGTGTTATGGTTGTGTGGTTGATTGCTTTATGTTTTTGCACTTTGCTTTCATTCTTATGCATCTGGTGGTTTAAGAATCATCTCAATAGATTTGTAAATTGAAAAACACTGATTCACCCCCCCTTCTCAGTGTTCATTGATTGCAATAGGATCAAACTACTCTTTGGAAAAGCCGGATGGAGTGTCACTTGAGATGGATTGGTGAAGATTATTGGAAAATTACTAAAAAATGTGTATAACATTCCTTTGATTGGTCCTACCACTCTGGATGAGATAAAGGAAGCTGAATACAATATTAGAGCTAAGGAAGCATTGTTGAGTGCCTTGAATGATTCTGAAATGATAAATGTGACGGATTTACAAACCACTCATGAGATCTGGAAGAAGTTGGAAAATTTGTATGAAGGTGACAATCATGTGAAGATTGCCAAGTTGCAAAGCTTGAAGGGAAAGTATGAGTTGTTGAAGATGGGAAAAGATGAGAACATTACTTCTTTTATGCAGAAAGTGAATGAGCTTGTGTGCAATATCAGATGTGCCGATGGAGTATTGGAAGAATGAAAGATTGTTGCTAAAGTATTGAGATCCTTGCCTCCTGCCTACAAGCATAAAGCTGCTGCTATTGAGGAGATCCGAACCATAACTAATGTGACTAGAGACATGTTGATTGGCAAGCTTGCTGCCTTTGAATTGAGTGAGTTTGGTGACTCTCTTCCTAAGACAAAATCTGCATTCAAAGCTACTGTTTCCGAAAAACAAAGATATAGTATGAAAGAAATTTCTTCAAGAAGGGTATCTAGATATGAGAAGGAGATGGAAGAAGAAGAAAAAGAGCTTGAGGAGGTTGAAGCCCTTATTTCCAGAAGATTTCCTAAAGGAGCTGGTAAATATGAAGGAAAATTACCTCTTAAATTCTTTTCATGTAATAAAATAGGACATTTTGCTTCAAGGTGTCCAAAAAGAGTTCCTAAGAAACCATACAAGCATAAATATCAAAAGAAATGTTATTATGTTGTTGATGAAGGAGTGACAGATAATGAATTCGAGAAAGGAAATTCTGGTGATGATGAATGGGTATTTATTGCTATCAAGGAAGATGATATAGTGCCTCTTGATTCTGCTAGTTGCATTAATGAGGATAAAGCTTTGGCTGCTAAAGTTGAAGGGAAAGATGAATGGGTTATTGACAGTGGTTTCTCTTGTCATATGATAGGTGATAAGAGTAAGTTTGTAAGTATGGAAAAGTATGATGGTGGTGTAGTAAGATTTGGTGATGACAAAGTTGGTATAATCCATGATAGAGTTTTCATTTCTCTTGATGATAAGCATAATACTGATGATGTCTTGTATGTAGAAGGTCTAAAGCATAATATTTTGAGTGTTGGATAAATGGTTTACAAGGGATATGATTTACAATTGAAGAATCACAAGTATAGAATCTTAAGTGGTTCTGGAATTGAGATTGCATCAGGGACAAAGACTAAAGGTAATATCTTTCACTTGAATGCTGGTGGTAAAAGTTGTTTGATTGCTCAAATTGATAAAAGTTGGTTATGGCATAGGAGGATGTGTCACGTGAATTTTGATTGCATGGTTAAGATAATTTCTACTCAAGAAGTGAGAGATCTTCCTAAGTTGGTAAAGCCTACTAATCTGGTATGCAAGGAATGTCAACTAGTGAAGCAAACAAGAGTTACTTTTAAAAGAAAACAATATTATTGGGTGAACTCACAATACTGGTTCCCACTTTTTGGTACATCCTAATTTTTGCTGAAATCATACATTTTTTAGAAAATATAATGATTTAAGCTTTAAGAGGTCCCATTTGAAGTAATTAATTGAAGAGAGTTAGATCAAAGGCTCTTAGATCCAATTTTTTTGGATAGAACCTCTCTACTTCTAAATCATACTTGCAATGGAGTCTCCTTTGCATCTATCAAATGCTGATAAAAAACCGATTTTACATTAGCTTTTGGGGGGTCAAATGAATTCATTTAGAAGTTTTATTTTTTTAATTATTTAGTCCTTATTATAAGCTTTCCAAATACTATAATTTTTAATACGTTTAATTTCATTAATATATTTTTATTATATTTCATATGAATGTAGGTTTTTCACCGAACATGAACTTCTTTGTTCAATGCATTGGGAAAAATAGTAAACTAATTCAAAAAAAATCTGAAAAATATCTATGCCCTAGGTATTGATGTCTTCTTTCTAACGAAAAAAATGAATTTTGAAATATATAGAACAAGTGTTCAAACACACACCTATAACTAAATTATAATTAGTCGAACTTCAAAACTAAATAAAATGAAAAATATTCAACATATCACTATCAAATCAACTGCATGCCCCGGGTATTGATGTTACAAACCAAAATTCAAAAGAATTAAGTTTTCATCATTTATAGAAAAAAAAGTTATGCATTTCAGGATGCACATCACTCTTAAAAAATGTTGTTTTCTATAAAAAAACTACTTTTCGAGGGATATGGAAAAATCAGTAAAATTTTATTAAAAAAAAATTAAAAAAAATAAATTTAGAATCTACAAACAAGATGTTACAAATCTGTAGTTTACATCATCTTCAAATTATTAATGGTTTAAAAGTTATAGGTGTCAGAAAGTGAAGTTTTTTTTCAAAATGTTCATCTAAGTGTCAAAGTTGGTCAAAAAGTGGGAACCAGTATTGTGAGTTCACCTTGTTCTAATGGATTATTGAATCTTGTGCATACTGATTTGTGTGGTCCTTCTAGAGTGAGAAGCTTGCAGGGAGACAAGTATTTCATGTTGCTGATTGATGACTATTCAAGGATGATGTGGGTTACTTTCTTAAGGGACAAGTCTGAAGCCTTGGAGAAGTTCAAGATTTTCAAAGCCATGGTTGAGACGGAGATAGAATTAAAGCTAAAGTGTTTGAGATTCGACAGAGGTGGTGAATTCACTTCTGATGAGTTCAATGCATTTTGTGAAGAGCATGGAGTGAAGAGACAATTATTTGCACCTAGAACTCCTCAACAAAATGGTATTGTGGAGAGGAAGAATAGAAAAATTCATGAAGCTTTTAGAACTATGATGTTGGAAGGAAACATTCCACATATCTATTGGAGGAAAGCTGTGAGAACTATTGTATACACTCTTAACTGAGTGCATATCAAAGGTGATACCAGTAAGAATCCTTGTGAGTTATGGTTTGGTCATGTTCCTATAGTTAGATATTTTAGAATTTTTGGAAGTAAATGCTATATCAAAAGAGATGAAGATCTAGGGAAGTTTGATGCTAGATGTGATGAAGGATTTTTTCTTCGTTATTCTACTAAGAGCAAGGCCTACCAGTGTTATAATAAGAGATTGGGAAAGATAGTTGAAAGTACTAATGTAAAAGTTGATTAAAGCAATGAGAGATAGATCAGATTTTGCGGATATGATTCTGATGGTCAGAATGACAGATTAGATAAAAGAAAGAAAGTGCAGACCCATAATCTAATTGAGATTGCTCCAAAAAAGATAGAAAATCAAGAAAAGACTAGTGCTAGTGCAGAAGAAAGAACTCAAGAATCTAAAAATCAAGAAAATCCTAAGACTCTTAGGTATGTAAGGTTGAATCATTTAGAAAATAAGATCATAGGAGATAAGAATAAAGGTGTGATGACTAGAAGAAGAATTGCTCGATTCTAAGATTGAACCTAAAGATGTTAATGAAGCATGCAAAGATGAAAATTGGGTTAAAGTAATGGAAGAAGAATTGAACCAGATTGAAAAGAATAATACATAGATTCTTGTTCCCAGACTTAAGGATAAAAATGTAATTGGAACTGTGTGCGGGAAATGTGGGGTACAAAAATGTATAATTTAGTTTCCAAAAGATCCACACACCAATGGGACTCTTGGTGCAAGTTATGGAGCTATATTGAATATCTCAACTTCCCAAGGGGTGTTCCATTGTTCTCTATCTCACAGGATCCCTCAAGCCAATGCCTTTTCTCTCAGATCACTGAGCAAAGTGACTTAGGAATGACAACTCCAAGAATGAGTGATGTTTGATTAATTTAGCATGAATGCATTCATAGATATGTATGATATTAAATCTATGATGATTTAAACTAGCATGAATATGATGTTATGATAAAGATTAGTAATCCTATCCTAACAATATATATTAGTCTAACATGGATATGCTATGATATTTAATATTACTTCTAATTGCTATTAAGATGATTTTTATCAAAGAGAGGCTAAATGCTTAATAAAATGACTATAGATTAGATGCATGAAACTTGGAGATATGAAAATGAGAGAATGAGAGCTCTATTTATAGGAAAAACAAGGAAATGGATGGTCAAGATTGGATAATCTTAACAAGGGCCATGATTGAAAGTTATCAATCCATGTTTACAATTCTCACCAATGAAATGGTGACAATTGTCAACAAGAGGTTGCTTGAGAGGAGATGCAAGAAGCATTAAATGCTTGAGAAGGCATGATGGTTACCTTAGGAGGTAAGGGTTAAGGTTAGATTAGAGTTATCCATTGGATAAAGCTTTTACCCAAGGGGTAAACTCTTGTGCAAGGGTTAAATGAATAACCAAGGTTAAAGCCATGAATGCTTGATGAGACCCTTGGGTTAAATGGGGGTTGAGTTAGAGAGAAAGTCTCTAATCATGCAAGAAGGTTGAGTTAACCATTAATGGTTATGAAGACTTTGAAGGTTAACTTGTTGAAGACATAAAGCCTTTAATGGTTATTGAAGACTTTGAGGGTGTGAGAAGTGACTTGCCTTTGCTTAGGGATGTGACAATATTTAGGAGATGGATTAGGCTAAATTGGAAGTGATTAGAAGAATCTAGAAGGGTTTTAGGGAGGCAAGTGGGAGATGTAGGAAAATGCAAGTGGATGGAGGGGAATTTTAATTAAAATAAATTACTTTATTTCAACAAAAATAGATGCAACTTGCATAAATACAAGTGGGGCATTAAAATAAATAAATTAGATTTATTTATTTGCAATGATCAATTTAATTAAATGTAGATTTAATTAAAAAGGAGAAAGGGGGATTAATTAAATAAAGTGATTTATTTAATCAAAGGTTAGAAAAGGCTTAGGTGAACTTAATTAAATAAATTGAGTAATTCATTTAATCAAATAGATAAATATAAAGAATTTAATTAAATAGATTTTAATTAAAATAGAGGAATGGGGTTAAAATGAATATTAAATATTCACTTAAGAAAGTGGTCATTTTTATACGTCTACATTTTGCCTCTCTTTGAAGTGACGTGTGTGCACATGTTGATTCAAAGAAAATTTGTCGAATATACTCTCAAAATTTGTCGATATGATGTCGTGTGTCGATATGATGTCCCAGATTTGATGAACAATATTGATGATGCCCCCTCAGGAGATGAATCGAGGATTTTGAAAATTTTGCTGATTTGATGAGTGTTTTGAATTGATTGCATTTTGAATATTTTGACTGTTTTGAATGCATTTGAATTGATTCATCTCCCGAAAATGATGTTGATAAGGTTAAAAGTGAGAAAAATGAGGAAAATACATGCCCCACTTACTAACCTTGTTGACTTTTACCCTATAAAAAGGTAAAAAGTGATTATATTCTTATCATTTGCACATCTATCTGTTTATGATTGTGACACTTGAGCTCTAACGAAAATGCTGGTTCCTATGCTTCACATCGATTCAAGCGCATTCATCGATACCGGAGGCCTGTCGTGTATGGCCCACATGTAAGTCATCTAAATTTTGCCATGTTTTTAATTGATTTTGCTTTTTTTGATCACGTTTTTCATTTTTTAGTTGAAATTTGCCGTTTTAGCGTGTAGGGGTATACTTTTAGCGCATACGATAGGAACAATAGCGTGTAGGGTTAACCTAGCTAGGTTAGCATTTAAGTTGCATTCTGCAACACGATGACAGGTTAGGGTAGTGCGTAGGGTGTTTTAGCACATAGGGTAGATAGGTTAGCGCACATGGTAGATAGAGTAGCGCATTGGGTATATTAGCGCTTTGGGTTAGTAGGGTAGCGCAATGGCAAAACTAGTTAGCACATAGAGGATTTTAGCACGTAGAGTAAAGTGTCTAGCGCATTGGTGAAGAATGATAGCGCATAGGTAGCAACTTAGCACATAGGAGGTATGTTTTGGCATGTGGGGCAAAAAATGGGTAGAAAAGACTTGGAAGAATGCGTTGCAGGGAGAATAGATGAGGTAGATGGCTTAGGAGTGGATAGGTGCCTGCTGAGTGTTTCAAGATGGGTCACGAGCCCATGTTTTGCCTGCTGTGATGATGTCCGATTTTTGATATGATAATTTTTGCTGTCAATATGGAGTGCCAAGTCGATTGATTGTTTGAATGAGGATCCTGATTTTCTTTTGATGTGGATCTTTGATTTTTGCCTTATGATATGAATTTGATGTCTGATATGAGTTTCGATTCTTGATTTCCGATATGACTCCTGATGTGATGCTTGCATTATGGATCTTTGATATGATTTCTTGATATGATGCTTACGTTATGGATCTTTGATATGATTTATCAATATGATGCTTGCGTTATGGATCTTTGATATGATTTTTCGATATGATGCTTGCGTTATGGGTCTTTGATATGATTCTTGATATGGGTCTTTGATTTTTGATATGGTGCTTTGATTTGTGATATGGTACTTTGATTTTTGATATGGTACTTGATTTGATGCATCGTTGTTTCAAGTTGATTTTGTTTTGATTGGATATATCGAATAGATGTGGGAACTAATGATTGACATTTGTTATTTTGTAAGCACAACATGGTGTACTTCAGTCACAAGAGCGATTTTTGTGACCATGGTCATTGATTCCATGATTGTCACAGGCTAATAGGGATGTGATTGAGAGATGCGGTTTATCTTCTTTACTAGACATGCCTCGGTATATCATTAACCGGGGTTTGTTGACAACTTTGGTGGAGAGGTGGCACAGTGACACAAACACCTTCCATTTGGCTACTGGTGAGATAATAGTCACACCTGAGGACCGTTATTGCATTCTGCAGAATCCTATTATGGGGGCCTTGTTGCAATATGAGAAGAATGAGGAGGGTGGGACAAAGGCTCTCCTTCGCATCTTCCAAGATGATAAGATATGTGGATATGAGATCCCATGGCAGGAGTTTGTGGATCTAGATTATGCTCCTTTGCCCTCGGTACTAGTAGGTTTTATTGGTGGATTTCTGTGTCCTGACCGTAGGTCAAAGGGACTAGCGGTGGGATGGGGATTGGTTTTGGAGGATATGGTGACACAGGGACACATGTTTGCATGGGGGTCCTGTATGTTAGCCCACCTTTATAGAGAGCTTCACCTAGTGGTGTATCTAAGATACAACAGTTTGTCAGCGGGGGTGACATTACTATAGGTGTGGGCCTGGGAGCACATTCCTGTGTTGAGACTGCTTGCAGATAGAGATAGGTCAGTTGGTCAAGCATATGCTTATGGGTATACAGGTATAGTTGTCCAGTGTAAGCTGGGCAAACTAGGGCACTGGCGGAGAGCATTGGATGATATTGATATAGACATTTGGAGACCGTATATGGATTATTAGGTGTGGGCCGAGGATGGGCTAGAGATGCCCTATGTGTATATGTCGAGATATTTAATCGAGCGAACACCCTTTATCATTGAGCGATTTTTTCATAGCCGTGTGTAGCGGCAGTATGGGAGACAATAGGAGATACCACAAGGAGTGTGTTTATATGCTCGCTGGAGACAAGATGTGCCCAAGTGGGGACCCACAATGGATAATGTAGCGGCGGTAGAGGAGTATATGACTTTGGCAAGCCAGATCTAGGATTATAGAGCTAGGGTGGTTGATGCTGGGATGACAGAGGAGTTCTCTACCTACTTTGTGGCACATGCAGTGGCACGGATATCAGATCTAGCAGAGATGTTACCTGCTTTTGATGATGATGAGGATGAGCAGCCAGAGAGGCGAGGGGGAGTTAGATAGAGAGATGAGGAGGGAGAGGAGGTAGGATATGGAGGTGGGGATGATGGAGGAGGTGATGGAGGATGTGGTGGAGGAGGAGAGAGAGATAGAGGGAGAGATAAAGGGAGAGATGGAGGACAAGGGGGTGATGGTGGGAGAGATAGAGGTGGAGATAGAGGATGAGGAGGTGGGAGAGATAGAGGAGGAGATGATGGAGGGAGAGGAGGAAGACTTCTTCTTGGTGTTGGTGGTGCTAGTAGGGTAGGTACAGTGTTGGCGGCTGTGGGTGGTATAGAGGATGCTAGGCGACCCACCTAGAGGAGGAGATATGATGTTATACCTCCATCGACGCCTCAAATAGGGACCAGTATGCATTCAGATTAGGGTAGCCACCCATCGACATGAATCACATATTAGAGCCCTATAGGTCACAGTGAAGGAGTTACAGGCACATGTGCTAGCACAATAGCGCTAGATTACATAGATTATGGAAGAGCGGGATATAGAGAGAGAGCGTTGGGGCCAGGTAGAGGAGCTTGCTGAGAGATTGGAGAGAGTGACAGGTGGTGCCCCTATGCAAGATGCACTAACGGAGATACGGTACATGAACAAGGAGGCCGAGTACTACATGTGTTTATATGAGGAGTTGGTCCCTAGAGAGCATAGAGCTCCTAGCTATGCAGCCAGTTGATCTGCTCGTAGTCAGACAGGGACAAAGAGTAGAGGTGTTACGGGGCCTCCCCGATGTGATCCACCTAGTGAAGATCTAGGAGTGGGGACATTTGCTGCAAGACCGTCAGCCTCAGGAGATAGTCATACCTGAGAGACTTGTCTTTGTTGTATTTTTCTCATTTTGTTGTATTTTGACAGACATGATACCCCTTGTACATTTCAACCATTTTTGAGAGATATACATACATCACTGATTTCTCTGATCCACATGTGATGTGTTATGGATGATGATTTATGATATACATTGATATGATGTTTCTATGATGATGATGTAATGTTTAGATAGTAATGCTTTTGATTTTGATCATGATGTATGAGCCATGATAAAATGAGAATATGATGATGCTTTGTTATCTTGATTTTTTTGATGTATGATAATGATAATAATGTGAGATGTATATTGAAAATGAGATGTATGAAATGAAAGTTTGTTTTAAAATGATATCCAACTAAGTGCAAGTTTAAAATGATATGCAACTAAATGCAAGTTTAAAATGATATGCAACTCAATGATCACCTTCATTCTATTGTTGTCATTCCTATTTAGTCACTTGTTTGTGCTCTGTTTTGGTTTGTCATCATTGAGATTTTGATATGTTAGAATTTTATACAAGCATAATGGTATAATTGAACCATAATGACCTAAGTAATAGTTACATAGATTTTGATATGGCAAGATGACACAAGCGATGAGGTATAATAAAACCAAGACGACGTGAGTGTTGCTTGCGTAAAATAGACAAGAGTTAACCATTTGTATGTGTAAAGTGGAACAATGTCTTCAATGATATGTTTTCAATCATGTCTTAAGACAAATTTGCATTGTACAAGTGATTGCCTCATAGACAGAAAACCAAAAAAATATCAGACTCCCCCGTTGCTTTTCTCTAGCTCGATGCATCATTGAGAAATTTAGAAGATCTAATGATTCAAAAATTTTAAGATACAAAATAGTCAAAACTTCATGCTAGATGTAAAAAAATTATAATTCAGAAAATCATCCATCATGTGTATGTTAAAGTTGTATTTGGATAATGGTCTTGTTTTCTTGCCTAGTGAGCAGTTGTTGACAGGGATTCCTTAATGTGCTGCGATTCTTGTTTGTTCGTTGTTGGAATGCTTGAAGTGAGAGGAATGATGCCCAAAGTTATAGATATCTATCGATGTGGATATACACAGTGATCACCAAGCCATGGTGGGATATGATGAACTGATTTGTAGATAATCAAGGACAGTGACTACACTAAGTATGTCCGGGATAATGCTACGTAAAAAGTGTTGGGCGATGGCCATTAGCTTTATCTTTGGATGGATGTAAAAGATATGAGTAGTGATAGATAGAGGAGTTGATCCCTCACAAATAGTGCCTATTGCCAGGTTTTCACCACTTGTTTTTATTGCACTTTTTGTTTTGTTTTGTTTTTGATGTTTTTTTGTTTTTTGTTTTTCACTTTTTCTGTGCATTAGACGACTAAAGTGTAGAATTTATTCAGATGGATGTTGTTGGTTGGTTCGTCAAGCACATCTCCTTCTAAAGTTGTTAGATGATAGGTGCCTGATCCATAGGCTAATATGATGACATAGGGACCTAACCAATTAGGTTCAAACTTTCCCTTCTTTTCTTGATCCTGTTGATTTCTGGGATTTTCTTTGAGTACAAGATCATTGACTTAAAAAACCCTAGGGACGACTCTATGGTTGTAGCTTCTACACATGCGATGCTGGTATGTTTTGAGATGATCATAGGAATATTGTCATTTTTCATCCAGAAGCTCTAGTTCATGCAATCTGTTTACCTGATACTCCTCATCTGGTATGAGGCCTTTCAAAGATACTCTGAGTGATGGAATTTCTACCTCAAGAGGTAGAATTGCTTCTGATCCGTACACCAATGAATATGCCCTAGTCCTTGCAGGTGTCCGAATGCTAGTCTTGTATACCCTAGTGCCGGATTGAGTTGTACATGCCAATCCTTACCTGCATCATTTACTGTTTTCTTTAGGATTTTCAAGATTGTTTTATTTGATGCTTCAGTTTGACCATTCCCTTATGGGTAGTAAGGTGTAGAGAAGCGATGTTGGATTTTGAATCGCTCACATACTTCTCGCACATCTTGATTTTTTAAGGGATGCCTGTTGTCTGTGATGATGGAACTTGGAATGCCATATCTACAAATTTGATAATTGAGAATAAATGAGGCACTCTATTTTCTAGTTACTGTGGTCATTGGGACTGCTTCAATCCATTTTGTGAAATACTCTATTGCAGTGATAATGAACTTGTGTCCATTTGAAGAGGAAGGATGGATTTTCCCTACTAAATCAAGTCCCCACTGACAAAAAGGCTAGGATGTGGTAAATGGTTGTAGCTCTTGTGCTAGTGCATGGATAAGATTGCCATGAATTTGGCACTTAGGACGTTTCTTTGCAAATTGATAAGAGTCTTTCTCCATTGTCGGCCAGTAATATCCCATTCTCAGAAGTTTTTTAGCAAGAGTAGGACCACTTGAATGCGTGCCACATATACCCTTGTGAAGCTTGTGTAAAGTAGAGTCAGATTCATTATGATCAAGGCAACGAAGAAGAGTACTATCTAGACCTCGACGGTAAAGTGTCTCAGTGATTAAGGCATAACGGGCGGCTTGTCAGATAAAGTTGCATTTTTGGTTATGAGATAGGTCAAGTGGTAGAGTATTGGTCTTAAGATATTCATAGATTGTCTCGTATAGAGGGGAGTCTGAACCGATTAAGGCATAGATGACATGGGATGCAAAATTGTCATAGGCTGGGGAAAACAGTTGCTCTACCAAGAACTCATAACGACTGTGTTGCTCTAGAATTTGTAATAGTGAAGAGATAGTGGCCATTGCATATGTCGCTCTTTTCTTTTGTATGGTGGCATTTTGTCATCCTTTGTCTGATATTCATTGTTGATCTGATTTATAACCAGTTGGGAATCTCCAAAGACACTCAATTTTGTGATTCTTCATTCCACTGCCATTTTGATTCCTATTACCAGGGCTTCATACTCAGCGATGTTATTGGTGCATGGAAATATAAGTCTATATGATATTGGAATTGTGTGTCCTTCGAGAGTGATGAACAAGATGCCAACACCCGATCCATGTTGGGTATAGGAACCGTCAAAGTACAGGGTCCATTGCTTGAGTGTAACAGTAAAGACATCTGTGTATGGAAATTCCACTTGCATTGTTTGTTTTTCTGGTAGTGGCGCTTCAGCTAATTCATCTGCAATTACCTATCCCTTGATAGCCCGACACTCTGTGTATTGGATATCAAACTCACTAAGAATGATGACCCATTTAGCCAGTCGACCTGTAAGAGCTACTTTGCTAAGTAAATACTTGAGAGGATCAATTTTTGCTACTAGCTTGATTGTGTGAGCTAGCATGTAATGGCAGAACTTTTGAGAGGCGAATACCATAGCTAAACAATCCTTCTCAATGAATGTATAATTTAGCTCATATCCATTTAATGTTCCGCTGATGTAATATATAGATCATTCCTTGCCCTCTTGATCTTCTTGTGCTAATAGTGCCCCCAATGATACTTCCACCCAATGATACTTCCATTGTTGATATGTAGAGAATGAGCGACTTCCCTTCTATTGGTGGTACTAGAACTAGTGGATTCATTAGACATTGCTTGAGTTGATAGAATGAGTCTACACACTTGGCTTCCCATCAAAATGGTATGTTCTTATGTAGAATATGATTGAATGGTAGACTTTTATCTGCTAGTTGGGCTCTGAATCGCTTGATAGGTTGTAGCCATCCTTGTAGAGATTTGAGTTGACTAATGTTCCTAGGAGGTGGCATCTCCATGATGGCCTGTTTCGTTGGATCTACTTCAATGCCTTTTACAGACATAATGTAGCCTAATAGTTTACCTGATGTGACCTTGAAGACACATTTCTTAGGGTTTAGCCTGATTTGGAATTGCTCCAATCTCTGAAAGATTTTATCTAATATGCCTAGATGTTCTGCCCGCGTGAATGAATTAGCTAGTAAATCATCCACATAGTCCTCCATGAAGGTATGCATCATATCATGAAAGATTATCATCATTTCTCTTTGATAAGTTGCCCCAACATTCTTTAAGCCAAAAGGCATGACATTCCAACAATACATTCCCCAAGGATAGGTGAACGCATTTTTATCTTGATCATCTGGAGCTATCTTGATTTGATTATAGCCAGAGAAACTATGCATTAATGATAGCATTGCATGGCCTGCTGTTAGGTCCACAATTATGTCGATGTTGGGCAAAGGAAAGTCATCCTTTAGACATGATTTGTTGACATCTCTAAAATCCATGCATATTCTGATGCTTCCATCTAGTTTTGAAATTGGTACAATGTTTGAAATCCATTCAGCATAGTCTATAGGTCGAATGAATTTGACATCTAATAATATCTTTAGCTAAGCTTTGACCATTAATGCCACATGCAGATTCATCTTTCTTAACTTCAACTTGACTGGCTTAGCTCCTTGAGCAATAGATAAATGATGCATGATTAGGTTCGGATCTATTCCAGGCATATCAACATAGGACCAAGCAAAATTGATTTGCTTTTCTTTGAAGAATCTGACAAACTCTGGTTGTTCCTCGTCTGCTAGTGATTCTACTAGGTGTATGTTTTTAGGTTCTACTTTTGTACCGATGTTTATTGTTTGAGTTGGCTCAATCAATATGGGTGACCGCTCTTGATAGTGTTTAGGAAGAGTGTCAAGTCTCCCATCTTTAGGTGCCTTAAAAAGGTTTTCACCCTCAGATGCATCCTTTATTTTGACTTTATTATGATCCGGTGCTGTCATTGACTGGTTTTCAGCATTAGATCCTTTGTTTCTTTCATTTTTGTGACTGAGAGACTTGACACTCTCTCGATTGTAGATATCATTATTTTATTCGCTGGTAGAGCCTATTTCTGAGTTGACTGTACATAGATATTGTATAATGGATTCATCATCTGGGAAAATAGGTATATCACGGTGTTCAGGTTCTTCCCAGTCTATGCGATCAGGAAATACAAGCTGTAGAGAGTCATTTGGTGGGTCGAGATCAGCTACGGTAAGTGTCATGATAGAGGTATTGTTGAAGTTGTCTGGGATGTTTGTTAGGTTAATGATATTGTCAAGGTCTTCGATGGTATCATCTTCGATGTAGACTTGTTCGTAGTGTTGTTGCTCATTTTCCTTAGCCTCATAGATATGTCGTGGTCCAAATTCAAGTAATCAAGACTTTGCGCCTTGTCCCTCCTGAGAAAGGGGTGTGTGTGAATGGATAGTACCTTCCTCGACATCCTTTGTAATATTTGCACAACTACCCCATTCATAGTCATTAGAATTAGTTTCAGAAGTACTGTCCCAGAGTCTTTCAGTTCTGCTGACAGGTACGTTGTAGGGTGAGAAAAGATCTCTGATAATTGATACCAGTTTTGTAGTTTTTTGTGATTCAGAATCAGAGCCTACTTGTACCCTTTTCATTTGTTCATACACTATTTCTCCTTGGGGAGCAGTGATTTTTTCAGGTGGTGACTTTGCCTTATTTTGAATAGGTTCCTGTACATGATGTACTTTCTCATAAGATGCTTCTTCCCTTTGAATGGCTAGTTCCTCTTGTTGTTTCTCTTTTTCCTGCTGTTCCCACTCTTTCCTTGTTGTTTCTGCTGCTTGGTGTAGTGCCTCTTGCCATGATTTCTCATTGTATTTCTTCTTTTCTTTCCATTGCGGTTTCTGATACTTATTTTGTTTGTGCCTAGGTGGTATGCTGCTTCCATATCCTAGTCCTGTTTTGTCTCGTGAAAATTGTGAAGGAGGTTCTAGCGGTTCTGTAATGCCTTCTTGACACTTGACTATAGGTCCTTTGCCGTTGTATCCCATCCATTGCATGATCAAGAATCCTTTTCCATATTGTTGTGTTGGTATGGCCACCTCTAGAGTAGCAGCTCTGACCTCTTCCTCATCCTTGTATAGCCAACTAAGGATGTCTTTCTCTTCTGATTCATTTTCTAGTGTGCCTAATTGGATAAATTTGTCATAAAACTTGATGATGGGCTGTGTTGCTTGATGTGTCGATGAAGAAGGTTGTCCATGAGATTTTGGTGATGTTGATAATTTTGATAGACACATGGGTTCGAAAGAGTATTCTCCCATGCCTTGCTCTTTTATTTTCATCTTTTGTTTGAAGTCCATGGATAAAGACTTGAGCTTTTCTTGATGATGATCTAATGTTGGGGAAGCTGGAGCTTCCCTGTTGTGTGGAACCAGGCTGTCTTGAGCTGCCCCCATAGCATTGCAATGTTGAAAAGGATTATTATCAGTAGATATGGAAATTTACTGTCCATTTTATGAGAATTTGACACAATGATGGTATGTTGAAGGTACTTCTTTCATTTCTTGTATCCAAGATGACCCAATACAATATTTTATGTTAAGTCTATGTTTAAGACTTGGCACATAGTGTCCCTTTGTATCGGTCCTACCTGAATAGGTAGTATTACTGTTCCTTTGGATGACCTTTCTTCATCATCATAGGCCTTGATGGTGATCTTTTTGTTTGGATCAATAGACTACTCAGAGAAGCCTAATGCACAGGTAAGATTTAAATTGTAGATATTGAGACCAACTCCTCCATCTATTAATAGTCTTTTAACTCGATGTTTGTAGACTAAGACTTCAATATGAAGGGGAGTGTTATGCGGATGACTCAAAAAGACATTATCATGTTGGGAAAAGGTGAAGTTATGAGGCCCTGTCATATGAGCCACCATGGCTTGGAATTTATCAATGTTCAGATCTTGAGGAACATTTTTTTCAATTAGTGCTTATTCTAAGATGTCCTTATGTTTTGGCAGGAGTTTGAGTAACTCGAGTATGGATATTTGAGCGAGAGTTCTCTGTAGTTGATTAACCAAATCATATTGAGTCTTGGGGATAGTGGTGGATGTTGATGTATGCCCTTTCAAGACATATTTTTGAGCTCTGGTTGTCACATTGATTGATGCATGGTCTTGTTTGTCCTTGATTTTTATGACATTTATTTGGTTGTCATCTGTTGATATGTGATTGATGGTGTTGTTGTACAAGTGATTTATACGAGCTCCCCTCATATTGTTTGATGATGAAGCTCCTTCCTTGTTGTAATTCGAAAGAGGATTTTTAAAACCGTTATGGTCACCATTTGTTTGAGACCATCAACCGTTAAATCACCTCTATCGATCATATCTTGAACAATGTTCTTAAGCCTCATGCAATCATTTGTGTGATGTCCTTTGTTTCGATGAAAATCACATAAATGCGAGTCATTCCACCAAGGTGGTTTGACCTGGGGTTCAAAGTTGTTTATGACTGGTAATGTGATAATTTTATTTGCCAGGAGTTGTGAAAATGGTGATTCTAAGGTTTTCCCCAATGGTGTGTAGATGCATCTATTTGAGAAAGTGTTGGTGTTACCTCTTTGGTTTGTATTATTCCCCCGGTTAGCATTGTTTCCTTGGTTATTATTTTTTCCTTGGGTATTATTGTTGCCTTAGGTATTGTTGTTGCCTTGGGTATTGTTATTGGTGTTTGAAATTGAAGGTCCTTGATTGGTATTTTGTGGATAAGTGTTAGTTCTTTGATTAACACCTTTTTGATTTTTGTTAGATTGTGGATTACCTGATAAAGCTACTACTGGTTGTTTGGACTTTATATCATTAGCATCAGCTCCTCCATCATTAACAACATTTTTGTTTCTTGTCCAAAATATGGATTTGTCTAAAGTGTTGTTTTTGTTTTGGTTGTTAAAGGAGTGAGTGTTGGATGAGTTAGTTCCTTCCTTAAAGAACTTCAATGTTCCTTTCTTGATGCAGGCTTCCTCTACTTGGATCCTGTTTTCGATCAAATTAGCAAAAGATGGTATGCATTGGAGTTTGAGTTGATAACTCATCTCATTATTTATATTGTTGATAAAGATCTTCATATTTTCCTTTTCAGGCACGTCTCGAGGATATCTCGAAACCATACATCTCCAATGTTGAAGAAATACCATGAATGTCTCATTGTTTTTTTGTTTGGTGTTACATACATCTAACATGGTCATTGCGTGTTGAATATTATAGGAGTATTGTGTGATAAATTTGTTTACCAAATCATCAAATTATCTAATGGGAGGTGTAAGTCTAGACATCAACTCCATTGTTTGCCCTCCCAAACTTCTTGGGAATAGTCTCATTAAGTAAGTGTCATCGTGAGCAAACTCTAGGCTTATGGTACAAAATTCCCGAACATGATCGCAGGGATCATTTTTGCCATTGTATTTGTCGTATTTTGGTATATCTGAATTTGGGGGAAAAGGTATCATGTTTAATCTCCTGTCAAAGGGATAAGGACAGATCTCTTCCAAGGAGTATCACACTGTGGTCCCTAATTGCATGTCCTACATTTGCCTTTGCAGCATTTGAATTTGTTGTGTGAGAGCGACCATGGGTACATTTGTACGTCGAGGGAGAGCTTCCTCCCTTTCATTAAGATTATCTCAAGTTCAGGCATGGTTGTTTTCAGGTGTGTTATTTTGTTCAGGTATGATTTCTGGGTCGTGTGTTTCTTCTTCTCTTTGTTGGTCTTGATAGGCGTAATTTCTAGACCTTGTTCTAAAAATTATTTCATCGACATTCCTTAAGTTGTCAGTATCAAAATCTTTAGGAAGTGTAACTCCGTTGCTAGTTAGCATGGGTATATATTTTTCCTTGTCAGCTTCAATAAGTCTTTCCATGAGCCTTTGGAATGAGAGGTTCTCTTGACATTCTTAGAACTAGGTTGTCTCTTCTTCAACTTAGTTTTGTGATGAAGACTTGTTCTTCTCAAAATATGAGGAGTGGTCATACATGAATGATCAAGGGTTTCCATTGATGTTGGATTATGATACTTTGTTTGAAAAACTCAAGCTTACTTCATCAAGTAGAGGTTTAGTTAGACTCGCCCCCATGACAAATTGTGTCAAATGATATGGATAAAAGTCTCTCAATATGGAAACTTGATTTGACAACTTAAGGATTAAACATGGTATTTTATTCATGATAGGATCCATTAGATGGTGAAACTTTGATCAATGTGATGGTACTGCCTGATTTTGGTTGGATGAAGTCTTATCTTGAGCTAGTTTAAGATTCAAAAAATTTGTTCTAAGGATGCTTGTTTGATTTTGGAATTGTTTTCTCTGATAATCTGGTTCAGAATTTGACTTATGATTTTGACAAAGGACCAAAAAGGGTACTTACAACTGGTGAAATTTTTTTCCCGAAAAGGCCTGGTTTACTCTTTGTTTTTCTGGGTTTTTACCATGCGCTAAAGGAGAGACTGGATGCACTAACTAATGACCTAGATGCACCATAAAATGTTCTCTATGCGCTAAGTTGCCTCTTATATGCGCTGACTGAGATTGTTTGACACTGTTTTGATTGGAAATGTTACGCACTAATATTTCCCTGAAAAGCGCTAATGTTTGGGCTAAAAGCACTAAGAGATGCCTCTTACGCACTAAGCTAATGTTAAAATGTGCTAAGCTAGTTACCAAATGCACCACTGAATTTTTACTGAATCTGAAATTGATTAGGTGCTAAAGTGAAGACTAAGAGCACTAAGTTTTGGTGCATATGCGCTACAAAATGGTTGATACGCGCTAGGAAGTTGCTCCTGTGCGCTAAGATGCCCTGATTTCTTTGTTTTCTGCCATTTTGGGATTTTAACTTGCATTTTTTATGGATGATTTTGTGAAAAATAAATTGCAAACACGACACACAAATGAGATAACAAATTTTGCCTATGCTAGACAAATAGTGTATGTTTTGTGAGGATGTGTTCAAATCCCCGATGTTTTCATAGGTTTAGATAACAAGTAAGAAAAATCAAATAGACTCTTTATTCAAGAGTCATTAACAATATCATAGCCCACTAGTCTCAATACTCCGTTAGCTCAAACAGCCTTGTCACCCTCTAGGGGGTGCCCTTTTTTTCCCTTTTGCCAGAAATTAACTCAAAGTGAATTACTTTACAATTGAGTAGTTATCTTGGGAGATATATGGTGAGTGATCTTGGAGGCAGATTTTTCCCCACCCTTGCACTATGATATTGAAGATGTTCGGATATTGACTCGGCTCAAAGTTTCTAGTTCTAAGGTTTTAAATAAGGCTTCTATTTGGTCTTCAGTGATAAACTCCCTCGGGAGGCTTCCCAACCTTTAGAATAAAGGCTTTACATGTCTTAAAGATACTGGGGGAAGGATAATCGTTGACCAAAACTGTTGAAGGGGACTTTCCTCAGCCTCCACTTTTGATTATAGTGGGTTGGAACACTTGGCGTTAAAGCCATTTCTCACTTAGGTCGTTCCCCTCTCACCGACCATTTAAATGGCACTCTAAGAGAAACTTGGGAGGGCATACCCGCTAAAGGAATTAAATGCTTGAAATGAAGAAAGCATAAGAGTGGTTTGACTTTTTGGTTACCCAATTAAGGGGAGAGCATATACCTTCCACTTTCAAGACAAAGTACATAAGTGTTCTTTTTAACCTTCAAATCAATGATTTTCTAATTTCTACTTGGAGATTTTGCTCCAAAAAGCATGGTGTTCTTTTTACCCCTTTATAGCAATGATTTTCTATCTAAGTAAAAGAAATCCTGGTCAATAAAGGAAATTTTGATATTGGTCAACAAAAGGGAAGTCTCGAAATGAAAAATTTCCTTTGCTTTGCACAAAATAAATATGAGGTTCTTTTTACCCTTTGTAAAGAAAATCGAGAATGGATCCTTTTATGCACCAAAGGAAGGTGAGGTTCTTTTTAAGCAACACCAAATGAAAATGAGGTTATTCTTTTTAATCTTTTGCAAAACTTTGAAAGTTTGTTGTTCTTTTTAAAGTAACACCAAATGAAAATGAGGTTGTTCTTTTTAATCCTTTGCAAAACTTTGAAAGTTTGTTGTTCTTTTTAAAGTAACACCAAATGATAATGAGGTTTTTCTTTTTAATCCTTTGCAAAACTTTGAAAGTTTGTTATTCTTTTTAAAGTAACACCAAATGAAAATAAGGTTTTTCTTTTTAACTAACAAGAAAATGAAGTATTTTTAAAACTAACTTGAAAAAGAGAGAAACAAAAATAATTAGATGTTTTAAAATGAAACTCCTCCAACCTGCAAATAAAGATTAGTAACCTGCAACAAAAATACCAATTAGTGAAAGATTTAGATCTGATGTGAGCTTATACAAGCCTAACTTTTTTGCTTCGGCTACAAATTGTATTTTTGCTTCTTCCAGAATCACGCGCTAGACTTCTGCACAAATGCACTACAAAAAGCCATCGATGCGCTACATAATAACTCCTATGCGCTAAGTTGATTACCTAATGCGCTACTTTGTTTGTCGAATGTGTTATGATGATACAAAATAAAGCCAGAGCTGTCAGGCGCTAACAAAAAGCCTAAATTCGCCAATGAATGAGTCTCACGCGCTAAACAGTATATCGAAAGCGCTACTAAAAGAGTTCTATGTGCTAAAGAAAGGGTCCAATGCGCTAAATCAGCTTTTCCGCATGCTTGCAATATTGCTCCTGTATAAAAAACAATAAGATTAATGGGTTATGGGTTATGCCCCATGATGGGCGCCATAAATGTGTGCGGGAAATGTGGGGTACATAAACGTAAAATTCAGTTTCCAAAAGATCCACACACCAATGGGACTCTTGGTGCAAGTTATGGAGCTATATTGAATAGCTCAACTTCCCAAGGGGTGTTTCATTATTCTCTATCTCACAGGATCCCTCAAGCCAATGCCTTTTCTCTTAGATCACTGAGAAAAGTGACTTAGGAATGAAAACTCCAAGAATGAGTGATGTTTGATTAATTTAACATGAATGAATTCCTAGATATGTATGATATTAAATCTATGATGATTTAAACTAGTATGAATATGATGTTATGATAAAGATTAGTAATCCTATCCTAACAATATATACCCGTCTAACATGGATATGCTATGATATTTAAAATTACTTCTAAATGCTATTAAGATGATTTTTATCAAAGAGAGGCTAAATGCTTAATAAATGACTATAGATTAGATTCATGAAACTTGGAGATATGAAAACGAGAGAATGAGAGCTCTATTTATAGGAAAAACAGGGCATTGGATGGTCAAGATTGGATAATCTTAACAAGGGCCAGGATTGAAAGTTATCAATCTATGTTTACAGTTCTCACCAATGAAATGGTGACAATTGTCAACAAGAGGTTGCTTGAGAGGAGATGCAAGAAACATTAAATGCTTGAGAAGACATGATGGTTACCTTAGGAGGTAAGGGTTAAGGTTAGATTAGGGTTATCCATTAGATAAAGCTTTTACCCAAGGGGTAAATTCTTGTGCAAGGGTTAAAGGAATAACCAAGGTTAAAGACATGAATGCTTGATGAGACCCTTGGGTTAAATGGGGGTTGATTAGAGAGAAAGTCTCTAATCATGCAAGAAGGTTGAGTTAACCATTAATGGTTATGAAGACTTTGAAGGTTAACTTGTTGAAGACATAAATCCTTTAATGGTTATTGAAGACTTTGAGGGTTTGAGAAGTGACTTCCCTTTGCTTAGGATGTGATAATATTTAGGAGATGGATTAGGCTAAATTGGAAGTGATTAGAAGAATCTAGAAGGGTTTTAGGGAGGCAAGTGAGAGATGTAGGAAAATGCAAGTGGATGGAGGGGAATTTTAATTAAAATAAATTACTTTATTTCAACAAAAATAGATGCAACTTGCATAAATACAAGTGGGCGATTAAAATAAATAAATTAGATTTATTTATTTGCAATGATCCATTTAATTAAATGCAGATTTAATTAAAAAGGAGAAAGGGGGATTAATTAAATAAAGTGATTTATTTAATCAAAGGTTAGAAAAGGCTTAGGTGAACTTAATTAAATAAATTGAGTAATTCATTTAATCAAATAGATAAATATAAAGAATTTAATTAAAATAGAGGAATGAGGTTAAAATGAATATTAAATATTCACTTAGGAAAGTGGTAATTTTTATACGTCTACAGGAACTAAATGGGTCTTCCAAAACAAATTGGATGAACAAAGTGAAGTTGTTAGGAACAAATCAAGATTTATTTGTAAGAGATATTCTCAGATGGAAGGAAATGATTTTGAGGAGACTTTTGCTCCGGTGGCAAGAACTGAAGTTGTTAGATTATTTCTTGCTTATGCTACTTACAAAGATTTCAAAGTTTATCAGATGGATGTCAAGTCACCCTTTCTTAATCTTGAGTTGGAAGAGGAAGTTTATATTGAGCAACCAAATGGATTTCAATTGACAGACCAGGGAGATATGGTTCGCAGATTGAAGAAAGCACCATATGGATTGAAACAAGCCTCAAGAGCTTGGTATGCCAAATTGGATAAGTGTTTACTGAAGCTTGGATTCAATAAAGGTATTGCTGATAGTAATCTATATTTCAAGATTGATCATGATAACATTTTTATTGTTGAAGTTTTTGTTGATGACATTATTTTTGGAGGGAATGATAGTTTGTGCAAGAAGTTTGTTGATGAAATGCAAAATGAGTTTTAGATGTCTATGATTGGTGAGATGAAATTCTCTTTGGGATTGCAAATTACATAGTCAAATAAAGGAATTTTTATATCTCAGCCCAACTATGTGAAAGAATTGTTGAAGAAGATTGGTTTAGATGATTCAAAGCCAGTTGGTACTCCTAAAGTGACCAGATGCAAGTTGACAAAGGATGACGAATCCCCTAAAGAAAATAAGACTAGATACATATCTACGATTGGTGGATTACTATATTTAACTCAGAATAGACCGGATATCATGAATGTTGTTTGTCTTGTTGCTATATTTCAAGCTGATCCCAAGGAATCTCATGTTGTAGTTGTGAAAATAATTTTCAAATATTTGAAGGGAACTGTTGATTTTGGTTTGTGGTATCCTACGGATAATGATTTTGCATTGAGTTCTTTTACAAATGCTGATTGGGCAGGTGATGTTGATGATCGAAAGAGTACTAGTGGTGGTGCATTTTTCTTGGGAAAGAGATTGGTTTCTTGGATGAGTAAGAAGCAAAATGCTGTTTCTTTATCTACTGTAGAGGCTGAATATATTGTTGCTGCTAGCAATTATACTCAAGTGGTATGGATGAAGTAGATGTTGAAGGATATCAGAGTTGTTTATGATGAGCCTACTGCTATATAATGTAATAGTTCAAGTGCTATCAACATTTCTAAGAATTTGGTGTTGCATTAAAAACTAAGCATATATCAATCAAGTTTTATTTCTTGAGAGAAAAGGTGAATGAGAAGGAATTCAGATTGGAGTATGTATCCACAAAGGAACAAATTGCATATATCTTCATGAAGCCTTTGCCTAAGGATACTTTTGAGTATCTCAGAGTGAAGCTAGGGGTGATTTCCCTCCTGATAAGAACTAAGATGCATGGATTTGCATCAGTCTGATGGATTTCATAGTCATATCTTGTGATCCAGATTGATGAGTGGTGGTTGCTAATTAGGGGGACTAGTCAATGTTGTGGTTTAGATGTTCCATTTTGTGTGGTATGTAGTTTTCAAATATGTGTTTCTGCATTGATGTCAAAGGGGGAGAGAATCATGTGAAAAATTGTCATATCATATGCTTGATCTCAGAGGGAGATTGTTGAGAGTTGTTCTTTCTTTGTCATTGATTATTTTTCACATCATATGTTGCCACCAATGCCAAAGGGGGAGAATGTTGGGATAATATACAAATATCTGTTTGGATTACTTGAGTGATGTGTTGTCATTATTGTCAACATATTCCTTTGTGTGTTCCAGTGTTGCAGTCAGATTAAATGAGTTGGTTTGGCCAATGTGTTGCAATTGAGTTGTTGTGGATTAAAGGGTTTTGAGATAAGCATCTCTTATTGATTCAACTCAAGTTTTAGTGGTTCGCATGGAGATTTGATCGAGTTATGAGATCCGATATTGCGATTTATTTTTTAGTTGTTCGGTGTTGATCAGTGTTTTGGATTTTTCTCCGCATTGCTTCATGTTGCAATATCTTGGTTTGTGGATTTTGTAGTGTTTGGGACGTTTTGGTGTGTCCTTAATTTAGATGGTTCTTGATTTGGAGGTTTACAAGTGAATCTTTTAGTTTGATAGTCATTGCAGTTAGTGTTTTTGAAGTTCAATATAATGATGATGTAGATTCTAGTAAGTGGCATTGTTGTGGTTGTTTCTATGGTAAATCGTGATGCTTGTGGATGTTTCTAGATCATGTCCTATTTGTGTTGGTGGTCTGCATTGATCGTTGTGCTTGTTATTGATGATTTTCCTCGATCCAGTGATGTTCTTCATGTTCTTGGCCAACATGATGATCTTAGCCTATTGCAGATGTTCGAGGCATAATTCTTGGAGGTTTTTCATGTTTGAGGTTTTAGATTTGAGTCCATACTATGTCTTAGCTGACATTGTTTTGGCCCACATATAATATTGTAGCATGTATGGTTATATCTCTGTAATTTATGATGTTTGTTGAGTTGACCTTGAAAGATAGGTTGATGATATATGCATAAATACATGTAATACTCATGTGAGAGAGGTATCCATGTGTGCGAATAATGCTTTGATCTTTTAGAAGCAGTGAAGTAGTGCGAAAGAGAAGAATATGTGTTTTGGGATTAATCAGAACTGTAACTAGCCATAAGGAGATTCTATTTTCTCAGTTCATGATCTTCCAGATGTAATCTAAATGTGTTTGTAAGACAGTGAGTTTCTCCTGGGTTGTAGCCCTTTGTTGTTTTTGAGAAGTGATCTCTACGAAGTGTGCTTGAATGCATGTGCATTCCCCATTGTAATATTTAATATACTTCTAACATGGTATCGTCATATTGTGGGTAGGTTCCCACCATGGTTTTTCCCTTGACTGAGTTTTGCATGTAAAAAATCTTAGTGTTTCATGTGTTATTGATGTGGTGTTGATTTATGTTTTCACTATTAATTATCAGATATGAAATTATGTTTGAGTTAATAAAAGATTTTGAGGAAACTAATTCACCCCCCGCCTTAGTTTTCTGCCTTGTTAGCAACAATGTCTGCCTCCAACGTCCAAAATCCCATTTAAAGAGATTGGCAATGACCTCACTCAGGATCTAGGCAAGGTGGATAAAAATATTAAGCTCAGAGAGCAACTTAATAAGCTATTGGCTAAAATAGATATACTATAAGAGGAGATCAATGGGAACTTATAGACAACAAGTCATCTAAACCATGCTGAAGAGACAAGAGTACAACCAACGAAAAATATTATTGGATTTGTAAATACCTCTTGTTTGGAAAAATAACACCTTTTTGTCACTGCTATCATCAATGATTTGGGCATGAAGCCCCCCTAGATATCCACATCTAGGGGCAAGGTTCTATGTCTAAACTATGAGGTCGCGGAGTTAGAAAGACAAGCATTCATCGGGAACATTATACAATTGGATAGAATGAATGGAGATGGGATATGTGCAGATGATGCTAATGAAAGTCCTGATGATCATGAGGAAAGACTTGACATAGATCTTGGTATTCTACATGATGTGACAAACAAAAGGACTCCAAACTGTGGAAAGAGCTCTGCAAAGAAAAGAAGAAGGAAGTCTTTGTAAGAGCTTTGGGCGAAGGGCTTGGAGGTAGAAGGTCAAACAAAGAGCACAAAATTTATCTCTCAGGGGAAGAGAAATGAAGGTCCTGTCCTAGAATGTTAGGGGTCTAGGTGCTCCTAGCAAAAAATGCTTGGTCAAGCATAGGTGTATTGCAACTTAGGCTAATATCCTGTTACTGCAAGAAACTAAATTTATTATAGAAGAAATGTTGAACTTTGCAAATAAACTTGGCTTCTAGCAAGTGGAAGCTATTCAGGCAGAAGGAGCTTCTAGTGGATTAGCCATCCTATGGTAAAATAATACTTTGAACTTTGAATCTTTGATTGCTAAGAGAAACTGGCAAGGGGGTATTGTGAAATCCTTAAGCAATGACCTTAATTTTATTCTCATCAACTTCTATGGCCCCATTCCCAATCCAAGGAAAAGAGAGGTTTGGTTAGAAATTGATCAAATATTGGCAAATTGTTTAACATCCCATATCATTATGGGTGGTGAATTTAATGCCATTTTGCATCTATCTGAGAAGAGAGGTGGGTCTCAATTGGTTGGTCAATCTCAAGTTAATTTCATGGATTGGTTAAGTAGAAATAGTCTAATGGAGATTGAAACGGAGAAATGATTATTCACTTGGAACAATAGAAGATTGGAATTTAGTCATATTGCTAAAAAAATGGAAAGATTCTTCATCAAAGGAGATCTGACATCTTTCCCATTTGAAATCAAAGCTTTAATTCAACCTTTGTTAGGCTCATATTATTATCCCATTTTCCTTGAGATACTTGGTGATAAAAATCCACAGAGCTAACTATTCAAATTTGAATTATTATGGATGAAACAAAAGGACTTCTTCTCTCTGATTTAAGAATGGTGGAATGAGGAACAATTTTCGGGGTCCAAGTTTTTTTGCTTGGTCTCCAACCTTAAAGGCACAAAAAAAATCTTTTGGACTAGAATAAGGAGAAATTCAAAGACATTTTTGCATAAAAGCATCGAATTAAAGTTGATATGGCAACATTGAATGAGAATGTTCTCAGTGTGAGGATGGATAATGATATTTGTGTTCTAGAAAAACATATTTTTCATGAATATGAAGACATATTGGCTAAGGAAGAAATTTTGTAGAAGCATAAATCCAGGGAAACATGGTTGGAGGAAGGTGACAAAAACTCCATGTTTTTCCTCAATTCAGTTAAGCAACAAAGGGAAACAAACAAAATAACCAGAATATGCAGAGAAGATAACTATGTCTTAGAAGATCCAACATCAATAGCAGAAAGTGTTGTTGAGTATTTCAAAGGGATGTTAAATAAATTGGAAGGGATTGATTTAGTCAGCCAAAAATGCCTTCTCCAAAACATACCTAGGTTGCTTGATGATGAAAAACATTGGATGCTTAATGCAAGAATAACTAAAGTAGAAGTGGAATGTACTTTATCCCAATTCGAAGCTGATAAGGCACCAGGTCTAGATGGGTACCTAGCTGGATTCTTCTAGAGATGTTGGGACATTGTGGGAAATGATGTAGTGGAGGATTTGGTTGCAATCCAACTTGTTGAAAGGTTCTCAAAGAGATCAATAACACTTTCATAGCTCTAATACCAAAAAAAGAAGATGTATCAAAATGGGAAGATTTTCATCCTATCCCTCTTTGCAATATGTTGTATAAGTTATTAACTAAAGTTATGGCCAACAGACTTAAAAAACTCTTGCCTCTCACCATATCTAATGAGAAAATTGGTTTTGTCCCTAACTGATCAATATTGGGTGTCATTATTGCACAAGAGGTGATACATTCCATACAGAGTCAGAAATTGCTCAGTATGATCATTAAACTAGACATCGAGAAAGCCTATGATAAGGTGGACGGGCGCTTCTTATGCAAATGTTTGGAGGCTTTTGGTTTTGCAAAAAATGGATCAACTGGATTTATTACTGTATTTCAAACCCTCGGTTTTTCAGTGTTGGTCAATGGATCCGCATAATGTTTCTTTGAAGTGTCTAGAGGTCCGAGACAAGGAAATCCTTTGTCTCCTATTTTCTTTATAATTATGGTAGAATCTCTTGGGAGAGGCATCTACGCTTCTAAGAGATTGGGTAAAATTGAAGGCATTCAAATTAGCAGTGGGGTGGAGGTCAGCTTGTGCAGGAGCACCTAAGGGTGAGCAAATACCCTTTTCAAATTTGTCATTTTGGTATAAGGACTGGTTCGAGTCCATTAGGCTATATGTTTAGAGCTTGGAGTGCATTTTGACTTCTTTTGAAAATTTCATGTTTTGGCTATACTTATCCTAATAACCCAATGAGGTGCCATCAGCTATCAGCGGGGTTGTTTTCTACATATCCCAATGAGTCGATGAGATCGCCAGTGGAGTGGAGCGAGCGAAGTGAATTTGGAAGGAGCCATCGGCTATCAGCATAACTAGTTTTTGTGCCTCCCGATAACTCGATGGGAAAGCATACACTTTGGAGCACACCATCGGCCATCAACATGAGGTGTTTTAAGCTACGTCGACAACCCGATAAGGAATCTTTTTGTTGGGAGTGCACCATCGGTCATCAGCAAGAATGTCTTCATGCCAACCCGATGACCCGATGGAACCCAACATGGAAGTGCGCAAAGTGTAAAATGTCATCGGACATTGGAGTAACTATTTTGAGGCTACTCCGATGACCCGATAGAAAGGGAAGTGAATTGTAAACTGCCATTGGACATTAGAGTAAGTGTTTCAGTGCTAACCCGATGACTCCATGAGGAAAGCGATGCTAACTCGATGACCCGATGAAGAAAGAAAAGTTAGTTATAGTCAGAAACCAAATTGTGTTGAGTTGAATCTCGTCTGTTAAGGATGATTCAAGGCATTTCTATGGGGCTATAAAAGACCCAATGAGCATTTTGTAAGGGTTGGTTGGATTGGGATTGTCGGATGTGTGATTCCACAAGAACAAACTTCTTTTTGAATAACAATTGAAAGATCATTTTCTTGTTTCTTTTCTCAGAGTTTAGTTTCTGCTGTAAATATGGTTTAAATCCTTAAGTGATAATGCAAATATAGTAGATGCTACTTTTCTGTGTCTTGTGAGTTCCATTTTTGAAGTTGTGCCAAGCTCGGTTCTGTAGATAAAGTCATCTTTTCTGTTCTTGTTTTTTGTTTGTGTTTCACATTTGTGAACATGGCTCTGTCTTGACTCTCCATCATGGGATCCACATGACCATTGGAGGTTGTCAAGAAGAGCCAGCCATGTACAATAGAGTTCTATTTGTAGCAAACCAGGGAATGGCATCGACCATTTCAGCAGATTAGCCCTAGGCAAGCTTGATGATAGCCCAACTAGGTATCAATGACCAAGAGGAATCACTTGCAGGGTAGATTGGAGTCTACACTGTTAGCCTCAAACTAGGGGAAGATGAGATCAAAGGGAGAGAAGATCCAAGCATGAGGAGGAAAACAACTTAGCAGAAGTTGTAGGTATAACCCAGGGTAGAGTAAACCCTGCAAGGTGTCTGGTGAGATCCGGTGGATTAGTGAGTTGGTGGATTTACGTAAGTGAATTCACAAAGAATAGAGTATAAAACCTCAGTAGTGAGGGCCTAGAGTGGATTAGGGGAATAGAGTGGAGCATTCTTGGGTTAGGCTAGGAAAAAGGCCTTGGTGTGAGTTAAGCTGACTCAAGCAATCTAGGGTCCTCCCTATCATCAACACTCATAAATTTTTTGCAAATGATACTCTACTGCTAAGCACTAGTAGTAAGAAAGAGGACTTGGAATTCAAGAAAATTCTTAAAGTGTATGAGAAGGCTTCAAGGCAGGCTGCAACTAACGAAAAGTTCAAAATATTCTTCTTCAACCTAGATCCAAGAAAGGAAAGAGAGATTGCTAGCAGGATGAGCTTCAAAATTGGTAAGCTCCCTTGCACATACTTGGGTATTCCTATTGATAGGAGAATTCACACATCTAAATTATGGGATCCTCTAAGGAAAAAAAATGGAAAAAAGGTTGTCATCTTGGAAGGGAAAATTGATCTCTTGAGTTGGGGTCATGCTTAAGACAGTTCTATCTGCTATGCCAATTTATCTTCTTTCCTGCCTAGCCTTGTCTATTAAGACTAATAAGAAAATCATTCAAATTATGTGGAGGTTTTATTAGTAAGGGGCCACAAAAAAGAAGAGAATTGCAATTATTTCGTGGGAGGCATAGGGATCAATAATTTGACGTGGCAAACTCAAGCTCTTGGAGCAAAGTTAGCTTGGAAGTTATACACACATCCACACCTAAAATAAGTGAAGATATTGTAATCTAAATATCTAGAATCAAATATCAGAGAAGAAATATTCAAAACCTCTAATCCTCCAAAAGGTTCTAATATGGAATTTCATTTTGAATAGTAGAAATATTCTACTTAAACAACTCTCATGGGATATCTTTGATGGCCAATCTACCCTCTTTTGGGAAGACTCTCGGGGGCCCCATCCTCCTATAGATAAACTTATAAATACTCATCCTTTTAAGGATAGTTTCACTCAAACATGGGGTATTCATCTCGTAAATTATGTGGAATTGAATGAGCCTCAATTAGCACTAGGGTGGAAATGGAAGGACTTCTCTTTATTTATGAACCATGGTGATTGGATCAAGCTGAAGGATATACTATCAGGGAGAACCTTAAAATTTTGAAATGGTTCTGGCAAACTGATTTGGGTCAACTCTAAGACTAGCCAATATAACTCCAAGGATAGTTGGTGTAGTCAGCGGTTAGGAGGGACCTCAAAGAGATCAATCCGGACCAGTTAGCAAGAGTAAACACAATGAAAACACAAGGATATGATGGAGGCAATGCTGAACTAAATGAATTATATCATGAAAATTATTTATAATCAACCGATAACAATCGAGTTACATAAATCAACTCACTGGCTTGCTAAAACATGCTAAATTACAAAACAAATCACAACTGGGACCTCAAATCTTAAGATCTATCTTCTATGTTCTATATCGTGACTTATCTCTCTACATTCTAATGCTCAATTACAATGATTTATATGATCCAAGGGGATCCGGTCGATCCAAAGGGATCAAATGCCAAAGAACAAGACCTAACGTGTAAAAACAACAAGGTTGGCCTTCTCCAAATAAATTCCTCCATAAAATCCAAAATGATGAAGTGTAGATCAAATGGAAGTTCGACCACACGCTAGGGAACATCAAAATCAACGTTCAGGGCTCCACAAGCTATGGAAGGGATTTGGTAGATTTTGGTAGATTATAAATGCAAATAGGTCCAGGCAACTGTTACCAAAAAACTGTCTCAGAAACTGGTAGCGATGACTTGTTAGAAAATTACCCAAATGCTCTGCGGTTTAGGAATAAGGTAGATGATCAAGTCCTCAAGAAAAATCCAACTCCTTAAGATCTGGTGAGCCAATGCCAGAAAATGTAGAATGAAATGCTGAAACTGCAAAACAGAAAGGAAATATTTATGGTTGATGCAAGATTGCCAAGAACCGGGGATGCTCCTGCATCAGACATCCGGGGTTGTTGAAAAAAAGTGAGTCTCTCACTTTGCTAGGGTCAGAGGAAAACCAAGGCGATCTACCTCTTCCTGAGAAATCCAAGATAAATCTTCAACTGGTCTGACCTTCCACTTTACAAGATACTCCTTATACTGACTACTCCGGGTACTATGCCCAATCCTACTATCCAAAATGCCTTCAATCTGATCCGGTTTCTTCGGGGGTAATTGTTTCTCCAAGTCTACAATACTATCCTCACTGAATTCTAGTCCATGATACTCATGTAGGTCTGCAATGTTAAATACAGGTGAAATACTCAGACTATCTGGTAACTCCACTTCATATGCATTTTCAGAACTAAACTTTCTCAAAATATTGCAAGGTCCAAACCTCCTCATCTGCAACTTGTTATAAGTTCCAATCGGGAATCCTTCTTTTCTCAAATACATCATCACTTCATTGCCAATTTAAAATTCCTTATGTCTCCTCTTCTCATTTGATTTCTCCTTATACTTGTTGTTCATGTCCTCCAAATGCTGCTTAACTTGTATATGTAAGTCCTTTATGTGATCTGCAAATTCTTCTGCTTCTAAACTTCTCTAGTCTTCACTGTTGATATCTCTTAATTCTGATATACCTCTGGGGTGTGCTCAGGTAGCAATCTCAAAAGGTGTCCTTCCAGTACTCCTTTTTACTAAATTATTGTAGGTAAACTCTGCTTGTGCAAGAATTAGATCCCAAATTCCGGTTTTGTCTCCAACTAAGCATCTTAACAAATTTCCCAAGCTTCAGTTAACTACATTTTTCTATCCATCAATCTTTGGGTGAAAAGTAGAATTGAACTTCAAATATGTCTTCATCTTCTTCCAAAGTGTTCTCCAAAAATAACCAACAAACTTAGTATCTTTGTCTAAAACTATTCTCTTAGGTAATCCATGCAATCTCACCACTTCCTTGAAAAATAGGTCAGCTATATGCATTGCATCTGATGTCTTCTTACAAGCTATGAAATGAGCCATCTTCAAGAATCTATTCACTACCACAAATATAGAATCATTCCCTCTCCATGTTTTAGGCAACCCAAGTATGAAATCCATGCTTATTTCTTCTCAAGGTCTCTCTGATACTATCAAAGGTTTATACAATCCCACATTCTGACTACTACCCTTTGCTACTTGACAAACTCTACAACTTTGCACATATTTCCTAACATCCTTATGAAACTGGGGCCAAAAGTAATGCTCACTCACCAATGCTACTGTTTTATCAACACCAAAGTGTCTGGCTAATCCTCCACTATGTTTCTCCTTTATCAGATTCTCCCTTATAGAACTCTTAGGTATGCACAACTGAACTCCTCTGAATAACATCCCATCTTGAATGAAGTAATTCAACCACTTGCTTCTATCCACCGTAACCGGTTCTCTACATGCTCTCCAAGGTTCTACAAAATCTTGGTCATCATCATACAAGGTCTTCAACTCCTCAAATCCTAATACTGTCACTCTCATCTCTATTAGAAAATGCCGCCTTCTACTCAATGCATCAACAAATTTGTTAGATTTCCCACTTCTATGCTTCAACACAAAGGTGTAACTCTGGAAAAATTCTACCCATCTCATATGTCTCTAATTCAACTTACTCTGACTGTTCAAATACTACAAAGCTTGATGATCCGTATACAACACAAACTCCTTAGGCAATAGGTAATGTCTCTACTTCTTCAAGGCTTGACTTATGACATAAATTCTTGATCATACACTGAATATCTCCTCTGGGCATCATTCAATTTCTCACTGAAATAAGCTACTTCTCTCCCTTCTTGACTCAATACGGCTCCAATTGGAGTTCCACTTGCATCACAGTCCACTTGAAATACTTTGTTGAAATCCGGTAAATCTAACATAGGCTTCTTAGTCACTTTTTCGCTTTAGCAATTCAAAACTTTTGTTTGCTCCGGTGGTCCACTTGAATTCCTTCCTATCTCCCCTCATTGTCTCAGGCATAGGGTTACAAATTGAACTAAAATTTCTAATAAACATCTGATAGAAACTAGCCAATCCATGAAATAATCTTACCTCTCCAATGCTTTTCGGTGTAGGTCATTCAACAATTGCTTTTAATTTCTCAGGGTCCATCTTCAAACCATCCTCAGATATCACAAATCCCAAATTGACTAATTCTTCCTTCATGAAAGTACACTTCTTAAGGTTTATCAACAACTTTTCTTCTCTCAACCTATGCAAAACTTGTCTTAAATGGAACAAATCCTCCTCTTTTTTCTTACTAAAAATCAAAATGTCATCCGAATATACAATAACAAACTTACCCAATAATTTCTTCAGCACCTCATTTATCAGCCTCATGAAAATACATGGTGCATAAGTCAATCCAAAAAGCATCACCAACCATTCATACAGTCCTTCATTTGTCTTGAATGTTGTCTTCCACTCATCTCCTTCTCTGATCCTGATTTGATGATATCCACTCTTCAAGTCTATCTTTGTAAAGTATTTGGCTCCACTCCAACAGTCCATTATGTCATTCGTCCCAGGCAATGGAAATCGATATTTCATTGTGATCTTGTTTATTTCTCTAGAATCAATACACATCCTCCATTATCCATTCTTCTTAGGTGCTAATACTCTTGGTATTGCACAAAGACTCAAACTTTCTCTGATCAAACCTTTTATCAACAACTCATGCACTTGTCTATTCAACTCTTCATTCTCTGCTAATTTCGTCCGATGTGCAACTTTGTTAGGCAAACTAGCTTTGGGAATCAGGTCCATGCAATGACTGATACTTCTCACAGGTGGTAATCCATCAAACACATTATCTAAAATGATGTCTTCATACTCTATTAGCAACTCTTTTATCTCTTCTGGTTGTTATTCTTCATGCTCCGAGTTCTCAGTCTTCTTAGGAACTAAGGAAAAACACACATTCTCATGTCTTATTCCATCCAGGAATTTCCTTCCATCCACGAAATAGATTCTAGCATTCGTACATACTTCATTCTTCAAAGGCTCCTCCAAGGGCAACAAGGTTTTCTTCATCCCATCGGCCACAACAGTGTATGTATTCTTTCTCCCATCATGTATTGTCTGTTGGCATTATGTGAACTGGTATGAGGACATAATGACATTGTATGTTGTCATTGATGTCAATATGCTGAAGAAGTGAGAATCAGCATATGAGAGAACCGGTGGAACAATGTGAACCGACATTTGTGCCAAAGTGAAGCGGTGTGTTTGTTCATGATGAACCGACATATAGTTATGGGAACCGACACATGGAAGTGTTGTATGACTATCGGTTGGTAGTCTCAACTTCAGGGTTTCCAGTTTAAGTGCTTCAAGCCTGTGTGGCTCAACCGGTGACTTTGTGTGATGAGTTAGCATGGTAAAAAAGAACAGATTGTGTTTCCATGTAAGCCTTGTGTGCATGAAGGATCTTGCATGAAGGAGATTGTTCCTATCTACCTCGGGAATGTGAGAAGTATGTAAAACAGTGATAACGTGTGATGGGTTATCAACCACCATAAAATTGGTGGAAATGGACAATGGAGAATGTCTTGAGATTGGATCAAGAACTGCTATATTTAATGCAGTGTGCTCAACGATCAGGATTGAACCATTTGAATTCCTTAACCTAAAAGGTTTAGGGTTTAGGGTTTATGCTACCAACCTATCTATTTTCCTATAAGGTCGATATTGTGTCTCTTTTTGAGGTTGTTGGCAAAAGTTGTGTGTGTGTATCCAAGAGAAGGGATACGTGATTCTTGCCAGACCAAAAGGAGAGAAGTGATACCTACAGAGTGTAAGTGTAGAAGGTGAAGAGGAGCTTGAGCGGATCTACATTGTCATTGATTGCTGTTACCAGATCATTGTAATACCCGTTGATCTCTAACCACCTCAACAGTTGGAAAATCCCTTAACAGGGTAGCCTTAACCGACTTGCTATAAATCCTTTAACATGGTAATTCAAAGCTATTAAGTTCGAAATACTTTAGCTATTGAGTTCTTGAAATCCTCTAACAAGGTAACCTTTAAGAGGGTTTAACCCTTAACTGGGTATTCTAGCCATCCCTTAACCGGGTGATCCCTAACAAGATCAGTTCCTAGCAGAACCTATTGTAATGTCTCTAACTGGACAAGGCTCCTAACAGAGCGGACTTATAAAGAGTTCAAATAGAGCTTATGGGTATTCATCCCCACCATGTTTTTTCCCAATTGAGTTTCCACGTGAAAATATGTGTGTCATGTGTGATGCTTTTATCTTGTGATGCTTTGCTATTGTTTGTCAAGCATATGATGGTTCTGTGTTTTATGCCTGTCAATAAAACATGTTGAACTAGCTATTATTATGGTCTGATGATAGATTACCTGTTTATGCATAAGGGTGAAATGGTAGTGCAGTCTTGAGTTGAGTGAAAAGCTAAGTGAGTAATCGGTTAATGCTTGTCTCAGTCATTCTTAGCTTTACCAGTTACACTCTTTTTCAAACCGGTGTCACTGTTTGCCAGTCATTTGAAGTGTCTGCTGTCAAACTAGTTTAGAATTGTATTTTTGTCTACACTGATTCACCCCCCCCCCCCCTCTCAGTACCGGGTTAGTACTATCCGTTCATCATTGAGTTATCATTGTCTGTCTATCAAACTGCCAAGGTCTACCCAACAAAATATGACAAATATCCATAGGCATAATATCACACAAGACTTCATCATGATAATTCCCAATTTTCAATTTCACCAAACATTTCTCACTTACCAACAACTTATGTTCATCCTGAATCCATGCTATCTGATAAGGCTTAGTGTTTCAATCTTTCCAAATTCAACTTATTCACCATCTCTTCTGAAACAAGATTATCCGAACTACCACTATCAATGACAACTTTACAACACTTACTAGATACCTTACATTTGGTCTTGAACAAATTCTTCCTCTACAAGGGCTCTTCATCTCCTTCGGTATGACACAAAGCTCTCCTCATCATCAACAGTTCTCCATCTTCCAGTTTATTAGCTGATCTGGTGGGGCTTTCTTCCACCACTGCTGTTCTCTTAGTATTCTCTATCTTCTTACACTGAAAAGCATGATGTCATTCTCCTCCACATTTATAGCAAGTTCCTCTAAACACTCTCTTGTCTTGTCTTCTGTCATCTTCTCCAAAATTCTCATTTTGATAGCCATCCAGTTCTCTCCTTCGGTAGAAATTTCTATCATCCTTCTGGTATGGATTACCTTCTTTGTTCACTTCCTTGTCCTTATTCTGATCCCTACAGGTTCCGCTTCCTCTGGTATATCATCTTCCTCATTTAAATATTCCTCCAAAAAACCTTCCACCTCTACCTCTCTGTCTCTACTCATGTCTTTTGTTCAACTTCTCTTCTTCTTTCAGGGCATACTGGTAAGCTTTTTCAACACTTTGTAATTTGATCAAACTGAGTTCATCTTGTATAGACATCCGCAATCCATTCAAAGATCTTGCAACTTGTTCAACTTCATCATCAACATGCCCGGATTTTCTATTCAACTTGTAAAATGCTTCGGTGTACTCCACTTTAGATTCCTTCTGCCTCAAATTCTATAACTTCTGGAACAAATTCACCTGATAATCAGTTGGCATAAATTTTGACTTCAACTTAGCAACCATCCGATCCCATGTATTGATCTTTTCTTTATCTCTTCTCTATCTGTCAACTTGCAAATACTCCCACCAAAGAGACGTATGACCCTTCAACTGGGTACATGCATATTTCACCTTTCTTTCCTCTGCAATGTTCTCAAAATCAAAATATTTCTCCATCTCTGAGATCCAATCCATCAATTCATTTGAATCCAACTTTCCATCATATTTTGATGGGGTAAAATGAGTTTTAGTATATGCCCTCCTCAAAACCCTCAAAAACCTCTCTTCGTCCAGATCAATCACCGATGGGTTTACCTGTTCTATCAGGGCTTCTTCTTCTTCATCTTCACTTACATCTTCAATATGTCAGCCTCTTCTCTAGGCTGTCTCAATGACCTCCAACTGAGATGCAATTCCTCACAATATTTCCATCACAGTAGGGTTTACATTCCCAGGCGCTCCACCATTGCTATTTCCTCTTCGCTCCATCTTCACGCCAGTCCTCTGTAGTTGCAGGTCGGATCCATAGGCTGCCACCCTACAAAAAAATTCCTCAAGACAATGCAATCTCTGCAACGAAATATCTCTCTGATACCACTTGGTGTAGTCACCGATTAGGAGGGACCTCAAAGAGATCAACTCGGACCGGTCAGCAAGAGTAAGCATAATGGAAACACAAGGATATAATGAAGGCAATGCAAAAATGAATGAATTATAGCATGAAAATAGTTTACAATCAACCGGTAACAACCCGGTTTCAAAAACCAGTTCACTGGCATGCTAAAACATGCTTAATTATAGAACAGGTCACAACTGGGACCTCAAATCTTAAAATCTATCTTCTATGTTCTATATCTTGACTTATCTCTCTAAATTCTAATGCTCAATTACAATGATTTATATTATCCAAGGGGATCCGATCAACCCAAAAGGATCAAATGTTGAAGAACAAGACCTAACGTGTAAAAACAACAATGTCGACCTCTGCCAAAGAAATTCCTTCAAAAAATCCAAAGGATGAAGTGTAGATCAAAGGAAAGGTCAGCGACACACCAAGGAACATTGGAATCAACATTCAGGGTTCCGTAAGCTACGGATGGGATCCGGTAGATTCTGGTAGATTATAAATGCAAATAGGTCCAAGCAACCAGTACCAGAAAACTGTCTCAGAAATCAATAGTGATAACTTTTCGGAAAATGATCCAAATGCTCCATAGTTTAAGAATAAGGTAGATGATTAAGTCCTCAAGCAAAATCCAACTCCTCAAGATACGGTGAGCCAATGCCAGAAAATGCAGAATGAAATGCTGAAACTACAAAACAAAAAGCAAAATAGAAAGGAAATATTTTTGGTTGATGCAAGATTTCCAAGAACTGGGGATGCTCCTGCATCAATATTTTTCAATCGGTTTACAGTAAGTCCATTATAGTCAAGGAAAACCTTCCCATTAAACTATGTTGGGACAAACAATTCTTTCCCAAGGTAGGTGTCTTCTCTTGGGAAGCTATCCAAGGAATAATTCTAGCTGTAGAACACTTTAGGAGACTTGGTTTTGAGGGACCATCAAGATGTGTCTTGTGTAGAATGGAGGAAGGGAGATCTCATCATTTTCTCATCACTTACCCTTTTTATCAATCTTGTTGGATGTGGCTAATCAATAAATTGGGATGGTCCACTACTCTTCCTTCAGACATTCTTCAATGGTTTGAAAGTTGGCCAATATTAATGAAGTCTAGTTTGTTTGGAAATTTGTGGATTTGTAGTCCTTCCCTCATTTTGTGGGAGATATGGAAAGAAAGAAACCATAGAATATTCAAAGATAAGGAGTGGACACTGGATATGTTTCTGCTTTAAGTTGAGGTTGCTATTGTTGAAGTGGTGAATGGTAGAAATTTCAAATACACAAAGAAGGATTGTAGATTTTTTGAATGAGATAACCAGATGTGCAAGAATTGGCTTGGACTGAGGATCCCCCCATTTTTTAGAAATAGATGTAAAGAAGATCAAGGCAACAGAAAGAAATGTCTTTGGACTCCATCCAAATTTGGATGACACAAGCTCAACTTTGATGGAGCATCTTGAGGAAACCTTGGTAGGGCCGAAGCAGGATGTAATATCCACTCATGGGAAGGAAAAATTGTTGTAAATAAGGCAGTTTCCTTGGGGCATGCTACCAACAATTATGCAGAGATATATGGCCTAATTGAAGGATTATAATTATGCAAGTCAATGGGAATTTCCAAGGTAGATATTGAAGGAGATTCAACAATTGTAGTCAATGCCTTGAGAACCGGATCTACTCCTAATTGGAAATAAAAAATTCTTCTAGATTGGGCCCTTGAAATTTTGGAATCCATTCAGGATTTCACAATAAATCATATTTATCATGAAGCCAATTACCTAGCGGATAAAGTAGTAAATCAGGGTGCTGACAAAGAGAATATGGAGACCTCTGAGCTAGACATTATTCCACCTTGTTAGGTTTTTGAAATGATATTACATGGATGGGATATGTCTGATGTCAATGATTATCTCATGCTTTCACATCATGACATCTTTGGGTCACGATGTGAATATCACATCAAACATTTATCAATTTGTGTGCAATATTCAAAGGTACCAAACCATGGCATGTATGTTTGTGTGATGGTTAATTCACACCATTAGAAATTATAACATTTGTGATGGGCAAGGTGTAAACTTACTTCCTCACGAGTGAAGCTATCATGAATTCATACCCAATTTTGTGGTTCATGCGTTATTTTTTGGCTTTAAGAAGGACAAAGTGATGTCAATTAAAAGTGTTGAGCCTCCCAATCTAAGTGTTGAGCATCTATGTTTATCCATTCAACATGGAATCCACCCTGTGAATCACCTTTGAGAAGTGTCAAATGTCCTTTTTGGGTGAAATCAAACACAAGAGATGGACTGAAATTCTCATCTCGGAAGATAATTTGGTGATTCGGGCTATCAAGGAGATCCTCGGGGAGGAATTTATTAGGTTTGATCACCACTATCGAGTTAACTGTGATATCTTGACGACATTGTGTTTATCTTGTTGGTCTAGGTGAATAGAATATCGTAGCTAAGCCACTTTGCCGAGGGGTCCTCCACAAATATTTTCTAGGCGACCTGAATTTGGCAGTGGGGAATATGGACAACAATCTAATGGTCCCATTTCTAGTGGATTATCATGTCATGAGTGGGTTGTAGGAGATTTATGAGAGAAGGGAGTAGAAATTCAAACACCCTATGCTCATTGTGAGGGACAAAGTAGCATTCGAAGCTAGGAAACCTAGTATTGCAAGAAACATTGATTTTTTGCAGAAATGGCTTGGACAAAAGCCATCTAGAGGCAGTGATTGGTGGAAAGAGTATCTCATAGATGAGGAATATGAGTCATGATCGGTTGAGGCTGAGGATCTAGAAGGTCAGATGATAGAAGAGTCGCCCGAGGAACCATGCAGGCCTCTATTGAAAAAGAAAGTGGCTCATGGTCTAGGTAAGGGACCAACCTTGGAATCACATGTTTATGTGAAACGCTTCCCTTTTCATGGTGACTTTGAGTTCATTGATCAAAGCCTGCTGGTGCAGAAAAAAGAAGATAAAGAGTTTGGGGCTCTATCTTGATGAACCATCTAGACGTGATGCCTGATACCTAGGGTTTGGTTGTAGCCAGTTTATGTATGGATTTTTTTTCTACCATGCCTTGTGTGAATAATATCCTAGGGTTATAGATCAATAATTATATTCATGGATTTTGGTATATAGCTATGCTAATAGTATACAAATGCTCCAAATTATTGGGGTTCCCTCTAGATAGTAGATTTCTCAGACTTCTTAGATCAACTGCACATGCAACATTTTGCAAGTTTATATTATTAATAATAAAATTTTCTCTTTGGCTATTACTGATAAATTTTTTTTTACAAGGACTTCTTAAAGACTTTTTCTATGCCTTTTCCTTAAATGTTTTGGCATAATAAGACCATGCAACCATTATTCACCTCTAGAAGTAAGATTGCTCAAATCTAATGCTGATATGGAAATGTAAAATAAAATCACTACACCCTTCCAATATGAAATCATCAAGCCATATGAGGCTCTATCCACCCACCGAGCAAGGGGAACCAACTTAAACCACCAGTCACAAAAATATACCAAGTTTCACTTACAATACTTCATATCTCACGTCTACAATATGTACAATCTTACTTAAAATTGTCTTTGCTTGAATTCACAAGATACAGATAGAAATAAACCACCCTCTTTCCTTTCTACTAGAATGCCACAAGTCATGCAACATTAAAACCAAAATTACAAAGGCAAACATATAGTAAAAGGAGGATAGAAGAACTTATCTCTACATGAAATTGTGAAGACAAAGTTTCTCCTTCAAGTCATTCTCCTCTAAATCTATCTCCAAAAATGTAGAAGTTTTCTTCTCCCTCCCCAAATAAATCCTTCCCCCAAAATTCTCCTCCATTGGAGGTTAAGTAGGGTTTCAACTTGAATCCCTTGAAAAGGGAGGTGACACTTGTCATGCCTAAATTTTGACCATTGGATAAAAACACTATAATTTTTTGGGATAAATTGATGCAAATTTGCCTACCTTGCTTGACATGATGGCATATCATGCATGATGGATGCTATTGCATATGTAAAATCATTACTATCATGACAATTGAGTCGGTTGTGGATAATTATCCTCTTAAGTGTGGTGGCATCGTACACGAAGAAACAACACACTAGGTGACACAACTTATGTGTGTAGATACCTTCAGATTATAAGAGGAAGAATGAATGCAACATAAAAATAAAATAAATGCACTCTTATTATAATGTCTCCTCCAAGGGTTCCCTTTTCCATAGGCAATAACTACTAGTCTCTAAGATATTGACCCAAGATAATGAAGGCATTGACCTACTCAAATCTAATAGCATTTAAAAAATAAAATAAAATGATGAATCTCTAAGATATTGACCCAAGATAATGATGAATCTCAATTTTAAAAAAATAATTAAAAATTAGTGATAGATATCCCCCTCAAAGGATTTTCTTTTCTATAAGCATTCAATGATGTAAGGTAGTGGGTGCTATGCCATCTCTATGAAAACATGAAACAACTACATTACTAACATTTGTAAAATAATGAGGTGAAGAGTTCACACACATTACTCTATTTTTTTTTTTTTTACAAGAGTGTGATTGAGATAGTAATATTATGATTAGAGGTTTATTTGAACATACAACATCCGTCTTAAGAGATCTTTTTTATTTTTATACAAGAGTGTGATCAAGATAGTAATATTATGATTAGAGGTTTATTTCAACATGCAAAATCCCTCTTAAGAGATAAAATTAAGAAAATAAAATATTTAACTATCAATCACAATTATATGACATAGTCATCTTATTTATTGTAATGATGATCTTATATTAATTAATTAATTTATATAATTTTATCTACATAAGATGAAATGGTATTGATAAATTCTCTTGTAACCACTATAACCATTCTATTTACTCAAGGATTATTTGAATTTATTTATTGATACAAACACTATATGTTATATTTTTCTAACACATTTTGTACTTGTAATTGATATTAAAATAATCACTAGTAAGTAAGTATATATACACACATATGTGTGTGTGCAGACACCTAAATTTGATTAATTTAAATAATTGAATTTAGCTATCCCAAGCGCCTTTAATTAAATAATTACACATTATTTAATTAATTAGTGTCCCCTCCTTCTAGCTAATTAATTTTGTTAATTATGCTATAGTCCCCTTTTAATTAACTATTTGACAATTATAAATCATTTAATTATTTAAATTCACCCCTTTCTATTAAAAAAATTAAATGCATAATTTGTTTATTTAATTCATTTTGTCCTTTCCTCCTAATATCCGTTATTCATGAATTAATTCGATTTTCCCCACGTCTCCTAAATTTAACCCTTCCTCGAAACCTTAACCTCCTCGCTAACCATGGGTTTTAGTCAACCTTCTCTCCTTGCCCTCAGCATACGTGTGCACATTTCCAAAATATCCTCAATTTCCTAGAATTTGGGGAAATATCCTAAATATCCTAATATGTGGGAATATATCAATATTTGGAATAAAACCAAGTCTTATTTGGGTGTCTTTCTCCCAAATAGGCATGTGTCTTCAGGGACACATGCCATTCCTCTCTATGACACTTGTCCTTTTTAAGTACATATGTCATTTCCATCTGCAGACATCTAAAATTAATTAAATTAATATTTAATTAATTTAACCCTTTCCACATAATTAATTAATTTAATTGTGTTGATCCCCTTCCTCTAAAGGTTAATTGAATCAAATTTAATTGGTCTTATCACTATAGTCTAATAATTAATTTATCAAAATTAATTATTTTCCTATTCTTCTAAAGTCATCCCAATCATTATTTCTCCTAAATCTCTATTAGTTAATTAACTTCAATTAACTAAGCTAACCAGATGATTCTTACAAATCATATTTTCTAATCCTATCATCTAGCCTAATTAATCACTCACTAATCATGCCATTAATATCAATTTTATATTCCTCCCCTCATTATCTCTCCTTATGTCACATCCTCCTAACTTTCTGACTTGCACTCTAATCCCTCATTAACTCACCTAATCAGTACCCTTGATCATTTGCACATTTCTAATCACCTTGATTAGGGATGAGTCAACTCCCTGCCATAAATGGCTATCTCATCTCACCTTGCAAACCTTAAATGCACCCACTTTGTCTCTTCCAAGGAATGCCAAATCCTTGCACATTCCCATGCCCCCTCTTCCCAAGGAATTTTTAATTCCTTTTTTCATTTAGTCTTCCCACACAATCTTCTATTTTGGAATTTTTAAATTTCCTCCTCCCTTCCCCCAAGGAATTATATATTCTGTTTCTCTTCCCAATGTACTTGGGGAACTCTTCCCCATGTACTTGTGGGGTGTGGAGACAAGAAATTCCTTTATGATATATCTCTTGGATCTCCCACCTTGTCCTCTCAATCCTCCTCCACCTTCTTTTAATCCTATCCCTTCATTTTGAATCTATCTTTGCCCTCCATTTTGACCTCCTCCAATCTATAAATTGAGGTCTCCTCTCCTCACAAATTATCCATCTTTCATGCAAGTTTATGTTGACCTTTCGAGTTCCAAATCTATCTAAAGCACCCTTACTAAGCCAAAACCTTGTCATAGTTGATCCATCATCCATCTTACTTAGCCAATATCCATTAGCCTAATCTTGTTGTGTAGTGGAGAGAAATCGACAATCCATATTCATAAGAGAAAATCAAATCAAGTGGACAACAAGGGTGCATCATTCAATTTCATCAAGCTCAGTCAGAGGAAGAGGAGGACGGAATAAAGTTATTAGCATGTTTTATACGAGTCCTTTGCATTTCATGCTTATTGTATGCAACTAACTCTTTCACCATTTCACCATCTTCATTTTGGCGTGCTCAATGGGACCCCACGTCCCTTTTATTTCACATTTTTGTGTTTCTTGTAACAATTTTCTCGCAGGTAGCACATCGATGTCTTTGACTGCGATTCAATGTCTCCGCCTTTTCTTTGATATCTTTGTGTGGGCATATCGATGTTTGCATTTAAATTTCTACTTTCTTCCTAACGTTTTTGTATATGAATCTGTGGATCGACGTCTCCACTTGCAGATTGGTGTTTCGGCCTCTGCTTCGGCGTCTCCGTAGAACTCAATTGGCATCTCCGTTTCATTTAGTTTACCTCTGCCTTTTGTGTTAAATATTTAAAATCCAAAAAAAATACATATATCTATCTTAAAAATAAAGTGTTTGATTCTGCTTAAGTTTTCATTCATAGTAATTACTATTAAAATTTTCATCATAATTCATATATTTGTAGTGCTTTTAAGCTAACCCTTTTTGGCAGACTGCACTTCGGCGCCTGTGCAAATGTCGACATTTGTGCTGCAGATCGATGTCTTTACCTTATTGCTTTCTCGCCTTGGTTTCACATTCAAATTTTTAATTTTTATCTTCAAGCTAACTGTTTGTGAAAGGTGAATCGACATCTCTGTGGGATTGTTTCGACTTCTCTGCTCAGGTTTATTTCTTGCTTCATTTTAAACGTCAAACATTAAATTGGCGGTTTAACTTTTTTGTGCAGGACCTATATCAACGTCTGCACAAATGTCGGTGTTTGTACCTACACTTTGGTGTCTACGTTGTTAGTGCTCAATTTTATGTTTTTACTAATTGTGCTTTGTCCTTGTAGCTTTTCCATGTGTCCAAAACATAGAATCTAGACTACTAATCACTTTCTTGTAGGACGTTTGTCGAAGGGTTTTAATTTTCCACCAGTCTAGATTTATTTTTATGCATTAGCATAGAAAACATCTTTTCTGGGATAAAATGCATCATTCTTTTGTGTCTTGTGTGCTTGCACTAGTGTAGAGTGGACCCACCATTACACTGAGTATCCTCTCCCCTCACCTTTGTGGACCTTGGGTGTAAGAGAAAGGTGATTAACAACACTTGATTTTTATTTTGAGTAGAGAATTACCTCTTGGGGGACTCATCACCCCAAGGGAGTGTTTCAAAATTTAGATATGTCGGGGATATCATCTCTCTCGACAAGATCTCGAGCAGTATTTTTTGAGCCACTATATAAATATGTTGGTCAGGTGATTGGAGTGCTGAGTGAATTCATCATATGTGGAGGACTTCTCTACATTGATAAGCTCAATTAAAGCCTTAAGTGGCTTGCTTTGAGAATATGTCAATGGATTGGGATCCCTCACAAACTTACTAGACACCTTATTGTAGTTGCCCAAAATCCTATTTACTTGTTAGCGTAGGAGGTCGAACCTCTAGAGTCGCCCCAATTTGTACCATTCAAAGTAGAGATAGATGTCCCCCGATTCATAAGATCTCCAGATCTTTAGGGTAAGAGATTCTAGTATGCCCGAGAAGTGAGTGTTGTGGAGGGGAGGTAGTGCTACCATCTGTAGTCACACAAATCTGTCCAGCTTAATTAAATAAATATTTACTATTTATTTGATTAAAAATCCACTAGCCATGAGTTAAATTAATTAATATTTAATTAATTCATCTTCAAACATTCTCCTATTAATTAAGTAAATTATTCAATTTATTTTAATTCATTCATTAAAACCAAGTTCACAAATCAATTAAATGAATAAAATCTATTTATTTAATTAAATCCCCCTATTCCTCTTTTAAATAAATTAAATTAAATATTTATTTAAATCATTATCCCCCCCCACTTGCATTTTCCTACAAATGCAACTTGCACACATTTATTGAAATAAATGAATTTTTATTTTAATAAAATCCTATTTTCCCTCACCCACCAAATCCACTTGCAAATCTAATCCCCTTCTAGATTCTTCTAAACCCTTCCTAATTAGCCTAATCCATCCCCTAATTATTGTCACATTCCTAAGCAAAATGGAGTCACTTCTCAAAGACTTCAAAAGTCTTTGAAAAGCATTTAATGCTTTGTGTGTTCAACAATTTAACCTCCAAAGTCTTCCAAAACCACTAATGGCTCTTACATGACCATTAATGGCTCTTACATAACCATTTATGGTTATTTCAAACTTGTCTCCCCAAGCATTTATTGCTTTGACCATGTTTATCCTTTTTGCATTTGCACAAGAGTTTTATCCATTGGATAAAAGCTTTATTCTTTGAATAAAGAGTTTATTCATTCAACCTTGACCTTAACTCCCAAGGTCATGTCAAGCATTCAATGCTTATTCCCTCTCCTCTCAACCTATCTCACATTGACACTTGTCATCCTGGGATTGGGTTGAAAGCCCTCACATGGATTTGAAATCATTCAATTCTGACCCTTGTTGAGGTTGCTCAATCTCAACCATCCATTGCTCCATTTTTCCTATAAATAGAGCTCATTTCTTCATAATCCAGATCCTGAAAACTTGTATGCATTTAACCTATAGGCATTTTAGAGAGCATTTAGCATAGCAAACTAATATCTTGTTATTTTGGTTAAAAATCAATCATTTTCAATAGCATCTAGTATTTTAGCTTTTCATTTTACATTTAGAGCAAAATACTCAAATCTCAATCCTCCATAAACATCCATAGTGCAAAAAGCTGCTGAGAGCTACACTATTTTGGAACTTGGAGAGGAAAGGAACAAGGGAGAAGGAGCTAAGAGCACGCTAAGAGGCATTTGGAGATGCTTTATTATCTTTGTGTCATTTGTTAGACATATTAGCATGATCTTAGTATCTCTTTTGATATGCCTGTTTAGATTAGCTTTTGGTTAACTAACAGTAACAATTTCTTGTGTCTTGTGTTGTTTGTCATTTGCTAACCTTGTCCATTTTGCAGAGCATCATTTGGTGAACCCGACGTGAATCCAAACACCCAAGAGATCATTTTTTTAAACCAATAACATGTTTGAATGTTGAAATTGTCACACAGGTTGCACTTTAGCACTATTGATCACGTTATAGCGCTATTGATACTTGTTGTTCTAGCGCTATGCTATTGTTCTTACAATAGCGCTATTGACATGGTTTGAGCGCTTTTGACCTTGTTTTGGCGCTATTGACCCTATTTAAGCGCTTTTGCTCTGTCTTTCTTTTTCTTTTAGCACGTTTGTGTTAAATAGCGCTTCTGTTCAAACAGGGACTAGCGCTATTGTAACAGAACATTGTAAAAAAGACCTTGTAACCAAAAAAGTGAAATTTTTTAGGCTTGTGGAATCCCCCCTTAGATATGGATTTTACTAATCGGTTGTTGTTTGTGCAGGTTTAAAAACTCACCTTTTAAAATCAAAAAAACTTTATTTTGGTGTTTGAAAACTTGAACAAACAAACTTTCCCTTGCTTTCCAGTTAGGATCACTTGTTTCTTTGGTGCATTAAAACTAAACAAAACAACATTTGTTTTCTTGCAAGTTAGGAAACACACTTTATTTGGTGCTTAAAATCAACAATTCCATTTTCTTGCATCAAACTAAAGAATTTACAATCCACACTTCAATTTTTGGTGCACATAAAACACACAATCCACTTGTTTAAAACTTTTTGCAAAGCAATTTTTCTTCATGCATACGTGCTTCAATTTCAGTTGACCAGGATTTCCAAAATTCTAATTTACTCAAAACCTTTGCATTTGAAGTTAAAAAGAACACCATGAATGTTGGAGCAACATCTCCAAATAGTTAGATCACATTGCAATGGCAAATTAAAAAGAACAAGTGTTTTTCGTGCTTGGCACACTTGTGCAAAAAGTTGGTCAAGTGGTCCCACCTCTAACACACACTATCCTCTCCCTTAGATTTCGTGGTCCTAGGTGCAAGAGAAAAGTGTTAGTAACACTCAAAATTTTTATGTTTTTAAGAGAGACCTACCAAGAGACACATCACTCTTGGGAATGACCTCGCGCGGTAAATCCTTTGAGCCGCTATAAAAATCAAGTGAGAGCAAAAGCTGTAGCCTTGGGTATAGCTGTTCCTATAGTGTAACTGGCCGAAAGGACAAATGGGCCCCACCACTAGTTACAAGGCTCTTAAGTGAGTCACTGCAGAGTGAACTTATGTCCAAAAACATCGAACATGACTAAACACCTTTAAGTAGTAGCCCACCTATTCTATTGATTGAGGATATTTGCGATAGAATTTAGTGCAAGAGCATAGATGGTTTTGCTCCCAAGATACTCACCATACATATTTCCTTGAGTAGAAACATAGCTTTTTGAAAAGTCACTTGTGGCTTGATAAAAGTGGTGACTCCCCCATCATAGGGATCATCTATTTGTTATGCTCGTGCAAGACTTAGTATATCACATCCTTACCTGCCACGACGGGATTCATAAGGTATGTAGTACCAAAGTCGAAGAAATATCAAGATGTGGGCTAAATTTATCACAACTGGCCATTTGACCTTAGGGATAAAAAGTGTTTGAAGTGTGTTCGTTTTAGTCAAGACCAAGTACAAATTGAGCCGACTTCAGGCTTTGGAAATACACCTTAAAATACATCTAAAGGAAGGGTCATATAAAAGTCCAAGGATTGGGTTGATCTAGACCCATACTCATTTGTGCCTTTGAGGCAACATTCTTGTGTTTGTGTGCTTGCTTTGTTTTTCTTGTCAAAGAAACATCAAAATAAAAATCACTTCCAAAAACAAAGTATTCATCCAACCAAGCATCTTTCAAAACAACCAAACATATCAAAAACAAAGTGTAAACAACAAGGAATCAAACTTTATGACCATTCTTCACATCTTGCGAAAGAAGAAGCGTCATCAGAATATCAACTTGAAAAGAAGACCATTGAGCTCAAAGGCTTTGATCAAAAGGAGGAAATTCTTCTATATAAATAGACAAATCTTTGTCTCCCATAGAGTTTTTCTGCGTCACATGCATCTCTACCTTCAAGGCAAAACAAATGAATTTGATTCAAAATCATTGAACCGCAGAGCTTTTATGCAATATAGAGCTCCGAGTTATCACAAAAACCAAGGAGGTAAGATTAATCCCAACTTTTTCCCAAACGTCTGTATCACATACAACGTAGCTCAAGAAATACCACCAACACCTGAAAGGGAAGAGGTAGGGTTTGTCCCATTTGTGACACAAAGCTTTTATTGAAATTAAAAACATTTTCATCCACTATCTTACTCATACATCATCGCTTCATCATCAATCCATTCCAACTCTCTAAACATTAAGAGGTTCTTGTCCTACGTTCTCTTTTTTAGATATTGCTTGAATCAAACGCGTCACATCACTTTTTAGATTGTTTCTACATCTAGGATAAGCTCATCCTAAGAGACACATCTACACAGGTTAAAACTAGTTCATGAGTGAATCCTCTCATTACTAGGTAGTTAAATCTGTAATACATCTTAGATTTCTCTACACCTTATCACATCCAACCTTATCAAAAACAAACAAGCAATTAAAAAAAAAGGAATTTCGGTTACATCTACCTTTAAGTGCTAGAGATCCACATGCAACACAATTCACCAACCATCAATCTCTCATTTCATCAAAAACTCATCATCATTTTCACACAACTTCAACAAAAGCTTGTAAACAAAATGGCCCAAATCCGATCACAGTCAAGGCAACGAGAAATAGAAATGGAAGAAGAAGAAGAGGAAAATCTCAATGAATTTCAAGAAGCACTTGGAGGAAATGCAAATGACTAAAACCCAAGTACTCCCACTCCTGCAACAATACAAAGGGCCCAACATAACCCTCTCTTTAACGGAATTTTTGATGAAATACTCAGGAGCAATGCGGATGCTCACTTTTTAAAGCTCGCTCAAGAAGGAGCAAAACTCCCCTCTGACTTTGATCTTGCCCAATTAAGACAAGCATCAAAATGAAAAAGTCACCATGAAGAGGAAAGAGGTAGAGATCCCATCAGATATAACATTCCTCGAGGTAACCCACCACCTCCTCCTCCAAATGAAATGGAGATGTTGTGGCAACAAGTCAAGAATCTTGCCCAAGAACTTCATAGTGGTGTCAAAACTAACCAATTCTCACTCAATGACATCTGTCCCTATCCTTTTGATAGGAATCTTTATATGCCACCCTTTCCATGAGGATTCAAAAAACCCAAATTCAAAAAATATAGAGGAAAGAGAGATCCTCGTGATCATGTCAGAGAATTTCATTCCGCTTGCCTCGAAGTGGCATATGAAGACACCTACCTAATGCGCCTTTTTCCCCAAAGCTTGGGAGGAACAACCACATCATGGTTTTCCCGACTATCAAGTGGCATTAGAACATTTGAGGAACTCATCCAGAAATTCCTAGCTCATTACTCTCATAACATTGAACGCGACATCACCATGGCTAATTTGTGCAACACTAAACAAAAACCAGGTGAACTATTCTCAGTATTCCTGCAACGATGGCATCAAATGTCTAGCAGATGTTCTCTTCAGTTACCTGAACAAGAACTAGTGGAAATATTTATTTCCAACTTAAATGAAGAAATGGAATTTCACCTGGATGTCAAAGACACAGACTCTTTTAATGATATGATCACCAAGGGTTTGAAATGTGAGCGGGCCCTCATCAAGAAAGGACTTATCAAAATCTATAATGAACCAAAGGATAGTCCTCACCCACCCTTCAATAGTGATAAACCAAGCTTTTGGAACAAAAACAAGAATGTCGTCAACGATGGGGTTGTGGATGCCAGGACTATAAAAAGTGCACAACCTATGGTTCGGTTTGCCGGACAGAATCCTCCACCTCAGAATAACAAAAATGTTCCTTCCAATCAAGGTCGCATCACATCTCACGATGAACCAAGACCTTGTCAGCAAAAACAAAAACAAACATACACTCCCTTAGGGGAACCCATTGAAACAATATTGCGACAACTCATTTCTCAAAATTTGGTCACTTTACCTAAAACATCAAACTATGAGCCTCAGGTCAAACCTGCATGGTGGAGAGATACTGAACACTGTGATTTCCACCAAGGGAGAGGACACAAGATAAGTAATTGTCATCGATTGAAAGATCTTATTCAGGATCTTATTGACGGAGGAGAAATTGAAATAGAAGGACATGACCCAAAAACAACAAATAATGATCATCTGATGTTCAAAAACCCACTTCCATCACAAGTTCAAAGGGGTCCTTCCACTTCCAGGTGAGGCACTGATACCACAGATTATATGCAGGCTGCATATAATTACATTGTAAATCACCTGTATGATGCCAGTGAACAAGTTGCAACTATAACCATCAAAAATCCCAACTCCAATTGCAATGTTGTTACACGACGTGGCAAGGTCACCATAAAGGCAGCTCCACAAGGCACCACCTCCATACCAAAGTAGTACAATCTTGTGGAACAATTAGATAAAATGCCTGCGCTTATATCCATTTTAGAGCTATTGTGCCTATCGCCATCTCATAAAACAATCTTGGATCAAGCACTCCAAGAGGCGTCAGTCCCTGCAAACCTGAGTACAGACCAATTTCAAGCCATGGTTGGAAGTCTAAAGTCATCACCTTGTCTCACTTTTTCCGAAAGTGACAACTCTTCCTTCCAACAACCTCATAATGCTTCGCTACACATTGAAGGCTTTATCAACTAGCACAGGATCAAGCAAGTCTTGATCGATAATGGAGCAGGTTTAAATATTTGTACACTACAGTTGGTCACAGCATTGGGATATGCCATAGAATCAGTGGATCCTCGTAAGAAGATCACAATCAAAGCCTATGATGATGCGGAGCATTCCTCCAAAGGAGCTATGGTACTACCAATTCGAGTGGGCCCTGTGGTAAAGCACATCATCTGGCAGGTTCTGGACCTTCCTCTGCCATACAATCTATTGTTGGGAAGACCTTGGATACATGCCATGCAAGCCGTTCCATCTACCTACCATCAATGTATCAAGTTCCCCCATAATGGTGTAGAGATCACAATCCTGGGTGATGCAAATCCCTTTGCATATTGCCATAATATCAGCCATCAACCAGAGATTACCGTTCCTAATAATAGAGAAGCCATTTCCTCCACATCATATATAAGTCTCGCCTCTCTTGCCAGTTTGAACACCACTATACCAAAGCAAGAAAAGCTTAAAATGAAAATAACAGAGGAAGGTCCTGGGGAATACAACTTGAGTCAACTCTTTTGTGTGGGACAAATGCCCACTTCTCCTAGAACACATGGTAAACCACAGTAGTTACTCTAGCAACCAATAATCACACTAGTATGTGCTTTGATGCCTTTCATCCTTGGAAAGAGTCAAGAAGAAGAAACCCAAGATGAGGACTTAGCGGAATGGATCTATAAAGATCCCATCACCACTGATATACCGCAAGTTAAGCTTCCTACGGATCAATATGACAAAGGTCTCCTCATTATGCAAAGAATGGGGTATGATAGTCAGAGTGCTTTGGGATATTGCAAACAAGGACGACATGAACCTCTACTGCCGAAATTCAAGCCCAAAGGTAATACAAGCCTAGGCTTTGAAAAAGAGATCTTTCCTAAACTCAAATTCAAAGGAAAACCCAACAAACTATTATGTTAGCCTACTACAAAAAGGACACCTTTCAATATCAAAGCAACATCAAGCACCATCACAACTGCCCCGCCGAGGCTCAAAATCCCAACACCACCATCTACAATGCCAATCATCCCACCCATCAAACCAATAATCCCATCCGCAGCAGCCATCACATCAATAGTATCATTAGCAGCAGCAACTGTATCAGAACCTGCAGCAGCATCTATGGCACCAGCAGTACTAGCAGAAGCAACTGAGTCAACACTACCGATACTTCCCGTATTGGATTCCTTAATCCCCATCGACCTTCCTACAGCACCGATCACTACAAAGGTACATCAACCAATCACACCTGTAGTATTTAACTCAAAGGACATCCCAGTATGGTATAGTAATCGGATGCTGGAAAGTGACTCAGAGACCGACTCACATGAGTGGGAATTTGATTTTGTACAACTTAACACTTCAAATGAGGAAGACACATCACTACCTCCACCATGCAAAGACATCCCTATTTACGTAGAAGCACAGATAAAGACTTCTTGGGTTCTTGAGCTGGAAAGATCTTCCATAGACCCTACGTCTCATCCTACGCCTGATTCTGATAGGGAGAGTACCATCAACGACCTTCACCACAATGTCTTAAACCTCTCTGATACATCTAACACACTTAACCTACTTGATAAAGTAATTCCCATTATCCACCCTGAACTCATTGAATGGAACCAACCAAATCCCCCATGTCTTGACTTCTTCCAAAATGATGAGAATATCATTGACTTTTTGGAATTAAGGGATAACCTACCAAGCGGGGATCACAAAGCTGGATTCAAAATAGAACTAAATAGCACAACATATTTCAGGGCGGATGCCAAACCTTTCAGCTGCAAAAATATAACAATAAAACATGGATCTTCCAGTGAAAACCACACTGTGGCACTGTTTGATCCAACAAAAGTAAAAAGAAAGAGCGTATCCAATGGTGAAAACCTCTCTAAGGTGCCTGAGGATGAAGGGTTTGACATCCTCCCTACTAGTACACAACAGGAATGATCAATGATTCTCATCAAGGAAACCAAAGAATACAATGTGGGGACTCCTAAAAATCCTCATCTCATACATCTGGCATCTCTTCTCACTACAGAGGAACAACCTAAATTTATAGAGTTCTTTCAACAGCGTCAGATCAACTTTGCATGGTCATATGCGGACATGCCTGGGCTTGATCCTAATTTAGTCATGCATCACCTCACTGTAGCAAAAGGAGCCAAACCTGTCAAGCAGAAGCTTCATAAGATGCATCCTCAAATTGCAGTGCTAGTCAAAACAGAACTCAAGAAACTCCTAGATGTTGGATTCATTAGACCAATTGATTATGCAGAATGGATCTCCAACATTGTGCTTGTTAGCAAACCAAAAGATGACATCTGTATTTGTACTGACTTCAGAGATCTGAATAAGGCATGTCCTAAGGATGAATTCCCCCTACCAAATATCGACATCATAGTGGATCTAACAGTGGGACATGCCATGCTTTCACTCATGGATGGCTTTTCATGATACAATCAGATAAAGATCACACCAAAAGATCAACATAAGACAACCTTCACATGTCCATGGGGCACATATTGCTGGAATGTAATGCCTTTCGGTCTCAAGAATGCAGGAGCGACCTATCAACGCGCAATGACCACCATCTTCCATGACATGATGCATACTATGATGGAAGATTATGTTGATGATTTACTAGCAAAATCACTCACCAGAGAAGGGCATCTCCACATCTTAGATAAAATATTTGATAGACTGGAACAATACCAGGTTTGACTCAACCCAAAGAAATGTGTCTTTGGAGTAACCTCTGAGAAGCTTCTAGGATACATTGTCTCAAGCAAAGGTATTGAGGTCGACCCAGCAAAGGTAAAAGCAATCATGGACATGCCACCACCAAAGAATATCAATCAGCTAAGGACATTACAAGGGTGGCTTCAATCCATCCATAGATTCATTGCACAATTGGCTGATAAGTGTCACCCATTCACACACCTACTACACAAGAACATCTGCTTTCAATGGGATGCCAAATGCCAACAAGCATTACAGATGCTCAAAGACTATCTCATGAATACACCGTTGCTGATCCCACCAGATCCAAGTAGACCGTTATTACTCTATATCTTAGCAACAAGTATAGCATTGGGTGTACTACTGACACATCATAATGCAGAAGGAAAAGAGTGTGCTATTTACTACATCTCTCGAACACTGGTTGGCTATGAACTTAATTACACACCTATTGAGTGAGCTTGCCTAGCAGTAATCTTAGCAGCCACTAAATTGAGGCACTATCTGTTAACACACAAGGTACAACTCATTGCAAAGATTGATCCACTCAAGTATGTACTCAACAAAGTAGCATTGACAGGCCGCTTGGCCAAATGGTTGATGATTCTAAGTGAATTTGACATCGAGTACATAGACCGTAAAGCTATCAAAGGACAAGTTATTGCAGATCAGTTGGCCGATGCACCACTCATAGGCGATCATCCTCTCATTTCCAATTTTCCAGATGAAGAGATATTCATGATCACAACAACACAACCATAGAAAGTATACTTTGATGGTTCATACACTAGGCATGGCTCGGGGGCAAGCATTCTATTTATCACACCTCAAGGTGATAGCATCCCGAAGTCTTACAGGCTCACATTTACATGCACCAACAACATAGCAGAGTATGAGGCCTTGATCACAAGACTCAGGCTATCTGTACAATGGAAATTACAAGAACTGCAAGTATATGGTGACTCACAACTGGTCATTCGACAAGCAACAGATAAATATCAGACCAAGGATGATAAACTCATGCCATATAAGCAAATGGTGGACAATCTAAAGGCATCATTTACCACTATCACTTTTGAGCAGATACCCAGAGATCAGAATTGAGCTGCTGACGCTATGGCTACCATCGCATCTCTCCTAGATCTTCCACAGAATTCAACACGCTACGAGTTCTTGGTAGAACAGCTTTGGATTCCTGCTTATGATATCCCTGAATCCGAAATGATATGTCGCCTTGTCGGTTCTGAATCCCCATGGTACGGTGAATTCTACACCTATCTTCATGATCACACCCTTCCTCCCAACCAATCAAATAACCAACGTAAAACCTTCATCCGCCAAACTGTTCGATATACCATTATTGCCGAAACCCTATACCGACGCAGTGTTGATGGTACTCTCCTTCGATGTCTGGAACAAGATGAGATAACAAAGGCCTTGGAAGAGGTACATGAAGTAATTTGTGGAAACCATGCAAGTGGTCCGTCACTAGCCAAGAAAATCTTGTGCACTGGATACTATTGGCCATCTATGGAAAAAGACTCCTACTACTTTGTCAGAAAATGCAAGAAATGTCAAGTTCATGGCGACCTGATACATGCACCAACACAAGAACTGCAACCAATCATGACACCATGGCCTTTTTGCCAATGGGGCCTTGACCTTGTGGGTAAAATCCATCCATCTTCATCCAACGACCACAAATTCATTATTACCGCCACCGAATATTTCACAAAGTGGATCGAAGCTGTTCCACTTACCCAAGTCACTAACAAGCAGATCACCTCATTCATCCTCAATTACATCATCCGTCGGTATGGTGTACCCATGTCCATCATCACAGATAACGGTCTTCCTTTCAAAAATCAGGATGTCCGTGAACTTTATGAGAAATTTCATATCCAACACCGCTTTTCCACTCCCTATTACCCACAAGGAAATGGTCAGGCCGAAGCATCAAATAAGAACATATTAAGAATCCTCAAGAAGGCAGTCAATGATGCTAGCCGTGATTGGCATGTTCAACTGAATCCAACGCTATGGGCATATCGAACTAGCATTCGCACCCCTACAGGCGCAACTCCTTACTCACTAGTCTATGGTGCTGAAGCCATCTTGCCTATTGAGGTCGAGATACCATCACTACGAGTTTCCTTGCATAATCTCATTGATGATGAAGCCTATAAGTATCCCATCTTCAGGACTTAGAGTTACTTGATGAGAAGTGACAAGCTACTTACAACCATCTCAAATCCTATCAGCAGCGCATGAGCAGAAGCTACAATCACTGAGTTAGACCTCGTACATTTGAGGTAGGTGATCTTGTTCTCTGAGAGAATCCTCGCAACCAACCAAATAGAGAACATCAGGGCAAGTTTGAATCAAACTGGCTGGGCCCATATGTTGTCACTGCTATATTTGGGTCCGGGGCATATCAGTTGGCTACTTCAGAAGGAGAACCGCTAGCAAATCCAATCAACAATATGCACCTGAAAAGGTTTTATACATGAGCTGCACTGAGCATCAAACTCCCTTACATACTGGCAAAAATACCAAAAACATCTAGATAAATGTCCTGAAGAAAATACCAAAACGTCAAAAGAGTAAAGAAAAATCATGCATCCAAACGGTGAATAAACACTCCGGTGGCACCTTGGGTAAGTGTGATGGTGAAAACCTGGCAAACAGGCACCACTCATAAAAGACTATGGCTCCAGTATCTTTCAGGTTCGTTGCGATCACATTCATGTATACACACATCCATCCATCTAAACCATGGCTTGTTATTTGATTTGTAATCAAAAAAAGAAAAAGTACTTCATGCGTCTTGCATCCCGCTATGTTTTTCATAGTCATGTCTAAACTTGGGGGCAATGCCCTTAAATCTAGTTGATGGAAGTGGATTCTACATTATTGGTGATTCATTGGGTAAAACATTCAAAACTGTTTCACAAAATCCAAAAACATTCAAAAATGTCCCACAAAATCCAAAAACATTCAAAAACGTCTCACAAAATCTAAAAACATTCATAAACGTCTCACAAAATCCAAAAACGTTCAAATATGTCTCACAAAATCCAAAAACAACAAAAACCATCGGAAATCACACAAAAATGTGGCAACACCTTGTACATACTCATCCGAACAGATACAAAACAAACATTGACAAAAACTTGCACGATGATCACTTATCAAAATTGACCAAAACAATCGACATCAACAATCAAACTATCTTCGACAAGGATGCATCCTTCCTTACCAAAACAAAGACAAAAATGACGTTTTCTTTGACAAGAAAATTATGTTAAGCTATCAAATACTTGGTTGATTTATGAGTACTTCATTCGTTTATCTGTATCGGGATCTTTCAGCATTGTTTATGTATAATTTGCGCATTATTTCTGATGAAGTACTGGGGCACGTACTAATGGTGTCTACGTGGGAAGTTCACCAAGCTACGTGATCTTATGCAAAAAGAAGTCATAGATCATTACGGCTTGCTGACTACAGCGTATACCTCGACCATATGAGCATGAACCATTACCAAGGATCCATATTCTTTATTCTTTATGTATATACTGTTTATTTGCATGAACAATGCTCTTTCTTTGGTTCCTCATCCAATTTGGATAAGGGTTTTCATCTCTTATTACGGTATGCACTTGTCTCAGGATATGATCAGCCTAAGATCAAGGATGATGATCCAAGTCATGCATGAACAAAATGATCCTTGTCTATTCCACAAGCAATACTCTGGTCAACTTGACCCTTATATCAAGTCGTTTGTATTAACTTGCTATATAAAATCCATGTAAAAAATACTCAGGTCATCTTGAATCATTATAACAAGATGCTTGTATTCTCTTCCAACATTTTAAAGCTCAATGATGAAAATAGAGCACTATGGATCGTCATTTCATCTCATCTATTTATATATTGCATTCCATTGCATATCACCCATCCATTCACTCATTCATATGTAGGATTTATATGCAAATGTGAACATTAAGCTGGTCTTGGATACAATCACAACCGCGTACTCTGATACCTCATCAATGCATCATGCAAAGTCTCGAAAACCTTGCATTCCTCATAATTATATCATCGTCACATTTAGTTGCATTTTGCATTAAGTACATTCATGTCATTTTTAAATTAACATTGCATATAGTTCATTTGGTCTATTGACATTAGTTTTCATTAAACATTTGCATCATTGCATTAATCGTAAATAATTAGATTCATTCGTGGGATCAAATTGTCCTTGATTGTATTAAGCCATTTACTATGCATTCATTTAGTATCATTTATCCATCATCATTTCATTTTCCTTTATCATTTATCATTGCATACATTCCTTTATCTCTTCATTAGTGAAAAGGTGCATTCATTCATCCATTATTAAGTATCTTATTATGCTCATTTTAGGATTCATTCACATTGCATTCATTATCCTTTTTTAATTGCATTAAGGTGTAGTTATTAAAATCATAAGTTGCATTATCTTCACATTATCATTTTTACTTAATCATATTTAAGCATTTAGAATCATAAAACCATTTGTTTCCAAAACACATTGGTTCATACCATTTTAATACATATCCATTTTACATATGCATTCATTTAGGCATCATCATATAAACATTTGTACTTTACATTTTGTTTATCCATATTACATTCATTTCAAAACATTTAGATGCATAACCATACATAACATCATTTATTCAAACATTGCATTAACATCATTACATATCATTATCTCATCATTATATCAAAAAAAATAGGAAACACCAAAATCCTGTTCATAAATCATCATAAGCATACATCATCATCATGGCATTACATACATAAAGCATTACATCAAAATCATACATATATAAACCTGCATTCATATGTCAGTATCCAACATCATAAATCATCATAAAAACATGCATGTAAGAAACATCTCATCAAATGCATACATGTGCACATATCCATCTAAGCAATAACTCATCATCCTGCATAACCATCCATACATATCAAATGCATATCATCAAAATATGGGATCTCCTCATATATATCATCTCATATATCAGAGTACAATGAAGTCCACAAAATCGGCTACCAAGAGCCATCCAAGAGCCAATCCAAAAATAAACAATGATACAATACATATATGCAAAAATGCTCTCTCAGATGCCACTCTGGCCAGATGCTGTACCACCATCGCCACCTGCTCCCCCACTAGTCCCAGCACCACTTGATCTATCTCTCTGTGGAGGCCCCATCAAGCCCCCACTCACCCCTACATCCCCTGATCTCTCCCTCCATAGAGGACCCATCACACCTCCACTGCTCTGCACCCTCTGTGATCGCTCTGATCTGGCCTGCCGCATCTGTGTATAGCTAAGTGCTCGCTGACTAGCTGGCACCACTTGCTCATATAACCCCCACTAGTAGTCTATCTCAGCCTGTGCTCACCGTATCTCCCTCATCACCTCCCCCGTAGGCCCCTGTGCTCCTACTCCAACCCGGAATCTCTCCTGCAGCTCTGCTAATCTCTCCACCACACTATCCCTCTCCTGCAGCACTACAGATAGCTCGGACTCCTATGCAAATAGCTGCACATCTCTAGCCGCCACCTCCGCCTCCAAATCCTCTACCCGGGTCTGCAAAAGTGCTATCATATGATCCCTAAGATCTCCAGTGGCTCCCTCCCCGATATCTATAGCAGCCTCACCTGTACCACCCTCTCTAGTAGTTCTCTCCCCTCTATCCATCGAGATCTCCCTCTGCATCCCTCTACCACCTAGTCTAACTCCTCCCTGTATCAGCGGTCCCTGTGATATCCGTAGTGGCAGTCCACCTCTCCCTCTCCGCTGAATCCGAATCCCCAACCCACCACCTCCACCACCACCTCCTCCACCACCACCATCTCCACCATCTCCTCTCCCTCCTCCACCTGCCCTCGGTCCTCGACCTCCTGCCCTCCTCTGTCTTCGTCCCCTCGCATCCTCAAAATTGGGCACCAGTTCTGCTGGATCAGATATCCGTAGAATCAGATGCACCGCCCGGTACTGCGTGTACTTGTCTGATACCCCTACATCCATGACCCTCGGTCGTATGTCCCATGAGCTCGCCTACAACATCCGAAACTCCATTAGTGCTTGGTCATACGACAACACTGGCCCCCATGCATATCTCTCCTGAATCACCCGAGCATACTCCCCTGATCAACTAGGCAGTCCCTACTGCCGTCCAAACTACCTCATCACTCTCCCCGACACCTGTCTCTCTACATGGTATGAGGTCCTCCCAATGAGGAATCGGGTCATGAATACATAGGGCAGTGCCTCTGCATCATCATCCCAGGGCTCACACTCCAGGTATGTTCGCCATATGACTGCATCTAGATCATCTAATGCCTGCCGCCACCACTCTAACTTCCCTGGCTGACTCATCATACCGCTATACATAAACATATACGGCTGATCCACTCCGCAGAACCTATGACTCACTGGTCGAGTCACTGGTAGATGCTCCTAGGCCCAAATATGAAGCAACGTCACTCCCACTGCTACGAAACCCCTCCCTTGGTAAACCACCTCATGAAGCTCCTGATATAGGTGTGCCAGCACGCACGATCCCCAAGCAAATTGGGTCCCCTCGGTAATCATCATCTCAATCACCTGCCCCCATCCAACGGCCAAACCATGTGATCGCCTGTCAGGACATAGTAGTCCTCCCACGATGCTAGACACGACTGCTAGTAAAGGCTCATATAACGCAGCTATCTCCTCCCATGCAATTGAGCCATCATCAATAAAAACATCCTCATTGAAGAACCTCTATGCTGCAAGGGTCCCCTAGGATCTGTCATATGTCACCAGCTCCTCCTGAATCAGAATACGTAGGATGCGCCACACATCCTCCAGGGTCACTGTCATCTCCCCCTGTGCCAGATGAAAGGTGCACGTCTCGCTGTGCCACCACTCTGCTAATGCCGTAATCAATCCGTGATTCATCCAAATCACAGGCATGTGCATCAACTCATATAATCTAGTTGCGACAATACAATCGATCTCCGCCTCTGTCAACTGATCCCGCAACCCTTGTGTCACCGGATGTCTCTCGCGTAACTGCAACACGCCTAGATCCTCCTGCACTTGGGTATCCATCAATCATCATCAGTTGTTTTCTTTCAAACTTTCTTAAGTTTAAACCTAGACTATCAACATATACTTTGATCAAGTATCTTTGGGTCTCAATAGGTAAGCAATCATGACAACCTAGACTTAAACAAACATTTATCCTAGAAATGACCTAAGTCTCATTAGGCTGCTATGGTTCAAAACAACTCCCACTTCACATCGCCATCCATCCATCATTGACATTGAGAGATTTTATTCATACAAATTGGGGCATCTATTTATCCTAAAACAAAAGCACTATTTTACCAACAAAAGTGCTAGTTTATCAACAATAGCGCTAAACCCCTAACAAAAGTGCTCAATCAACTATCCAACAACGCTCAAACTCCAAAAGCGCTAGAACAACCACACAATAGCACTAATTCAGAACAATAGCACTCAATTAAGCACTCAATAGCGCTTATTAATCAATAGCGCCTAAACATGTATGCAATAGCGCTAAAACATTTCCACAACGCTCAAACAATAGGACAATAGCACCATTGCGGCACAGTAGCGCTAGTTAATTGGGCAATCGCACCAAAACATAGTTTCAGCGCTATTGCTCTGACTCAACTTGGATTCAACAAAAAACGTATCAAAAATGCATAAAAATTCAAATTTCAAATTTGTGTACCGTTGGTCTGTAGTCGTCTGGTCACTGAAACCAATAGACTCGCTCAAATCGATGCTCTGTAATAGGTATCGGCATCCTGACTGCTGCTCGCTCCTCCAAAATGTCACTATCAAAGCTCTGGTTTCACACTGGTCATGGTCACAAATGATCCTATTTTCACCCCTTTCACCCCATTTAAACCCTTCACCGTCACCATAACTTCCCCCCCGCTCACCACCGTGGTCCCCGTAACCTTCCCGAGCCTCCCATTTCTCCATTTTACCCCCGATTTCTTCTATTTTTCACCCGCGTTGCTAACTTCTTCTCTGCTAACACCTTGCCAATTTCCATTCTTTTTCGAGAGATCGCCTGATTTTTTGAAATTTTTCGGCCCATCTCTTGAGGGGGCATACAACCCATTAAATTAATATTTTATGGGGCATTTCTTCACACCAGTTTTTATTTCTTTGAAATGACGTGATAAACTGCACCATCTCAAAGAGGGGCAAATGTAGTCACACAAATCTGTCCAACTTAATTAAATAAATATTTGCTATTTATTTGATTAAAAATCCACTAGCCACGAGTTAAATTAATTAATATTTAATTAATTCATCTTCAAACATTCTCCTATTAATTAAGTAAATTATTCAATTTATTTTAATTCATTCATTAAAACCAAGTTCACAAATCAATTAAATGAATAAAATCTATTTATTTAATTAAATCCCCCTATTCCTCTTTTAAATAAATTAAATTAAACATTTATTTAAATCATTATCCCCCCCCCACTTGCATTTTCCTACAAATGCAACTCGAACACATTTATTGAAATAAATGAATTTTTATTTTAATAAAATCCTATTTTCCCTCACCCACCAAATCCACTTGCAAATCTAATCCCCTTCTAGATTCTTCTAAACCCTTCCTAATTACCCTGATCCATCCCCTAATTATTGTCACATTCCTAAGAAAAATGGAGTCACTTCTCAAAGACTTCAAAAGTCTTTGAAAAGCATTTAATGCTTTGTGTGCTCAACAATTTAACCTCCAAAGTCTTCCAAAACCACTAATGGCTCTTACATGACCATTAATGGCTCTTACATAACCATTTATGGTTATTTCAAACTTGTCTTCCCAAACATTTATTGCTTTGACCATGTTTATCCCTTTTGCATTTGCACAAGAGTTTATCCATTGGATAAAAGCTTTATTCTTTGAATAAAGAGTTTATTCATTCAACTAACCTTGACCTTAACTCCCAAGGTCATGTCAAGCATTTAATGCTTATTCCCTCTCCTCTCAACCTATCTCACATTGACACTTGTCATCCTGGGATTGGGTTGAAATCCCTCACATGGATTTGAAATCATTCAATCCTGACCCTTTTTGATTTGCTCAATCTCAACCATCCATTGCTCCATTTTTCCTATAAATAGAGCTCATTTCTTCATAATCCAGATCCTGAAAACTTGTATGCATTTAACCTATAGGCATTTTAGAGAGCATTTAGCATAGCAAACTAATATCTTGTTATTTTGGTTAAAAATCAATCATTTTCAATAGCATCTAGTATTTTAGCTTTTCATTTTACATTTGGAGCATACTCAAATCTCAATCCTCCATAAGCATCCATAGTGCAAAAAGCTACTGAGAGCTACACTATTTTGGAACTTGGAGAGGAGAGGAACAAGGGAGAAGGAGCTAAGAGCATGCTAAGAGGCATTTGGAGATGCCTTATTATCTTTGTTTCATTTGTTAGACATATTAGCATGATTTTAGTATCTCTTTTGATATGCCTATTTAGATTAGCTTTTGGTTAACTAACACTAATGATTTCTTGTGTCTTGTGTTGTTTGTCATTTGCTAACTTTGTCCATTTTGCAGAGCATCACCATCTATCTATCTACTTTGTCTAGGTATCTGGAGAAATCCAAATGGGGATCCAACAAGTAGAATCTAGTTTCTAGCCCAGGTCATATGTCTTTTGCGTGTCTTCATTTGTTTAAACTTGTAAATTTTAACACATTGGGCTAATCTAGGCGCCCCCTCTTTCATGCTTGTTTTAAACGTTACCTTGGCCAATGTGTTTTTATTGTTTGACATTTCGTACCAAGACAAAACAATCCAAATCCACTTTCCACTCATGCACCATAAAACCAAGTCGCTCAAACATCCCAAGAAATCCATTTACCACCAAGTCAAGAAGAAGAAGCCAATTTATAAGAAAATCTTCAAGCGTTGTAAGTTCTTGTACATCAACCGCAAACTCTTTTTGAAACATTGTACCTTCCTACATCATTTTCATGATTATCTACACGATTATGGAAATGAGTTTGATGAAGAACCTTTGAGATCTCGATCTTTCCATCAAAGATCAAGATTATCCTAATCCCTTAGTAGGAGTGGTTGTATCTCATTGTCCAACTTGCCTCTACTAGAAATTACTTATTGCGTCATTTCCCATCCAAGGTAGCCTTCATTCCATCTCTTTTCTTCAATCTACCTTCTTCCATAATATTTTCTATTTTCATCTTTGAGGACTGAGCACCTCAATCCCATCAACAACTTTAATCCAATTTTTTCAGTCAATCTCTCAATACAAGGTTAGCACTTTGCAAAGTCTGACTTAGACCTTTTATCATTTGCGAAATCCACAATTAGCCTTATACTTGACAAAGAATCTATCTGAAGTATATTTTTTTGGGTTGATCAAAACCCTATTCCCTTGCCTTATTTTGCTTAGGAACAAAGTCTATCCTAAGTAGAAGAAGGCTTGATCCAATCTTAATCCAAGGTTTGAGTTTAGCCTAGCTTGGTTGTTACCTCTCTTTATGGCCCACATCATTGACCCCTACAACCATCTATGTCCTAATCCAAGGTCTGAGATATCATCCAATCAATCTCGTCCTTATCCAAGGACCAACCAATCAAATTCAATCCAATCCAAATCAAACCAAATCCAAATTTGCTAAGTCCCTCTGATCACTTTTTCTCAAAAAATACAAAATCAATTCTTGTCATTATCGTCCTTTTCATTCTTGAGGTTACCCATGTATGGTCTTGACTCTCTCCCAAAAAGTGAAGATGGCCACTAGAGGTAGTGAGATGCTTGAATCTAGTCTCTTTATCGATCATGATCTCCAACAAGAGAAACAATTAGTTGACCAACCTGAGCACTCCCCATGTCTGAAAAACCTTTATGGATGATCCTTACAATCAAGAAATGATCAAAAAATTCTTCAAAGTTGATCCCAATGGGCGTGTCACTCATCTTATCAAACAAGGGGCATGATTGCCCTCTAACTTCAACCAATCAGTCCTTGACAAGCTTACAGAAGGTGACCTTGTAAACTACCCTATTCTCAATACCATTTTGTTAGTTCTGATACTTAATGTAAAGAGCTGATGCCAATAGATAACAAGATGAGAGGGGGGGATGAATCATACAAACTTAAACTTCCATAAAATCAACAGATTCAACCTCGGTAACTTATACTTCAACAACTTAACCAAAAACTGCTAAACCTGCAAACTTATGAACACATAATCATAATAACACTCATAACACCAGATTTAACGTGGAAACCCAAATAGGGAAAAACCACTGTGGGATTTCGGACCCACTAAGAAATATACTCTTCTAGAGTATGCTCGGTTAAAAGCAAATCCTGTTAAAGATTACAAACACATTGCTAGATGTGACCCGGTTAAGGGATTTCCCTCAGATCTGTTAGGATCTTCACTTTGTTAGAAGTGACCTTGTTAAAGGATTTCAAACACTCACTTAGAATGTTACCTTGCTAGAGGGTTTACATATAAGACTGTTCAGGCCACTCGGTTAAGAGATTTTCTGTCACTTACAAAATAACAGTAATAAAAATCTATCTGCAACTTCACATCTAAAATGCTAAAGCAGATTCTTATTTGCTCAAAACAATCTAGTCATAGGACTTATCTTGTCCCTCTGCTGGGCTTTGTACTCTATTATTCAAACAGGTCTTCAAGCTTCTATGATCGGTAATCACTATGTAGCATCCCTGTGCATACACTTGCCCGCATATATTGTTTATTAACAATTTCTTATTTATAAATAATTGCTAACTGCTAAATCTCCTTGATCACATTTCCCATGATCAATCTTAGCCATTAGATCTTCAAACTTGACCAGGTTCAATGTATCCTTCCGATCTAAGAACGTTTTACCTTACCTCAGGACTTGCATTCCCTTCTTGGAACTTGCATAAGGTTATTGCGGTTCAATCTGCGCTATAGATCTTCCTGCCAATTTTCCTTTGCCATAGATCCTTAACAAACTTCATACACGACATACCAATCATTTATACATCTGTAGCTAATCATTGTCCTTCATTAAATAATGCTTTTATCCATCCCATGCGTACTATCATAACTCAGTTGCAACTCGATAAATACTAAACTTTACTCAGTAGACATTTTGCCTTCATTAACCGATATCGATAACCTTAGGGTTTACCGACTAGGTTGCATAGTATAGTATTAACCTTACAATCAACAACATATGTAGGATATCAAAAAAATCTAAACATCATGATCTCATCATTGTCTAACTCGGTAATAGTTGCCCATTGAATAACTTATTCCTCCCTTTATTCATCACATTCTTTCTACCGACATCTTAATTCTCTTCTAATCAATCTTCTCAAGATATGGCAACATCATACTGAATCAGATAATAAATTTCTTGACATCAATGACAAAATAATGTTATAAAGATAGTTATCATCCTTCTTTAGTTATATCAATAATCTTCAACAACCTTCTCAATATCCTTATTGAATATCAACAATCTTTCTTACTGTAATGCCAACAATCTCCCCCTTTGGCATTGATGGCAAAACCAACAATTAAATGGTAATACCAACAAGATATTCAAATTGATTCAGATTCAGATTGCTGTTAGACTTCTCCTTTTATCCTTGATCTGTTGTCTTCTGAAGTCTTCTCCATTTTGCAATCTACTCCCCCTGTCATTAGTCTTCTATTATTTCGATTATTCAGGGTTTTACCATGCAGTCAACCATTTAGTCTTCTCCCCATTTGACAACAATGCCAAAAAGTAAAAGAACTAAATCATGATTTCTTCGTCTATGATGTGATTTGCTTTGCTGTGTAACATCTATTCATTTTTCCTGCACACCTTTAGAAAACCTTCTAAAGTGCATAAATCAGCATCAATCCACAGATAATATTCTGTAGATTCATCGAATTGATGCTTTCACCGAACTCGGTTAGTGAGTAGAAGATAAAAGTGTCCCTTGGCAGTGGCTTTGTGAAGATGTCTGCTAATTGCTCCTTTGAACTGATATATTCTAGCACAACTTTCTTCTCTTGAACTTCTTCTCTGAGATAATGATACTTTATAGATATATGCTTTGTCTTAGAGTGCATCATTGGAGTCTTTGAAATGTTAATGGCACTAGTATTATCATAGAATATAGTTATTGGCTCAGTAACGTTCTCATTTATACCTTCCAACAGTTGTTTGATCCATGCTATATTGGTACAATTCAATACTGCAACAACATATTCAGCTTCTGCTATAGATTGAGAAATACATCCTTGTTTCTTGCTAAGCCAACTTACTAGTCTTTCTCCAAAAAAGAAAGCTCCACCACTTGTGATTTTCCTGTCATCTATGTTGCCTGCCCAATCAACATCAGTATAAACTTTTAAATCAAAATTATTTCTCTTTTCATATACTAAGCCATAATCTTCTGTGCCTCTTAGGTATCTGAAAATTCTCTTGATTGTTGTCATATGGGTTTCCTTAGGATCTGCAGAGAATCTTGCTATAATACCTACTGCATGTGCTATATTCAGTCTACTATGCACAACATATTGCAATTTTCCAATCATAGATTGGTAAAGTGTCTCATCAACAGATGCAAATTCATCATTCTTTGATAATTTACAATTAGTAGTCATAGGAGTACTTACTGGTTTAGAATCCTCCATTCCAAATTTCTTCAAGATTTCCTTTATGTACTTGGATTGAGTAATAAAAATCTCATCTTTCATTTGCAATATTTGTAAACCGATAAAATACTTTATCTCACTGATTAGTGACATCTCAAATTCTTTGCACATTTCATTTCCAAAGTTCTTGCATAAGGAGTCATTACCACAAAATATAATATCATCAATAAATATGGCTGAGATTAGTATTCCATTGTCCTCATCTTTCTTTATGTACATATTGCTATTTATAAAACCAGTCTTGATTAAATAACAGTGCAATCTTTCATACCATGCTCTAGGTGCTTGTTTCAGACCATATAAGGCTTTGTTCAGTTTGCATACCTGATCTTTACTCCTGTCTTCAACAAATCCTTCAGGTTGTTTAATGAAAACTTCTTCTTTTAGTATACCATTCAAAAATGCAGATTTAACATCCATTTGATATACCTTGAAATTTTTGAAAGCAACATATGCCAACAATGTTCTTACTCCCTCAAGTCTAGCCATGGTGCAAAAGTCTCAACATAATCTATTCCTTCTTCTTGAGCATAACCTTTGCAAACTAGTCTTGCTTTGTTGCGAATGACCTCACCTTTTTCATTTAGCTTGTTTTTGAAAATCCACTTAATATCGATTACATTTTTGTCCTTTGGTCTTGGGATTAGTGTCCATGTGTCATTCTTCTTGATTTGATCAATTTCTTCTGTCATAGCATTTACCCAATCTTCACTGTTAAATGCCTCTTTTACTCTTCTCGGTTCAAATTCAGAAATCAGACATGTCTTCTGTCTCAGTTTGTTTCTTGTCATCACTGGATCATCTTTCTCTCCTATAATCTGACGTGATTCATGATGTCTTTTGACATATTTGGCTAATATAGGCTCGGTAGGTTCTGTATGATCTTCTTCATCACTCGGTAACTCGACATTATCTTCATTTTCTTCAGCAGCTTTCTCGGTAGGACTTCTCGGTTGAACATAAACAAATTCTTCATAATCTTCTGGTTCTTTGGAATTTCCTTCATCATTTCTTTTTGCAAATTCATCAATTTTCACATTTTTACTTTCCACTATTTTGTTAGATGATTTGATTAGACATTTAAATGCTTTACTTCTAGAGGAATAACCAAGAAATGTTCCTTCACTTTTTTGATCAAACTTTCCATTTCTATCATCTTTGTGAACATAGCATCTACTTCCAAAGATTTTAAAGTAACTTACATTAGGTTTCTTGTCATACCAGATCTCATATGGTGTCTTCATAGTTCCTTTCTTCAGTTGAACTCGGTTCAGGGTATAAACTACAGTGCTGATTGCTTCTCTCCAAAATGTTTGAGGTACCCTCTTTTCTATCATCAGAGTTCTTGCACAATCCACAATTGATCTGTTTCTTCTCTTGGCTATCCCATTTTGTTGAGGTGTTCTCAGTGCAGATACTTGCCTCTTTATACCATGATCATTGCATTATAAGTTAAATTCATCAGAAGTGAATTCTCCTCCTCTATCAGATCTAAGACATTTCAGTTGTCTTAATGTTTCATTTTCAACTCTTACCTTGTACCATTTGAACATTTGAAAAGCTTCTGATTTTTCTTTTAAAAACATAACTAACATCATCCTTGAGTAATCATCCACAAATAATATGAAATATTTATCACCATAATAACTTTGGACTTTCATAGGTACACAAAGATCAGTGTGTACTAGATCTAAAATTCCTGTACAAGTGTAGGACTTACTTGTAAAACTTGATCTTGTCATCTTACCCATCTGGCATCCTCGACACATAGCATTCTCAGGTTTTTCAAGACTTGGTAGTTTTCTTACTCGGTGCTTCTTACTTATTTTGATCAGATTATCAAAATTTACATGACAAAACCTTTTATGCCATAACCAGGTATCATCTATCTTTGCATAAAGACACTTGTTCCGAGTTGAGTCAAGATGAAATGTATTACCTTTTGTTTGTGTCCTGGTAGCAACTAACTTTCCATGTTTGTGATGAACTTTGACAATTCCTTTATAAAATTCTACACTCAACAAATTGTATTTCAAACCTTCAACCCAGTATACATCATCACATTTAGCATTGTCAAGAAGTGTTATAGATCCTTTACCTTTTACTGGACATGGTGCATCATTACCAAATCTTACATAGCCTCCATCATAGTCTTCTAATTTAACAAACTTGTGTTTATCACCAGTCATATGATGTGAGCATCCACTGTCTATGATCCAAGAATCATTATTATTTATGTGAGCTATTAGGGCTTTTTCTTCATACCTTTCCTCATCAGATCCATCTTTAATAGCCACATAAACAACTTCCTCAGTATCAGTTTCATTAGATTCATCACCGTTGGATTCCTCATCTGCTACTAGACATGTCTTTCTATCTCTCCTTCTGAAGTATTGGTGTCCTCTGTATTGGTTATCTTTCTGCCTGTTATCTTGGTATTCTCTCTTTTCACTAGATTGTTTGTCAGGGTAGTTAGAAGCCATATGTCCTATTTTATCAGAATTGAAACATTTTAAAGGTAGCTTTCTTTTATACTTACCTTTTCCTCTTGGTAACCTTCTGGCTAGTATTGCTTCAAATTCTTCTTGCTTCTTGATTTCCTCATACAGTTTGTGCACTTTTTCCTTGTTCTTGCGAAATATTTCACTTGCTCCACTGTGATCCCCTTTAGAGTACTTACTCATTCTATCATTGTAATCATCAGGTTCACCAATATGAAAAGAACTGAATGCAGATTCTACTTTATTTACTGAAGTCCCACTGTTATCAAAATTACTTAACTCAAATGCATGTAGCTTACCAATAGTAGCATCCAAAGAAACTGGCATGTTAGGTACAAACCTTAATTCATTGATTGCAGAGACTCGAATAGCATAAGTTGGTAGAAGGGTTCTCAACAACTTACTTGTTATATCCTTTTCTTCAATAGTTCCACATGCTCCTTTAATTTGATTGACAATCTCCTTTAGTCTTGTACTGTACTGGGTTATGTTCTCACCTTCATTCATCCTCATGGATTCAAGTTGTCCTCTTAAACAATCTACTTGTGCTCTTTGAACATGTTCATCACCTCCATATACAAATATGAGCTTAGTCCACATTGCTTTTGCATCATTGCAGCCTTCTAGATCATTAAACTCTGAGTCGGTCAATGCTGATGTTATTTCAATCATAGCTTGAATATGTTCTTGCTTTACCTTAATCTCTTCCATGGTCATAGGGTTGGTGCTTGGTGCAATGTAATCATTCTCCATATAATATGTTGCATATTCTCCAATTCCTGATAAATGCAGCTTCATCCTTTTCTGCCATGTGGAGAACCTTGACTTGTTCAGCTTCGGTGCATCCCTTTTATACATCTTCGGATCTTTGCCTCAAGTACCTTTAATATTTTTCTTCCAGAGTCCTTAGCTATGATACCAATTATTAGTTTTGATACTTAATGTAAAGAGCTGATGCCAATAGCTAACAAGATGAGAGGGGGGGGGGGGGGGGTGAATCATACAAACTTAAACTTCCATAAAATCAACACATTCAACCTCGGTAACTTATACTTCAACAACTTAACCAAAAATTGCTAAACCTGCAAACTTATGAACACATAATCATAATAACACTCATAACACCAGATTTAATGTGGAAACCCAAATAGGGAAAAACCATTGTGGGATTGCGGACCCACTAAGAAATATACTCTTCTAGAGTATGCTTGGTTAAAAGCAAATCCTGTTAAAGATTACAAACACATTGCTAGATGTGACCCGGTTAAGGGATTTCCCTCAGATCTGTTAGGATCTTCACTTTGTTAGAAGTGACCTTGTTAAAGGATTTCAAATGCTCACTTAGAATGTTACCTTGCCAGAGGGTTTACATATAAGACTGTTAAGTCCACGCGGTTAAGAGATTTTCTATCACTTACAAAATAACAGTAATAAAAATCTATCTGCTACTTCACATCTAAAATGCTGAAGCAGATTCTTATTTGCTCAAAACAATCTAGTCATAGGACTTATCTTGTCCCTCTGCTGGGCTTTGCACTCTGTTATTCAAACAAGTCTTCAAGCTTCTATGATCGGTAATCACTATGTAGCATCCCTATGCATACACTTGCCCGCATATATTGTTTATTAACAATTTCTTATTTATAAATAATTGCTAACTGCTAAATCTCCTTGATCACATTTCCCATGATCAATCTTAGCCATCAGATCTTCAAACTTGACCAGGTTCAATGTATCCTTCCGATCTAAGAACATTTTACCTTACCTCAGGACTTGCATTCCCTTCTTGGAACTTGCATAAGGTTATTGCGGTTCAATCTACACTATAGATCTTCCTGCCGATTTCCTTTGCCATAGATCCTTAACAAGCTTCATACACGGCATACCAATCATTTATACATCTGTAGCTAATCATTGTCCTTCATTAAATAATGCTTTTATCCATCCCATGTGTACTGTCATAACTCGATTGCAACTTGGTAAATACTAAAATTTACTCGGTAGACATTTCGCCTTCATTAACCGATATCGATAACCTTAGGATTTACCGACTAGGTCCATTGCTCAGTTGCATAGTATAGTATTAACCTTACAATCAACAACATATGTAGGATATCAAAACAATATAAACATCATGATCTCATCATTGTCTAACTCGGTAATAGTTGCCCATTGAATAACTTATTCCTCCCTTTATTTATCACATTCTTTATGTGTCTTTTACCGACATCTTAATTCTCTTCTAATCAATCTTCTCAAGATATGGCAACATCATACTGAATCAGATAATAAATTTCTTGACATCAATTACAAAATAATGTTATAAAGATAGTTATCATCATTCTTCAGTTATATGAATAATCTTCAACAACCTTCTCAATATCCTTATTGAATATCAACAATCTTTCTTACTATAATGCCAACACATTCTTCACCCACCACCCACAACTTCTGCAACTGTAACCTCCCTACCCCCAATTTCTATACCCACTAGCACTTCTAATCCTCCCATCTCCCAAACTCCTAGGTCATTTGTACCTCTTCACAATTCGACCAACTACATCAATGCTAACTTACCTCCTATTAGGATCATTACTGCATCGACCCTTTAATCATTTCACAACCTCCTACTTCATCCTATCAATTATTGGTGGTGGTATATCGTCCGTGTCCACACAAATCCCAGGGTTCAATTCAGGTCACTACATTCCTAATGTCCAAAATCAACAATCTGACCTCATGAAATAAATCTAAGACATGAAGGATCTTATTTAAACCTTAAGGATGGAACTTGTAAGAAACCATACACTTTTAAGGAAATTTGTCCTTGTCCCTATGATCCTTACATTTCAGTGGCTCCATACCCCCTTGGTTCTGAGATACCCATGTTTGAGAAATAAAAGGCAACAAAGACCTTAGAGATCATGTCTGAGAATTATACGTAGCCTATTAAGAAGTCTCCTATAGTGATGTCATACCCCCTTGGTTTTGAGATACCTAAGTTTGAGAACTACAAAGGCAACAAAGACCTTAGAGATCATGTCTAAGAATTATACATAGCCTATTAAGAAGTCTCCTATAGTGATGTCTACCTACTTTGATTTTTTCCCAAGAGTCTTAGTGGACCCACCCTTGGTTGGTTCTCGACCTTACCTCATGGCTCCATCAAATCATTCTCAAACCTTATAGAGAAGTTTGTGGCCCATTATGAATATAACATTGAAAATGATGCATCTACGATGGAACTAACACAAAATAGAGGCTTGGAGAGACTTTCACTAACTTCTTATAAAGATGGTGACACCTCATAAAGAAATTCCCTTGGGACATACCAGAGTCTTACCAAATAGAGTTGTTCCAATGAAACATAGTGCCTAAAATGTCTTGTCCTTTAACTTCTTTGTGTCTTAATTACATTGAGAAAGTCACTAAGAATGGTCTAACATTAGAAAGAGTCTTCCTAGAGGAAGGTACTCTCAAACTGTATCAGAAAAAAATGTAAGGTTCCTCTTCGTCTAATGAAAAGCCTAGGTTTTGGTCCAAAAATAAAAATAATGGCAATGATGGAGTCATCGACGCCAAGCATGTCCCAACTGTGACCATCCAGACACTAAACTCACCACCGTCAATAATCAATTCAACAACCAATCTGATTCCTGCAACCAACCCCAACCCTACAATATCGTCTTTCCAAGGTTGCCCTTCCTGTTCCAACAATCAGTCCCAACATGAGTACACCCCGCTCATTGAACCTATAGAGACCATCTTCCAAAAGCTTGTCAAAGTTGGTGCTATTGTTTTTCTGATGACCTATCCTTTTGATGAACATCAACCAAAACCTAGATGGTTCAATGAGAATGAATATTCTGACTACCATCGTGTCCAAGGTCATGATACATGCAAGTGTATGAAACTCAAGAATTATATCCAAGACCTGATTGACAAAGGTGACGTTGAGGTTGCTAAGCTTGGTAATTCAAATGACAAAATTAAAATGTATCAAAACCCCATCCCTAAACATGGTAAGGATAAAATCTCATCATCTCATGAAGTCCATTATGACTACACCAACCACATTACTATTAGACTGTTCATATAACCAGAAGACAACTGAGAGGGGGGGGGGGTTGAATCAGTTGTCACCAGATTACCAGAACCTTAAGAAATTGAAACTTTAATACCAAAATGCATAAACCAAATTCTGAAATAGCAGATAAACCAATTAAGCATAAGCAATAATTAGATAATAAATAACATCCACATGACATCAAGATTTATACGTGGAAAACTCGGTAAGGGAAAAACCACAGTGGGAAGCCTACCCATAGTCAAATAGTACTTCTGCAGTAAGTATGTGAATTACAATTGAGGGGCTTGCACTTGTAGGAAGACCAACAACCTAGAGCACATTGCTCATCACAAAAGGAGTCTCACTGACTACATAGAAATCCAGACTACAATGTAGAAGAATGAATGAACTGCAAATATATCATCTCCTATGCATGAATACAATTTTGGTTAAGCTCAATACCAAAGGACTAAATCCTCTTACATAAACCCAACTTGATCACCAATGATCAACCAAATCCTTTGCCTGAATGATTATTACATTATTCTCTCCTTCCATTCCATGATATGATCTACAATGAGATCTTACATCATATATATACAAACCCTCGACCATAAACAATAAGGTCGGCCACTAGACAATAAAATAATTACATAATTACAAAATATGTCAGCCAGAGACCAAAAAAATAATATCCAACCCATAAGACATCCCAAAAACACATTGAGAGGTCCAATCCACACGTTACATTAAGCCAGTCCATAACCTAGATACACTGGGACCCGATATAGTTCCATACAGGCCAAAATAATCATCCCAATCAACTAAGTCTCAAACAAGATCACCATCAGCATCATGAAACTTTACTAGAATCCACACAACCACCACTTATGCATATCATCAAAGATCTTCAACAAAGCTCTGTCGGTGAACAACAAACCAAGCTTTACAGTATACATGATAGCATCCAATCACTAGAAGAAAACCAACTGATTGAACATGAATTTGAATAAGCCAATTCCATAACCCAAACATACCAGAGCATACCAGATCATGCCGGATCTAATCCAACCAAAAACCAAACAACCTAACGGGTCCAGAAGTATATCAGTAAAGCAACCAAAATAGATAGTGTTGACATCAATGACAAAACATGAATGCAACACAATCAATTCCTCCGAATGGCAAAAAATATCCCCCTTTGGCATTGATGGTAACACTAGATGTGAAAAACATCCAAATGCCAAGAAATGCCAAACAAGTCTCCCCTAGTGGAAGACAACCAACAATCTCCCATACCAAGATATAGCAATGAAGTTCTGAAACAAAGACCAAACTCCCCCTATGAAGGATATCTCTGTAAAACTTTGTTTTTCACATATATCTCTCCCCCTTTGACATCAATGCCAAAAATCAGATAAAAATATCAAAGAAAAAACATAAACCACTGAAAAACAAAGCTAACTACTCCCCCAGAGCACTAGCATCTCCACATCAATGCGGAAATGGATAATATCTATGATAATGCATACCAGACTAATGCCAAACAACATCAATCAGTTCTTTGCCAGAGGGGCAAAAACCCCTAATCTGTCTCTCAGGTACTCAAATGATTCTTTAGGCAAAGGTTTAGTGAAAATATCTACAATCTATTCTTTAGTGTTCACATAAACCAGTCTAACTTCATTTTCTTCCACCTTCTCCTTCAAAAAGTTATACTTGATAGATATGTGCTTTTTCTTAGAGTGAAATACTAGATTCTTTAATATGTCTATAGCAGCAGAGTTATCACAGTGAATAACTACCGGTCTAATGCAATGCACGTTAATATCCTTCAATATTTGCGTCATCCATAGAACCTGTGTACAGTTAGTAGCAACAACAACATACTCAACTTCAGCAGTAGATAAAGAAGTACATGTTTGTTTCTTACTGATCCATGAAACCAACTTATTTCCAAGAAAGAAAGTTTCGTCGAAAGTACTTTTCCGGTCATCAACGTCTCCAACCCAATCTGCATCTGTATATGCACATAAAGTAAAGTCATCATCCTTAGGGTACCATAAACCATATTCAGATGTACCTTGCAAGTATCTAAAAATTCTTTTCACCACACTCTCATGATTTTCTCTAGGATCACTCTGAAATCTAGATGCAATACAAACAACATTTGTTATGTTAGGCCTAGTCTGAGTCAAATATAGCAGACCTGCAATCATAGATTTGCATCTTGTAGGATTTACCAGTGCAGAAACATCTTTCCTTGACAATTTATTAGTTGTAACCATATGAGTACTTACTGGTTTAGAATCTACCATACCAAATTTCTTCAACAATTCCCTACATACTTAGTTTGATAGATGAAAATACCTTTACCAGTCTGAGTAATTTGCAAACCTAAGGAAAATTTCATTTCCCCAATCATAGACATTTCAAATTATTTCTCCATATTTTTAGAAAATTCCATGCACAACTTATCTTCACCTCCAAAAATGATGTCATCAACAAAAACTTCAATAATTAATATATCATCATCAGTGACGTTATAATATAGATTACTGTCAGCATTACCTTTAGTGAATCCAAGCTTCAAAAGATATTTATCTAACCTTGCATACCAAGCTCTAGGTGTATGTTTCAATCCATATAAAGCTTTCCTTAACCTGCAAACTGTGTTTGTATTGTCTGAAAGTGAAAAACCATTAGGTTTCTCATATAAACTTCCTCATCAATATCCCCATTCAAAAATGCACACTTAACATCCATCTGACAAACCTTGTAGTTCTTATGTGCAACATAGGCAAGAAATAATCTTACAGCTTCAATCCTAGCTATAGGTGCAAAAGTTTCACCATAATCAATTCCTTCCTTCTGAGAATATCCTTTACAAACCAATCTAGCTTTACTCCTTACAACTTGTCCATCTTCATTCAATTTATTCCTAAAAACCCTTTTAGTTCCAATAACATTCTTATTTTTAGGCCGGGGAACTAAAGTCCATGTGTTATTCTTCTCAATTTGATATAATTCTTCTTCCATAGCTTTCATCCAACATTCATCTTTACATGCTTTAATTACTGATACCGGTTCAACTTGAGAAATTAAACATACCTCATTAGATGCTAATATCCTTCTTGTCATCACTCCATTATTTTTATCCCCAATGATCTGATCTTTTGAATGATTCAATCTCACATACCTAGGAGTCTTCTGACTCTTTGTTCCTCTTCCCGGTTCTTAAGTTACTGTTGAATTTTCTGATACTGCCGAAGTAACTGGTTCAACATTTTGTTCTGATAAAGGTGTTACTGGTTCAGTTATGATCATTTCCACTACCAGTTCTTGCTCATAAACTCTGATTTGACTTCTGTTCAGCTCATTCACCTTGACATTAGCACTCTCCACAATTCTCTACAATCTCTTGTTATAACATCTATATGCTTTGTTTTCATTAGAATAAGCAAGAAAAATTCCTTCATCACATCTAGGATCAAATTTGGCAATGATATCATCTCTCTTGATATAACATTTACTACCAAAGATTCTGAAATACTTAACTGTAGGTGTATTGCCAAACCATAATTCATAAGGTGTCTTACCAGTTTCTCCTTTGATACGAACTCTGTTGAATGTATAAATTGCTGTGCTCACTACTTCTCTCCAAGAGATGTGAGGTAGACTAGCTTCCATCATCATTGTTCTAGCAATATCCAAGATAGTTCTGTTCTTCCTTTCCACAACTCCATTTTGTTGAGGTGTCTGGGGAGCAGAAAGTTGCCTCCTTATACCATGCTTCTCACAAAAGTTAGTAAACTCATTGGATGTGAATTCTCCACCATGATTTGGCCTCAAACATTTAATCTTCAATCCTTTCTTTGTCTGAACTGTACCTTTAAAGATTTTAAACTTTTCAAAAGCCTCAGATTTCTCCCTTAGAAAAGTAACCCACATCATTCTACAATAATCATCAATGATTAGCATAAAATATCTATCACCTTGAAAACTTTTAACTCTAGAAGGGCCACACAAATCAATATGAATAAGATCAAGAACATCATTATTATTGTTTTTTATACTCATAAAAGAGGTTTTGACCTATTTTCCTAGTTGATATTCTTTACATACCATACTATAGGGCTTTACAATCTTAGGTATATTTCTAACTGCCTTACTTGAACTGATCTTCACAATGCAATCAAAATTCACATGACATAGCCTTTTATGCCATAGCCAACTCTCATCAATTTGTGCAATCAAACATTTCTTCTCACCGAAATGTAAATTAAATATATTACCTTTTGTCTATGTACTGGTTGCAATCTCCAAACCAGATCTATTAATGATTTTACATTTTCCATCCTTGAACTGTAGTTGAAATCCCTTATCCACCAATTGTCCTACACTCAAAAGATTATGCCTTAAACCTTCAACATAATAAACATTATCAGTATTGTGCTTACCATCCAATGTTATAGTTCCTTTTACCTTGATCATACATGCTTTGTCATCTCCAAATCTAACCAGACCACCATCAAATTTTTGCAAAGATAGAAACTTCCCTTTAATGCCAGTCATATGATGTGAACATCCACTGTCAATTACCCAATCATCCTTATCTTGAATTTTAGCAGCAAGTACATTCTCTTCCACTATGGGAACATCTTCCTTGATATCCAGGAACACCCATTCCTTTCCATTGCCGGAACCACTAGCAAAGTCTTGTGCTGGTTCATCATCAGACTGAGTCACACCTTCCTCATCCACTATGTAGCATGATTTGTCAATGTTTTTCCTGTACTTATACTTGTTCTGATATCCAGGGTTATGCTTAAAATATCTTCTAGTTCTCTCTTCAAATATTGAATTCCTTTTAGGACATCTAGATGCAAAATGACCTATCTAATTACATGAAAAACATTTAAAAGGTGCTTTTCCTTCATACTTACTTCAGATCGGTCCTTTAGGTACTCTTCTAGTAAATAGGACTTCAAGTTTCTCAAATTCTTCATCTTCTCTCTTCATATCATCCAATTCCCTTGCATATAAAGCTCTCTAATCTTTCTTTTCAGTTGATGATGTAGATGCATGAAAAGCAAGTTCAGACTTCATAGAGCCAGAAGGTCCAAATTCTTCAAGCTCAAAAGAAGATAATTTCCCAACCAAGGTATCTCTATTGACAAAAGTATTAGCCATTGTTCTCAATTCATTAATTGTAGTAGCCTTCATCTTGTAAGCTGGTAGTAAAGCTCTCAGAACTTTAGAAACAATCTCATATTCACTCAGAGTTCCACCACAACATTGAACTCCCATAACAATCTCATTTGCCCTTTCCATGAATGCAGTAATCCTTTCATCTTCTTCCATCTTCAAGTTTTCATATCTCACCTAGTAACCATCAAGTTTAGCAATCTTCATAGTAGGGTCACCTTCATTAAGAGTCTCTGACTTATCCCATATAGCCTTTGCAGATGATTTGTTAGTTAATCCAATTATTTGCTAATCAGAAGGTGCACACAAGAGGGCTTCTCTTGCTCTACAATCATTCTCAAGCTCCTTATCCAAGTTTTCTGGAGGAGGATTTCCAGATGCCAGATTATGAGGTGTAACACCATTCTCTGTGATCTCCCAAATATCCTGACCAAGGCATCTCAGATGAGTCTCCATCTGAATCTTCCATACTTTGTAATTTGTTCAATCAAGCCTAGGAATATCTCTTCGAATGATAGCTCCATATGAACTAGATGAAATTGAACTCTTAGTTGCCATAGGGTCTTCCTTAAGTTGTTAAGCTTCTGCAGAGAGGACCAAAGCTCTGATATCAATTATTAGACAGTTCAAATTACCAGAGGACAATTGAGAGAGGGGGGGGGGGCGTGAATCAGTTGTTACCAGATTACCGGAACCTTAGGCAATTAAAACTTTAATACCGAAACCCAAAATATCAATACTAGAATATGTAAACCAAATACTAAAATAGCAAATAAACCAATTAAGATTAAGCAATAATTAGAGAATAAATACCATCCACATGACACCAAGATTTATATGTGGAAAACTTGATAAAGGGAAAAACCACGGTGGAAAGCCTACCCACAGTCAGATAATACTTCTCTAGTAAGTATGTGAATTACAATTGAGGGGCCTACACTTGCAGGAAGGCCAATAGCCTAGAGCGCACTACTCATCACAAAAGGAGTCTCACTGACTACATAGAAATCTAGACTATAATCCAAAAGAATGAATGAACTACAAAGATAACATCTCCTATGCTTGAATATAGTTTCAGTTAAGCTCAATACTGGAGGACTAAATCCTCTTACATAAACCCAACTCGATCACCAATGATCAACCAAATCCTCTGCCTGAATGATTATTACATTATTCGCTCCTTCCATCCCATGATATGATCTACAATGAGATCTTGCATCATATATATACAAACCCTCGACCATAAACAATAAGGTCGGCCACCAAACAATAAAACAATTACACAATTACAAAAGATTTCGGCCAGAGGCCAAACAAATAATATCTACCCCATAAGATATCCCGGAAACACATCGAGAGGTCCAATCCACACGTTATATTAAGCCGGTCCATAACCTAGATACACCGGGACCCAATATAGGTCCATACACACCAAAGCAATAATCCCAATCAACTAAGTCTCGAACATGATCACCATCAGTATCTTGAAACTCCACTAGAAGCCGCACCAATACCACTTATGCATATCATCAAAGATCTTCAACAAAGCTCTGCCGGTGAAACCCTCGCCAAAACAACAAACCAAGTTTGCCACCATACAGGATATCATCTGATCACTAGAACAAAACCAAATGACTGAACATGAATATGAATAAGCCAATTTCATAACTCAAACATATCAGAGCATACCTGATCATGGCAGATCCAATCAAACCATAAACCAAACAACCTACTGGGACCAGAAGGATACCGATAAAGCAACCAAAATAACTAGTGTTGACATCAATGACAAAACATAAATGCAACACATAATCAATTCCTCCAAATGGCCAACAATTACTGCCTTGACTCCTTGGTAGGCCACATAGAGCCCGTCGACACCCATGTTAATACCATTACCATCCAAGGAGCTGACCACTCATCCATTCCTCGTAGACTTAGGGTAACCATTCAAGGTGCCCCTTTTCCACAATCATCAAGCAAACCCTCCCAAGCTAAGATGGTCATTAAAGGTGCTTCACCTTCCACCTCACATTCGCAGAATGACTATGTTGGGTGAAAATTTTGTAAACTGATGAAGGTTCACAAAATGTGTGTTTCATGACAACACTTGGGATAATATCTCTCAGAAGGCAAGATATGCTCCCTCCTAATTATAAGGGAAGACTCCCCCTTTATACTGCAATTACTTTCTATTCTATCTACCTACTAACTTTACACTAATCGAAGGTACAATAACAACTTAGTTCTCTTTCTTCAGAACCAGTTCTACCTGATTCTCTTTTCAGACTAGATTTTCTCTTGATTCAAATAACTCAAAACTTACAGTAATATTTAAAACTAAGCTAACTGGGAAGTAAAGTGCCCGTGAAAGAACAGTCTTTCATTACTTCCCCTTTTCTTAAAATGACTTAGGGATGGGAATAACATATACTTAAGAACTCAAAGATTCTCTTATATAGCAAACTCCTATCAACCATTGTAACCCAAATATATTCTCAACTCAAAGACTTACAATATATTTAAAGATCTTCTACTCTAATTAGATAATATGTATAGCACAAAGACTTTACTTCTTAACTTTCCAATAAAAATTCTAGAAATAACTTGTATAAGCTCAAAGACTTAAAGAAACCTTCTCTCAACCAATTTCTGATTCTTGAAATTTCAGAGTAACTTGAAGATTTCTTACAAAACTTAAAGAAAATCTTCAATATCTAGCACAAAGAACTATATCTAAATTTAATTATTGAAGAAAGTATGACACCAATGACATAAGAACATTCATACCACACATAAGATTGAACTCAAAACAAAGTTGGAATGCCAAGCTTATCTTCTTCTTGATTAAATTAAAAATTTACAAAAAGAACGCAAAGTCTTAATTTCCTCTTCACTTGGGCAGAGTTTTGTTGTATAAACAAAGGTTGAAAAAATATCCTTATTACAATAATAACCCTCATATATATAGAATAGGGGCGCAACATGAAAATAGGAATATACAACTAATTCTAAGACCAAGTCAAAAGAATAATTCAATTTGACTTAGGACTTGTGCACTCAACAACTGCACATGAGCACATACAAAATGACACTAGAGGTATTGATGGATAAAATGAAATGCCATTGGGAAAAACATAAAAATGACTGTGTCATTTTCTCTAAGCTAAATCTCACTTTTGGAATTCCTCGAACTTCTGCAAAGTGTTCTTCATCTGAACTCCATTGGGCCCCTAGGTATTGTCGGTGATGACTTTGACCCTGGTGATGGAATCTTCGAAGTCGGTACAACACTTCTTATGTTTCTTTAGAAGTGAATCCAAAAAATCCAAGATGAACTGAAGATACAGTAACCTGTCAATTGAGGACAGAGAGAATTACTCACTGTTAACTTCAATAGTCATGAGCAAGCTGAATTCTTTGATGATTTCATCCACATCAAGCACCTTTTATTCTCATAAAAATACACATGGAATTTCATAGATCTTAGCAATGATCTCCTTCTTCTTATCTGCACATTCTTTTTCAGCCCTCCTTATTTCCTTGACTAGATGCTCTAGGGTATTCATCTAATTCTCCAATAATTCTTGTTGCTCAATATACATCTGCCATGAAGGAATAACACCATTTTGGATAAGATCATTATGATCATAATCTGTAAACTTCAACCAGGTTTCAAAATCCTTTTCTTGTGTTTCAAGTTCCTAGGAGAAGATCTCTATGGTTCTATCTACTTCCGTCTTCACTTCATCAAGATTGTTGACAATAGTACAAGCTGACCTTATGAGTCACATGCCTTGACTCAATATTCAATCCATCCATTCTCCTATAGCTCTACTATGAGATACTGCCCGTTCAACTCTTTTAATAACCTGTTTATCTAAAGATGAAGTTATTGGTTCTGTTGGAACCCTAAATTTTTGGAAAAATTTAGTACTTCCTAAAATGAAAAATATTTAAAGTCCTTCAAACAACCACTTTTTGAGACTCCGTGCACGTGTCATCACCAATTTTTTGTATTTGATTAACTAGGGAGAGCACTTTCACAAAGATACTGATGTTTTCTTTGCTAAAACCAAGCTTTTCCAATTTATGGATATTGGGTTGAGAAGAATGGTTTATTTAATCATCAGGTGAGGTTATTATTGTTACAAATTCATTAATGAAAGACATTATTGTTACGGTGTGTAGTAACTATAATTTATGTATAAATGGATTTAAATATTTTAAAACTTTCAAATGAATGCAATTGGTAGATGTGAAGATAAACCCAGGCTTCCTGTCCACCTTGCTCGAGTCATGGATTGGGATTGGGTATAGTGGACATTTCAGATAGAGGGTTATTATCAGACATATCAATTACAACTACTTTGAAAGACATGATCCATGGTATGTACGAAATAAATTTAATATGCAATATAGATTTTTAAGAAAATATATATTGACTGGTGTAAGGCTGAAATTCAACAGTCCTTTCCACCATTTGTTCCTCCTTGTATCGAAATTGGAACTTGTGAACCGGTTACAGGCATCCACTAAAGCATAAAAATGATGTTGTAATTGTGACGATGCAGTAGACATGCAAGCAAAATGTGTAAGCATATACAAGGCATGTTGACAATTTGACAAGCTACCTCAAAGAGGTATAATATTAGGTCGTGGCACGATTGCAGGATATGTATAAAATGGATCAGTTAAAAGGGTTTTAAAAAGTGTCCATCAAATGCAATTCATAGGTATAAGGCCAAAGTTCTACAATCTGTACCATCATCATCCTAGTCGATGGTAAGATGAGAGATTTGGACTGAAGTTTGGATATTCAGTAAAGCATGTATTGTGGTTTGCAACTACCATAGTGGACACGAATATGTAATATGGATACCATAAACATGTAATGTGCACATAATGTCGTGAAGAAATGCAGTCTCAGGGTTTCCGCAAGATACACATCGAGTAAACATCAAATTATTTGAAAAGGGTTTAGAAACTTTCGGTCAAATGCAATTGGGAGGTGTAAAACCGAACTCCACAATTTTGTTTGAGGAGTTGTGAAATAGCATTTGGCCATTCATCAAAGTATAGAGTAGGTGGGAGATTTTTTGTCAGAGTATTATAGGCATTGACTTGTGTGATAATGACATAAGAATGGACAATTTTAATAACCCACCTTAATTAACTCAACAAAGTTGACCATTTTTTTTTTGTGTTTAATTTAATCATTTTGTTTGATTCAATCGCATACTCTAGGCATCCATCCATTTGGATTAGGCATTCATCCATCCGGGATGAGAATCTAACCGTATGGGCTAGGCATTTGTCCATACGGGACATAAGATTTTATCTATCCAATACGGGATAGGCATCTACCCATACGAGGTAGGCATCTATCCAATTGAGATAGGAGGTGCTTTGGCCAGAGACTTAGACTCATCGGGACCATTCGGGTCTTGAGCCACTCACTAAGTACTACACTCTTCTAACAGAAGTGCACCGAGGTCGCCGTCCTTAGGAGTAATTAAATAACATAATACAAGCTTGAATTTTGCCTTGGAATTTGGCTTAAAGCCTCGAGAAGTCAAGCCAATCCATACGGGATTCCTTCTGAGTATGCATTGAATTAATTTTTCTATTTTAATTATCTTTCAAATTAGGATTCTATTCAATCCTTCTATACAAAGCCTAGACCCCACCCATGAACGCCTGAGTACGAGGGACAACTCCATCCCAAGACTGCCTACATACCCGCTTCGGCACGGGATCAAGGTGTAAAGTATTTAGTTCTATTTTCTACTCTATGGTTTGATGTAAATTGATTAGTGGGTACGCAACCCTTTCTAGGGTCAATGTCCCAGACAGTTTCTCTGCGGTTGCTACCCACGGTGGTAGTGCTTAAGCAAAGGCTCAAGATGGCCTATTGCTTGTGGCCTAAAACACTAGATCGTAATTCTTATTGTAAGTGTCACCCTTGACCAATTGTTAACAAATCTTCAAGATTAAATCAATTTCATAAAAGCATTTCACTCATCATCCCTATAGGGGTTTACTATAGTTTAACTTAGCGGATGAAAGATCGTTTTAGAATTATCTTATTAAATTATTGATCCAAGGGGGATTACCCGCCCCTTGGATTTTAACTTTCAAGTATCCCTTATTACTCCCTGATGATTTATAGGGACAATACCACATACGTCATTGATGTAGCTTTATTAGGCGTTAAGTGCAGTAGTTCAGCACGACGACATTACCCGTAAGCGTGACCCAGAGGCACTGTATATACCGAACGCTGCTAGGTTTTGGTTTTCCAACTTCCTTTATTTAATTTTCTAACTTATGATAAACATCATGCTTGGAAAATAATTATGAATTAAATGCGTATAATTTAGACATTGCAAAGCTCAATTAATTGAAATAACTACTTGATGAATTACATGGAATAAAAAAAAATGTAACTAACATTATTTATTATTCAAAACTTGAAATATAACTTTGCATAACAACGCCATTTAGGAAACTTGCATATTAAAAATTGAACGTGACACTTGCATGGAGATGGAACGCCAATAAATGTAATCAATGTAAAGCAATTGCATGAGGCGAAGGTAGTGTAAGTTACATGCAAGAATATCGCTTATAAGCCACTAGCCCCAAAGATAGAATTTAACTTCAAATCATATTAATATGGATTAATTGCTAAATGCCAACTAAGTGCCCCAATGGATTTTAAATGGATTGAACAATTCTAATCATATAATTTACAAATATAAAATTTACTTAGGATAAATTAATTAGGAATTTACTACACATTAATCCCCAATATTTATAAAATTTTCTAAGTTAAAATTAATAACTTAAAATTTAGCAGACCCGCAGTGATGAGGGGACCCTGTGGTCCCCTCCACTACCCTGCGGCCACTGCCGTGACAGTGACCGCAGGGGAAGTGGAGGGCACCACTTCCCCAACGGTTACATCGATCGCCTCCCCTACCTTGCACGCCGCCCGAAAACCATTCAATGGATTTCGATGGGTATGATTTTTGTATTAAGTTTGCTTGCATTATTAAATATGTTCATTTTCGTTTGTAATAATTTATATATATAAAATTGGTTACATTCCCAAATTAATAAATTGCATAAAAGGAGAGTATACAAATAGATATGTGTCTAAGAAAAATACTAATGTAAGAGTGAAAATAATAATTTGATCATAGGGACGAAAATACAACAGAGAAATAGTTTGAAATAAACAGAGAAATAATTTGCTCCAACACAGATAACAGGTTTATGCTAAGAAATACAAAGCCTTTCAAGAAGATTTAATATTCGCACAGAGGGATTTATATTCTATTTTTCCACTAATATTCACAAAGATAGATTTATTTCTTCATTCACAGAGAGAGAGATTTCTGAGAGGAAAAGAATAATATTTGCCACAGTGAATAATAAGCACAATGAGGTTTATATCTTGTTATCAGACTTTTCTGTTCACAGAGAAGTAAAATTTAATTAAAGGATGAAATTTTACTTTCAGATTTCCATTCGAAGAGCCAGCGAAAAGAATTCAAGAGAGAATAAATATTAAGATTCATATCATTTATTCACACAGGGAAGATTTTTAAAGAGAGAGATTTATTTATTTTTGTATTCAATATCATCTCTAATTTTCAAGAGAAAACAGAGAAGCAAAAAATCTGATTTTCTACCTTTTAAATAGATTAAATAAAATATGCAAGAGAAATCTGCATATGTATTTAAGAAGAGAAAGAATTATATCACTGCATTTCTTTAAAGAAAACAAAATAGATTTTCTTCCTATCTAGCCAAAAAAATGATTTCTTTCAGAAATTATATTCAATTAAGGAATCTAGAAACTATATTTATTTTTGATAAATACAAATTCCTCATATGAAAAAAGGAGAGAACCTGGTGTACTAAAGCTTGATGTTGAATCCTCTAGCTATCCTTTGATCCTTCCTTGCAACCTGAGAGAGATCCTTCAAACAACAACTTAAAAATCCTCCAACAAAAATGAGACTGCCAAAGAAAAACTTGGGAAATTTCCTTCAAACATAATCAACTCCCTTCTTTGAATTTGCATACAATTTTATAAGAAAAATCCCTCAATTCCACTATCTAGAGAATTTAATTAAAATAAGAGATTCTTTTCCAATATTGGACTCATGCAAATTGATTGAAAACTTAGTGGAGGGAGTTACATGCAAGGTGGTGGAGATTCATCTAGAAGCTTCTTATTCTTCCTACAACATGAGCCATAACTGGGAGTGAAAAATAAATAAATAAAAATAATGCCTTTTGAATTATATTCTCAAGTGTGTGTGTGTGTATTCATTTTATTCTTTTATAACATTTATTCAATCATTTAAATAGCTTAACAAAAAATATAATATAATTGTATTTAAATCAAAAAGTGATAGAGGAGGGTTGTGACAACAATGGTGAATCATTTGCAGTATGCCTCAACAAAAAGCGAGCTAATGACATGTTACTATGGCAAGATATGCAACGAATTTGATGAAAAGACTTCGAAAACTTTCAAATCTAGTGCAATTTGATATATGCTATGTTTGCTAAGGCGCAGATAGAAAATATGAAAGAAGCCATGGGATTAACTTGCCTCATGAGAGTCAGTCTCACAAATTGAAGTGATTACATGGTATACAGTTAAATACTAATGGTAGGTGCAAAGCCAAAATTTTACAACTTTTGCCTTCATCTTTTTGCCTGTGCTAAAGTGGCAATTTTTGGACGTGTTGTGAATATGAGAAAAATGGCAGGTGTTGACATGACCTATGCCAACGTGAAGTTTTTTTTTTTTGATCAGTCAAGGTAGAGCCGAGTTTTATACTGATTATAACTAATTACAATATAAACATTGATGAATGATGAAGGATCAAAAAACTTATTGTATGCTACTGAAACCATTCTCAGCACTTTCGAGAAAAAAGTTTCCAGGCAAACAGTAAACCATATGCATCATCATCTATCATTCCAAAAACTACGAGGTCTATGATATTGAAGATCATATAAAATATAAAAAGTTTAAGTAGCAGATTCTCAACTGCTAGATTAATAGAGATTTTAATCATGATTATATAGCCAAAAATCTAACTAATAGCAGTTTCCAGCTATAAGCATCGAAATGTCTTAAATAAAATAACCAAATTAAAAAACCTAGCTTTCAATTTCATCCAAGGGCTCGGTTGGAGAAGTAGAATTTCTCCCTCTTCCTTGATCTCTACCTAGAGGATGGCCTCGACCATGACCTAACCCACGACGTACCCTTTTGGCACCACTCCGACAACCCTGTTCGGCCTAAGGATCATCTTCATCGGCTTTAGGAGGCAGGATTACATTTAATCTTGCAAATTGAATGAGTTCTTCCTCTCTACCCTGGTCTTTCAGATTTTCCCCCATGAACCGCCACTTGAGGTATCTGAGCCCTACTCCAGCAGATGCCCTATGTTTGACCAGGTCCTTATCTTTTAGGTCTAGTAAGAAGGGGTAATACTTTATTAGCTCCCCATGAACATTGAACATAATCCTTTCGCTTGGCTAAGGGGCTCCAGATTCATGAAGTGCCTTATTAAGAATTTATTGGAGCTCTTGCAGGATTTCATTTGGGAATAGCTTCTTGGTAAGGCTCCATATGACTTTCTTGGCTAGTTTTAAGTCTGTCATGGAAGCAACGAACCTAGATGATATACTTGTATTATCTCGAGGATACTCTTCCCTATTCAAATGCCCACTACCTAGAATCATTTTCACCACCAAGATAACCGAAGGCTCTGTGTGGAGTAGGAGTTGCTTCAATCTCAAGTCTGTTATTCTCATAAAAAGATGTCAAATCAAGAAATGCCATAGCTATAAGATGTGCATGATAATGAAAAATGGACGAAAAGAATGATAAAGTAATCTGTGCTAGGGATGCTGAAAGATTGCCTTCTTCATTACAAAATAAAAAACAATGGATAAAGGTAAATTCAACTATGTAACCACCGACAAATGGAGGAATTTGTAAATAATTGCATGTATAGAAAGTTAATTAGTTCCTTCATGCAGGAAACTATAGCGGAGGCATAGAAATTAAATTGTGATTAATGTTTTCTATTCCATCCAATCAAGTTGCTAGAAACTTTTGTGTAGTCTTATTTTTGCTATGTCTTATCGAGAAGTTGCTCATTTCTTAGTTGAAATTTTGTTGCTTGGTATTTTGGCCACCTTTGATTGGTGTTGTAGAGGGCTGACAGACATATTTCCATATACCAAGACTAGAGAACGCACGAATGTTAAGGATGAGCAGAGATAATTTGGAGTTTCACGAGGCTACAACAACGTAAGTTTCCAAATCTACTGTCAGACTGCTGTGCGATTTTTCATATTTTTGATTTTAATCCTACATTAATGGCAGTCCAAGAGGACACACTTCTTTGAGACATTTGGGTGCAAATGTCCACGTGTCTTGTTTGCACTTCCACATTTTGCATGCATTCTACAGAGTAGGTTTACTGTAGAATACGTTTACTACATCCATAATAAACAATCAATGTTAAGCTCTACAAGGGAGCGAAGATCATCACAAAGAGCATAGAAAGAAAGGTTCCCTATTATTTTTCTATTTTTCTGTGAGTATGGGACGGACAATAGTCGAGAATATGCATCTTTTTCTGTTTTTCTATTTTTCTGTGAGCATGGGACGAGCATCTGGGCAAACAATCCATATCCATTGTCTATGCTTCCAAATTTTGTATGCATTCTGTAGAGTAATACATTATCTAGGTAAATATTACTTCTACTTGGTTCTATTTGACACAAAGCAGAATACGATGCCAAATTTTTATCAGCACAAGCAGAGTACAATAAAAATAAAGCAAAAACTTTGATAAAGATGAAATATTGATGCATTTACTCTTCAAAACCAAGCCTTCTTGAGGGTCTATAAATCTGCAAGGAGAGCGATTTTAAGGATTGAGTGGGATTTGATAATCTGGTAAGATGGATTTTGAGGAGGTGAAGGTGAATCCTCAACAAGTGCGCTTCAGCCAAGACTCCATTTCGTGCAACTTTAGAAAGAGGTATACGATAGACACAATTTTTGATATCATACCTAAACCATCATCAGTGAGATTGGTTTGCCAGCAAATGGAAAAGGGCCTCATAAAAGCTTTTGATTTCCCCCCTATTGAGGTATACAAAGATGAAGATGGCATAATCTGGTCCAATGACAATAGAAGGTTGTGGGTGTTTAGAAACGTTGGGGTTACGAGCGTCCCAACCAAGCTTTCTTCAATGCCTCTGTTTAGAGTTCCTCCTCCATCAGAAAAAAAGAGAGGAAATGTCTCGTGCAAACTATTTTCCCATGGTTCGTGGTGGGTAGTAATCCCTTTCTTCACTTCCTATCTATTCTAGCATAATCATGTTTTGGAAGGGTAGCTTTTTCTTGGCTTTTATACAATGTTTAGGTTTGTTTATGCTATCTTCCATTGTCACAACTATTTGCAAGCTATGATAATATATAAAAAGCAGAAGCTTTATGCTATCTTTTGTTAGTCACTGCGAGGGCTTTGTTTATGATGTAAGTTTTATAGTTTAATTTGGAGAGTCTATCCTGTGTAATCGATCTAATCTTCTTCCTCTTTTATCATAAGTTTAATGGCATAACGCTGCTACTTGCGTAATACACAAATTATAATGTTTATGAATGGCTGTTTTGTTGAAGTTATGATTCATTTGGGGGTGGTAGTGTTCAAAGTTAGTAGTAATTTTGATACCAAATTATAAAAAATCATTTTGGTGAAGCCATGTTCATTTTATTGTTAGTTCCGAGTGCTGTAATTCATTACACAGATAAGAATATTGTTTGCTATAGAAGTAACAATCTAAATTTGAAATCTATTCTGCAAGTGTCATAAACTAAAGATTATCCATTTGATTGAAATTACTTGTTGAAGCCATGTTCATTATATATTTCTAAAATAATATTTTATACAACATTAATCACATTCTAACTCCCTAACTTTCAATCAACTTATATTTACTTTTAAAAAACAAAAAATTAAAAGGAAGAAGAATATTTTTTTATATATTATCTATAAAGAATTTAGGGCCCTAGCACTCTAAACTAGTTTTGCTTTGAAGAGATATTGGCTATTCCAAAACTTGGTTGCATGATATATTGAGGTGGAGACAACAAGTTATGGCACAAATTCCGCTCAGTGCGAACCCAGATTCTAGCACATTTTTTGAAAGGCCTTCCACATCACACGGTTTCTTTGTAAGGGCTTATAACCCATAGTTATATCCAACATTCATAGCATGAATATTTTAGTAGCATGAATATTGGGCCCCAGTTCCCTATCTATCCTGTGTTGGCTGTTGGATTACATTAGAACCCTTACCCAACTAATCTTGTGACAATTATATTCCTATTATTTATTGTTTTAGGAATTGCCATAATTTATAGCATTGAAATCAAAACTGTATGTGTATTATTTACACTAGAAACAATCTAGTTTTCTAAAGACAAAATCAAGACTATTTTAGCAGTCTCAGGCAGGAACTTCGCTGCCTGCAACACTTGTTTATGAAGGAGAGGTGAAATACTTTCTCATCAAAAGAGGAGGATTACTTCACAAAAGGGGTGAAAATGAGTAAAGCGCTCTCATAAAATTGAGATAGAGTGGGAATTATAACTTAATAGGTGAAAAATGAGTAAAATGCAATGAAGAAAAGGTTAGGGATAATATATAAATAATTATTTTTTCATCATAGATTAAGGAAAATGATAATTTATTGATGGAGCAGAAAAATATTTTTAGGAACCGAAAGAATTCACTTAAAGAAGGCCCAAGTATAGTGGGGAAGACGTTATTTTCACATGAGCAGAAAAAAGTGAAGAATTTATTGAATAAAGGCATAATCAAAGTGCATATTTTGTAATTTAGGGTAATTGATATTTCTTTATTTTAAAAGGATATAACGGTTTGAAGCGCTCCCTTGAACTTATAAAAGGGAAACCAAGACTGAAAAAAGGGGGAAGAATATCAAATAAAAACATTGTAATATATTTCATAAGACTGTTCCCTATATTTTTAGGGTTACAACAATTAATATTTTGGATAAGCAATACCATCAACCTATTTTCATTTCTATCTGGTGTAAAAGATTATTGCGAATGCATTTTTTTTGAGCTTGTTAAATTGATTCTAAGAAATCAAAGGCTACTAGAATTCTTTCTACATACAATGGTTATTTTGTTATTTTCAGTCTACTACATTGGTATGTGGAATGATCAAGAGAAATTACTATTCTTGGATTGATTACTGCATTAGCCTCTTTCTAGGAAAGATTAAAATCGCGTGCATGGTAATTGTCATAATGAAATTTAATCACCGAGTGTGAGAAGATTAACAATGGATGGTCTTTTTAAAACTATCCAACAAGGAGAATATAGGGAAATAAATTCATGAGACTCTAAATGCAATAGGTGAAGAAGGCACTGGTCAAAATTATATACTTATAATCTCAAAATTTTAGTTAATAAGATTTTATTTTCAATTTCATAGAAGTAGAATTAGGGGAAAAGGTATCAGGTCATATCAAATCTCTATGCCAATTTGAGATTGACCTAAAGACAATTTTGTAATCATAAATATCTTAAGTATCATAGGATAAAGATACTTGGTAATAAGGCATACCCACCTAGGTTTAGCATAGCCTGTAGAGTAGGGAATCACAATCACATTGATTTATTCCATCAGTTGGCTTGAGTTGAATGTTGAACCTGAGTATAAGGCTTGGCATACCTTTAGGGTTTAGCAACCTGCAATTTTGAGCTCCAACAAATTGGCGACTCTGTTGGGGAGAACATAGATTAATGTCATTGAGAAGAGTCAAAGATCATTTGATCTAAAATTTATTGCAGCATATTTGAAAATTGTAGAAGTTGGTTCTGCTACAGAAATGAACCCAGGAGATACTTTGATATTTTTCCTCATCAAGAGGTAGCGACTCTGAAAAATTATTTGTGGTTGCAATATAATTCCAATTTTGTTAAAAGGATATTCAGAAGAATGTATCAATGATATGTATATTCTGATATGTCTCCAAATGAAGATATGTTTTATGCTCAAAATTATCCATGTAATTAGAGGAGTCTTAATATTGAGAAGTATGATTCCAATGACATCAGTGATTATCAAAAAAATATTCCATTTAGTGGTTCAAATAAGAAGTCCACAAAAAAGGCCTGCAAGATGAGATCATGATGTTAGAAAAGAAAAGGAATAGGTTGATGTTGTTGCAAAGAAGGGATATGCTAGCCCAAGAAGTTGCTAACCTAAAATTACAATCCATACCATACGATGCCCATCACGAAATATCCTCTGAAGTACAACAAAGCATGCCCATGGTGTATACTCAGTCATCCCAAATTCCTCTGATTAGTATAAGTATGCCTATTTTTCAAAATACAAACTCACAAACTCTCAAAAAAAGTACATCTTCTTCTCCAATGGAATAACAATGCCCGAAATAACATCCCTACAATAAAGCTAAAAAATATCACAATCAAAAGAGGCATAATCAAAATATGCAAAGGCCTTAAGATACTTAGCCTTGAAGACCTATGAATGTGGATAAACATCAACAGATGGAATTTCACAGGAACACAAGGATATCCAGATACCATGTCTCTACATGTTCACATTAATAATCTTAATGTTGAAGAAGTATCAGTGATCAGAAAATAATTTCAAAAATATCAAAATTATAATTTTTCGGTATTTTCTACATGTTAGTAAATGACATTTTTGGAGGTCTTCGGAGCATTTTTAGACCATGAAACTTTGGATGGTCCTTTAGAGTGTTGCCATAAGAAAACTCTTAAAGGACCGAAACTACAAATTTTGGAGATCTTTCCAACGATGAAAACGGTTCACAGTTTCAAGTGCTGAGTAAAAAGTTATGACTAGTCAAAGTAAGACTAAGTTTTAATATAGGTTTTTGAAATTTTGCCATTGTTTGGATTTTATTCTGTAATAAACATTCCAGATTGTTCATTTTCAATTCCCAGTGATTTTAGCACCCTTGGGATATCATGAACTTTGTACATACATGACTTTTTGAATGGAAGGGTTTACTTTTTGGCTTGCTACAATTCTTGTCTAGTTCTGTTCTTGAAATCAAATTGACAGTACCACAGGTTCATACAAGGTATTGTACTCTGAAACCATAATTCAGATCAACCAGATAGTGAGTATTTTATTCGGATTTCATTACTAGTTGAAAACCCTATAATGATGGAAGAATCTATTGAGGATCCGTCTAATGAAGAATGTAACATGATCATGATGATATTGAGGAAACATGCTCGATTGAAAATGAACAATTAATTGATTCATCCATACACGAATATTATGATGACATAATGGGAAAAGTGGAAGAATATGAGATAAAAGAGGAAGGGTTACTCAACTGTGAACATATTTCAAATCTGCTAGACATAGAATATCAAAAATATGCTCATAGGAGTAATTTAGGTTTTGCATGCCCCACACAGATAGATTTTGATAGTGAAGAGCCTATAGAGAAGGATGAATTTTCAGATAAAAATATTTTGGAGGGCCTGTTAGATGAAGAAATAAATGATCATGATAACCTTTGTTCTATGGATAGTAATCATGTTCATAACTTGGAGGTAGATCCCAAGGAAAACATTGCTAACTTTATTAAGAGATGGTTTCAATTATCTGATGCTTACAATGAAAATGAAGAATATGTTGATTATAAAGAGAGAAGAAATGTATACACTTAAAAGTGATTTTCAGAACTTTTCAAACCCTTTTTATGATGGAATGATAGAAGAAAATTGTGATTTGAAAAATTCTATTGAAAATACATTATATGAGGAGTCCTATTTTTCTGATGGATACACTAATGGCAGTGAAAGCTCATATATTGATCAGAAGGTAGAGGAAGCATATGAATTTGAAGATAAGTTTAAACTTTTTCTTAATCCTCTTTATGATGATATACTGCCAAAGTGTATCCCATAGGGATTTTTGTTTATATACAAGCCCACTATATGAAGAAGAAACATTTTCAAATAGTATGGACATTCCAATAGTATGAGAGGATGAGAAGTGCAATACCTTGATAAAATTTTGTGAAGGAATAGTGGAGGTCAGTAATTTAGCATACCCTAACATTGGTGATATTAAAATAATTTCACCAGATTCTAAGGATAAAATGAGAAGTCAAAACCAATGTTTCTTGAATTAAATGGACCATTCTTATAAATTAGGGGTATATGATAAAGTACTTATGGATATGACACTATTTAAAAAGGATGAATTTGACAAACTTGAGTGTATAGTAATCTTTGAAAATTCAAGTTTATGCTCGGTGAAAACAAAAGGAGAAAGTAATTACCATAGTGCATATTATTCAAAATATGCTTACCATAATTTTAGGAGAAAATATGGAGTTGGCAGTGAGGAACATTATAATATATATGACGAATATGAGAGATTATATACATCGTTGCAAGATGAAAATCAAATATCTGATAGAGGAAAGAATTGGTTTTTCATTTTTGGTGGCCCAGGGCCACCAAATAAGATGGTGATTTTTTTTTAGAATAAATAAAATAACAGTTTGAATGGCAAGATGATTTGACACTTAGTCTGCTTCCACTAGAGATTGCCTGATTTTTCTATGCCCGCAAGGGGCATGTACATCCCCAGATAAAGCCACTGTTGGACCCCTAAATTTTTGGCAAAATTTAGTGTTTCCTAAAATGAAAAACATTGGAAGTCCTTCAAATAACCACTTTGTAAGACTATGTGCATGTGTCATCACAAAGTTTTTGTATTTGATTAACCAGGGAGAGCACTTTCACAAAGTTACTAAAGTTTTCTTTGCTGACACCAAGCTTTTCCAATTTATGGATATTGGCTTGAGAAGAATGGTTTATTTAATGATTAGGAGAGGTTATTATTGTTACAAGTTCATTAATGAAAGATATAAATAGAAAGCCAAATTTAATGTTGATGCCTAAGTTTATGATGATAACACAAGAGGACTCAATTTCATTTGGAGCTTGATTTTAAATCTATCACAAAGGTGAATATCCTAAAGTTGACAATTTAAATCAATATTTAAATTCACCAAGAGTACTAAAACTCATATTGATTAGTGGATTATATGTTTAAATTGTATGAAGGTAAATGTGGCTCCCATAAGGGTAGAGCCCAACATACAATTTCCACAAGGGACCCAACGTATGTCAATATTTAAATTTAATTCTAAAGTCCAATAATTGTAATTTAAACTAAAGATTTAAATAACAAATTAATAATCACTAGACAAAGGATATTTACATTATGATACTAATTCCCAATATAAACATGGAAAGAAATGGGGCAATAATATTGAGAGCATCTTTGGAAATAAATTATAAGTATTTCAATGAAGGTTGGGCCTTCCTAAATTTTTTGATTATTGAAGAGTCAAGATTAAGTGTTCTACAAGAGGTAAGAGTGGGGGCCCACCGATTATTTAGTATCTTTACAAGAAAAGAAAAAAAAATGAAGATAATTCACTTTCAAGAAGAATTTATATTTTAGATATAAAAATATGTTGGGCCCGTTCTTACACAATCTTCATCGGATTAACTTCAATGCTCGAGATGATTTTAAATTGTCTCACTAGCGTATAAAGTTTCCTCGATAAAATAAGTGAAAAAAACCTATTTAGGGCACAAGGAAAATAAACTCATTGGTATAACATTCCATATCTGGTAAAGACAAAATAGTTTCATCGAAATGGGACAGTACACTGAAAAATGATATATGGATAGACTCATATCAAAACATAAGCGAATTTGGTCAGATGTTAAATCTAAAATTGCCCCAGTAGATATGCATACAAAAGGTGTAATCAAGGAGCAATGAACAGGTGCAAGGCTATATTCTGCCACCTCTAACTGGTGTCTTCCTCGTTCATGCAAAATCAAATCATTCGAGCATATTTTCTAAAAGCATATGTAGTCTCTATAGTTGTCGTGTCCATGGAAAACATGTATGTGGAATGGAAGCACAAATAAGGCATGACAAATCATTTAATATGCCTCTGCAAAATGATAGAAAACATGTATGATGAATGATTATTCTAGACATGTGTATGTGGGAAAGTTTATCTTTCGAGATGAGTGTCGAATGTGGAGTTTAGAGAGAATAGTTTTCTTTTCCAAACTATGTTTTATTCCTATGCATGACATTATACTTAGTCGAGTAACTTATTGACCATTGAAATAGATGAAATTATTTATGACTCTCTACCATATCCTTGTATTGATCTTTCTTGTTTCATAAATGAGTTAGAATAAATGAAAATTCATGTATCATACTAGGCACACACCAAGATTCCATCCTGCATATCGAATTCTTCTTGTTAAGAAATTTGTGCAGGGTCGGGTATTCTTGATTGATTTAGAATTCTGGGGAAGCGTATGCTTCAAGGTTGGGTGGAAAAAGCACCCGAATCTTGTTCTCGTCTTCATTCGAAGGATTGAATTGAAGATAGCTAAAGGATTGGAGATCAAAGGACGTGTTTCGTCCCTTAATGTGTTATTTATAATGTATATGTATATTTAAGCTTAAGGCAATTGAATGCCTAAGTTATGTAATGAAATTATGAATGATGAAAAGTATGATTGAAATACTATGAAAGAGTACTCTATGTTTTAAGAATACTATTTTATATCTCTTTATTGAGTACAGACTTGATGTGTTGATTATTGAACTCGCATATGTAATGACATTATGTGATTAGTGAATGATTAGAGGGAGAGAAACCATTGAATTTGTTAAATGAATTATAAATTTGTTTGAAGAATAAAGAGTATTCATTCTTTTAATGAAGTTAGAACATCTACATCTTTACAAAAAGTCAAAGCCAAGCATTGTATGTGATATAAGGAAAATGGCAAGAGGCAAGAAGATGGCATGAGGACAAACTACACAAAGTAGTGCTAGAGTAGTGATGATCTTTGCCTCGGTTATTAGAATTCTCAAAGCTCAATGAGAATGAGGGTTTCTAACTATAGAAAGACAATGAAAGGCAAATATCATAAGATAGAACAACAGTTAATATCCTAAACCACTGCCCAAAACAATCCAAGAACAACAATGTAGCAGTTTTGAGATAATATAAAGATTGAATTTCAATGCATCAAGGACTACAATAGAGGGCATTAACCAAATCAAAATACAACCACTGTGACTAATGACAGTGAGAAGATGCAGTCTAAAAAGCGTAGGTAACAGTCATATGTATAGCATCAATCAACCCAACAAAGATCATAAGCTTCAAGGAACGAACAATGATAAAGTTCATATGGTTACATACACAATGACTGGTGGTATTCATTGAATACATTCATGAAAGATAGAACCAAAAAATGCAATAACATTCATATCAGATACGTGCATAAATAGACAATTCATGACAGTGTGTGATAAAGTCTACACATAGTTATAGCAATACATAGCAAGAAATACATTGTCACAACCAAATTGAATATTCACCAAAGTTCACAGTAACCAGCTACAAGGAGTAGACCTTATATGTGCACCCCGATAGAGATCTTGCAAAAGGATGAAAGAAGGGCAGTCACAATGATTCAATCACCAAGAATGAATAAAATAATCAAATGACAGTGATAAGGTTAGATGGAGGCTTCACTGCCAATACATAAACCTACAGTCAGCAGAACAAGTCATGGTGCTCAACATTTGTAACAAAGATGCCAAAATATGCCACTATTAAAGCAAGCAATACAATAATGACCTTGTGTTGGGAAACAAGGTTGTAAACATAGTCTTCATAGGGAAGTCCCAGTAGAAGAAAATTACAAGAGTAGTTTAGTATATAGAACCATAGACTGTCAAATAAAGTGAAGATATCAAAGGTATAAAATGATGCATCGACAGTTCCATAAAAGCATAATAGTTTAGATCATCCATGTATAAGAGATTTTGAAGCCGAAACCCTAGATATTCTGCATGATTTAACACAAAGCTTTTGAGATGAACCCTTTACAGAGATAATAGCCTGAAAGTGAGATGAATATGCAAACTCCAGTTCTAGCTTGAGCAAAGCGAATGCATAGCGGCACATCATCAAGTCTTCTTTGTGAAGACAAATGAATAATGCATCTTTTAGGGTTCAAGGTTCTTTTTACTTACATGCCCCAATTCATGCTTCGAATGGGCTTTATTTTTATTTGTTTTCCATAAAATAAATTATGCATGTATTACTTCTTGTGGTCATGACTTTTAAAGTCATACAACCTAAGCTTTGTTTGTAACCTTTGTGCCAAAAGGGGGTCTAGGATCTTAAAAATCCTTTTTATTTTTCTTGCTTTATTATCATAAATTAATATAACTTCATTAAGGTTTGTTCTATTAAAAACTCTAATAAAGATATATTAAGTTATATAAAAAGGAAAATAACTTAAAAGAAATAAATATCTTTATTTTATCTTTTATTAAAACAATACTATTAATTGTTTTAAATAAAAGTTGAAATAAAATTATTTACAAGGATAAAAGTTCATTGATACTTAATATAATTTAATTAAAACAATTACTTTAATTGTTTTAATAAATTTATATTAATTATTAAAAATAGAGCATCTATACAACCATGCAGATTTAAGAGATGGGGGGGCTTTTTTGGGGCTATATTTGGCAGTTTGCAATGGTTCTATTTCGGGCCAAGAGTTCCACTTCCATGCCCCTTGAGTCAAGGAGCTATTTTGGAACATAATTACTCAGGTGGACTCAATTATGCATGTTTTTTGTGCAATTTCGACCAAGGAGACTCTCATGCAGATTTTGGAAGAATAAAGCTAAATATAGAACCCAACTATATTTAGTGCTTTCTCTTCTCAACACTTTTCTATAAAGTCTCTCCTCTCTTCTATTATTTCTCTAGTTATTTTTTTCCTCAGCATAATTGTAGACTCATGTTGGTCTCTTTCATGCTCAAGGACAACATTGTAGCTCATATGTCTGAGTTTGTAACAATAACAACTCCTTCATTTTTTAATAGAATAGCAAAATTTTCCTTCTTAGCACTTCTTGTACTATGTAATGGGTGAATGATTTGATGTTATTATTGTGTTTTTTACTTAAATCCTTTAATTATGTCTCATTCAAATATGATTGGTGTGAGTAGTTGCATGATAGGTGTAGGTTATAGATTGTGATAGCTGATTTTAGTAATTTGTAGTTGTGAAAACAAATTAGTTTTCTTTAGGCAAACTCTAAATTCAATCCTTTCTATGAAATATTGATGCATCGCATATTTAGTTGAGTTGTGAGTGATTGAAGTCTACTAGTTGAAGGATTTTGTGAGTTAAGTAGGTTGCAAGTCTCAGAAAGAATGTTTGGTGCATCACCTCATAGGATAAGTTTAATTTCAATATTCCTTCTATCCTTTTACTCAACAAAAGTTAGTTTGTAGGAGATTTATCATGTAGGAAGCTGACCTATAATCCAGAGGTCTACTTTCAATATAGGCGACCCATGGGCCTAAAAGTATTCCCATGTTTCAAAAGATTGCCGGGTTTCATACTTAGCTTCACAAATGCAATCCTTCGTGACAACAATTACAAAATAAAAAAACAATGGATAAAGGTAAATTCAACTATTAAACTACCGGGAAATGGAGCAATTTGTAAATAATTGCATGTATAGAAAGTTTATTTATGAAGGAGAGGTGAAATATTTTCTCATCAAAAGATGATGATTACTTCACAAAAGGGGTGAAAATGAGTAAAATATTTTAGCTTAACTATGAAAGGGTGAATAAATTTATATGATAAGAATGAATATTTTCTATTGTAAAGTGATCTCATAAAATTGAGATAGAGTGGGAATTCTAACTTAATACGTGAAAATTAGTAAAATGCAATGATGAAAAGGTTAGGGATCATATATAAATAACTAATTTTTCATCATAGATTAAGGAAAATGAGAATTTATTGATGGAGCAGAAAAATATTTTTACGAACCAAAAGAATTCACTTAAAGAAGGCCCAAGTATAGTGGGGAAGAAGTTATCTTCACATGAGCAGAAAAAAGTGAAGATGATATATTGATTAAGGCATAATCAAAGTGCATATTTTTTAATTTAGGGTAATTAAATATTTCTTTATTTCAAAAGAATGTAACGGTTTGAAGCACTCCCTTGAACTTATAAAAGGGAAAGCAAGACCGAAAAAAGGGGGAAGAAGATCATATAAAAACATTGTATTATATTTCATAAGACTGTGCCCTAAATGTTTAGGGTTTCAACAATTAATATTCTATATAAGCAATACCATTAGTCTATTTTCATTTTTATTATTGTGAATGCTTTTCAATTTGAGCTTGTTATTTTGACTCTAAGAAATCAAAGGCTGCTAGAATTCTTTCTGCATACAACGGTTATTTTTTTATTTTCAGTCTACTACATTGTTGTGTGGAATGATCAATAGAAATTACTATTCTTGGATTGATTACTATGTTAGCCTCTTTCTAGGGAAGATTAAAATCACTTGCATGGTAATTGTCATAATGAAATTTAATCACTGAGTGTGAGAAGATTAATAGTGGACGGACTTCTTAAAACTATCTAACAAGGAGAATATAGGGAAATAAATTTATGAGACTCTGAACCCAATAGGTGAAGAAGGTACTGGTCAGAATCATATACTTATAATCTCAAAATTTTAGGTAATAACATTTCATTTTCAGTTTCATAGAAGTAGAAGTAGGGGAAAAGGTATCAAGTCATATCAAATCTCTATGCCAATTTGAGATTGACCTAAAGACAATTTTGTAATCATAAATATCTTAAGTATCATAGGATAAAGATACTTGGTAATAAGGCATACCCACCTAGGTTTAGCATAGCCTGCAGAGTAGGGAATCACAATCACATTGATTTATTCAGCTAGTTGGGAAGAGTTGAATGTTGAACCTAAGTATAAGGCTTGGCATAGCTTTAGGGTTTAGCAACCTACAATTTTGAGTTCCACATTCAACAACCTCTGAGGACTTATTTACCTTGATTATAATTGAGGTGAATTGTTCAATTCATGCCATGAGTTGATCTTTCTTGGCCTTGTTTTCATCATACTTGAAAACTAGGGCTTCCAAAGCCAACTGAGCACCCTTCACCACAGAATCATGAGTTTTCTTTCCCAACTCGATTCTATAAATCACATAATTTGAATCTTGGACCTGACCAATAACTGCACTTGAAGGAGGAACAACAACCTTAGCATACTTGTTCTTATTTTTATCAACCTTAACCCTTGATAGAGTTTTAGGCTTTTTGGTACTTTTGGGTTTAACAAGAACAAGTTGAATGAAATCAAAATCTTCAGGAGAAATTGTCTGCTTGTTTCTATTTGGTTTATTGGAAAATAACCAAGGTGGTAAGTCAAATCATCATTCTCACCTACTACCACATCCTGAGAGGGATTGATAGAATCCTGAACAGTCATGGTGATGTCATTGTAACAACATGGAAAGGATTTTCAAGGGATGATTCGTTGGATCTAGGAGCCAACTCAATCATGAATTTATCAATATCATTCGTCATAGTTGCAGACACTTACGACAAAGTGGGAAATGCTGAGAAAACATTCTCGATGCTGTCATGAGGAGTATCTAGAGCGAACTCACTTGCACTAGTGGAAGATACATGGATGATATTTGAAGGAGAAACACAATTAATCATTGGGGGATTTGACTCAGTTGTAGAAATAGGAACATGTAACATAGATGAAGAAGGAGTTTCCTGGGGTAAAGACTCATCAACTTGTGGCAATTCCTCTTCATTAAATTCACCATGTTCTTGATCACCTTCTTGTCCTTCTTCCCATTGATCAATATCAATTGGTTCTTCATCAGGATGCTCACCCTCCACTTGCTCATTTGGTACGTCAAACTCCTGTGTCTCATGAACATTAGAAGTTGATGGATGTCATTGAGCTTTCCCTTTCTTAGTTCCAACTATGAACTTCAATTTGGGAGCTTTGGCCAGAGTAGTGGGATCCTATATATTCTTGGTTCTAATTTTTGATCTTCTTCCCATTGGGCCAACAGTGTCATCATAAGAACTAGAAGAGAAGGGTTTCATTGGAACACCATGTAGGGTTAATCACATACTGGTATTCGCAAGAAGACTTTGAAACCACTCCCTGATGGAAATACATTCATTTTGTGACCATTGGATGAGAGGCAAAGGAGTAGAGGAAACTTTATTCTTCTCATACATATGATCTAAGATCTCTCCATCTTCCTCAAGATCATCGAGAACATCAACAAGACCAAAGTTTTTAATTTTCTCAACTGTCAACCAACAATAGTCAAGTTTTCTTACATCATGCTCAGACCTGCAATCAACCCAAACATCTTCTATTCAGTGTACATGAACACATGCCTTCTTTATCTTATTTCTTGTTCCTCTATAATCAAAGTCCTTCCTATCCTTGAAGAACCTCATGGTAACTCTTCTCATCTCCTCTTCCATTTCTCTATCTTTGAAGATGGAATTGATGAAATATCTACCAATGGTAAGGGAGAATTTCAAACCTGTTTTATCATAACCTAATTGGGCCTCATGGACTGCATTCATTTGACGAGCTGACTCCATCAATACAATCTTATCAGAAGGATACCTAGGGAGCATGAAAGGCTCACCAGTGAAACAACCAACCCTAAGGTATGTGAAGGTTGGGAATTGAAGGAACATGCATCCATACTGGTTCACCACCTCCCAAGCATGATTAGATACTCATTTTTTATATAGGTTCTTATTCATCATAGCCATATAATAACCAAATAATGCATCATTTACTCTTTGAAAATGACTTATGACTATTTTGAAGAATCAACCGAGAATAGTATTTGTGTACCTCAATTTGTCTTTGTTGGCCATTCGGTGGGTCAGTGCCTCTTGTGGATTCATGACATGGATTTCTCCCACCTCCCGTGGATCCTTAACTCTGGCCGCACGCTCATTCACTGATAGTTCAAGATTTTAGTGTAACAAAAGTGGTGATTCCAACAAATGGTATCAGAGCGCTAGGTCATGGGTTTGAACCCCTGGAGTTGCCCCTGGAATCCTTAGTAGTCACTGAGGGGGGATTGTTGGCCATTCGATGGGTCAACGCCTCCTGTGGATTTGTGACATGGCTTTCTCCTGCCTCCTATGGATCCTTAACTCTGGCCGCACGCCCATTCATTGATAGTTTGAGCTTTTGGTGTAATGACAACAGTGATTCCAACAGTCTTCTATCCCCTGTTGCAGATAGACTTGGAAAATGTCTCATTGAAGTCACAACGTACACCAAGTATGAGGTCATGTAAAACTTAAGTGTGGTAGGTACCTTGGATAGATGCTCATAGATAACATCATTGATTTGTTTTCCCAAAATATCTTCTCTTTATTTGTCCTAATCACATGAATGTATTGATACATCCATTTGTAATAACTGTTGGAGGTTGGAAGACCCTTTACTCTGCTCAAAAGAATTATCAAATCATTGACTTTCTTCAATAAATTCACTTTTGGGAAGAGTTTTTGGCCATCTTGCAATGGTAGGTCTCGAGGTCTTTACCCAATTATCACATGTTCTTTTTGTACTTGTCAGAGTTTTTGTTAAAATAGGCTATAGCTGATTGCATTGTAATATCAGAATAATTCTCAATACTAGGGAACCTAAAGATAGAATCAAAGAATTCCTCATTCAGTCTGATCAATTTCTTTCCGGCTTCATCCTTCACACTTCTACTAACTGGATCAAAGTGATTTGCACCTACTATCACCAACTCAGGGTCTTGAGAAGACATGGGGAAAGCTGATACCAAGTGGATGCTATTGTTGATGATAGATTCCATTTGACAGTAGGAAGAAGGCTTCTCAACCCTCTTTAGAAATTCAGATAGGTCCACATGACCTATTTTCGTATCTCTAATATGATCAATATTGGATTTGATTGAAGAAGGTGGAAAGACTGGATGGGGTCCTATTTATTGAACTTCATGTCCCTTTTACTTGGAGAAGCTTCTATCATTGATATGATAATAACACCGAGAAAAGAAAAATCATCACTATTATAATGATACATTTGATTAATCATTTCGTTCATCTGATATGAACAAACTTCAAAAATGATGTATTTTAAGTCATTAGGGTTTCCAAGAAACCTTGAAATCTCTGAGGTAAATTGGATAGAAAATCTCAATTTATGTGTGTATGTACGATAAGTGAATTTCAAGTTTATAAGCTTGAAAAATTCACCTAAGAAAAAGTGTGGATCAAGGTGTAATTTAGGTTTCTAAACCCGAATTTCACTTGGGAAGAATAAACCTAGGTGTAATTCAGGTTTAGAAACCCGAATTACACTTGAAAAAGGTGTAACAACAAAGTAGGTGTTGGAAGGGGTTATAAACCCACCAAACACTTAAAGAAACCAAAATGGTGCAAATGAAGTGGAGAGTGGGTATAGAAACCCGTATTACAACTCAAAAAAAGGAAAGGTAAATTGGTGTTTGGTGGGGTTATAAACCTACCAAACACCTAGTTTGGTGTTTAGCAGGTTTATAGCCCCGTCAAACACCAAGTTTGGAGACCTGCAAATGAAACATTGAAAAGGAAGTAGTTGTTGAATTTTAGACTTTCAGATTTAAACTATACTTAGAAAACTAAAGTTAATTACTAAATCAATATATTTGCTATTTAGTTTAATTACTTTCAGACTTAGACATAAACATAAATTGAGAAAAATGAACATGACACACAAATACCCTAGAAAACCTCCTAGGAGGAAAAACCCAGCCAACAGATCCTTAGATCTGACTATGAATTATATCCAATTGTAGTCGTACATTACTTAGATGGTAGCTTTGATGTGGCACACCAATTTGTCTAAGCCTTTTGTTGGCATTTTGATGATGTTTTGATTGTCATTGATGGACACACACTTTCTTGATGTATGAGTTATGCTCAATAGGTAATTGCTCCAACCGGTATTGTATGTATAGTCTTTAGACTATTGGTGTTTTGCAGAAAATGGTTTATCGGTCACTATTTGACTGAAGAGCTCAAGCGGTATGAAGACCCCAAGCGGTTCAAGGAGATCAAGTGGTATGAAGGAACCAAGTGGTAGTTAACTTTTGATCGGTACACTTCGATCTACCAGTCTTCATTTTTATCAAAACCGGTAATCGGTATATTGTATTAACCAATATTACTCTGTGATGAGTTACCAACCGGTATTTCTATAATGTGTGATGAGTTATCATCCACTGACACTTTGGCGGTGATTTTGTGCTGTGTTACCAAATGTGTCTACATGCACTGACCTAGGAACTTGTAGTCTAATCCTATTGGACCGACATGAAATCAATTTCCTTTATAAGGACATCATGTCTAGGGTTTGCGTGTATGATGTATGAGATGTGTGATAGAAAAGGTTATGTGCGATCTTTGCAGAGAAGATTAAGTCCGTGTGAAGAGATAGAGTGTGAAGATATTGAAGACTGAAGTAATGCTGGAATGCATTAGCAATGAGCTATCAAGGATCTAACCAAGCATACTGTGCTAGTATCTAGATCACTCACTTGTTGATTACTAATATATTCGACAAGTCTAAAACCCTTAACTGGGTAGGCCCATCAAAGCCTTTGTAAATCCTCTAACAAGGTGGATCACAACTGTGGATCTGAAATCCTTTAACAAGGTAGTGTTTAACAAGATTTATCTCCTAACATAGATCTAGATATCTAACAGGATCTATTCTGGTGAAGAACATTGTATGACCTTAACTGGTTTGGTTTCTATTCCGCAAATAGTTACTTGTGACTTTCTGCTCACCGTGGTTTTTCCCATTTGGGTTTCCACGTCAAATATCTTTTGTTATGGTGATTGTTCTCTTGTGGGTGAATGCTTTGTTTGCTATTTGGTTTACATTTATCTTAACCTGTTTTTAGTGAATCTTCTATACAAGTTATCTGGTAAACTGTTTAGAAGTTTGTTTACAGTAATTTTTGGTATACTAATTCATTCCCCCTCTTCGTACTCATTAATTGGTATCAGAGCCAACGTTTCTATAAGTCTAACCACTTGGAAGGAGATATGGGGGAATATAGTGTGAGGGAACTTACTCATCATCTCACTCAGACTAAGAGAGCCTATGATGAACTCAAAGTCAAGTATAAAGCCTCTTTGGCCAAAAGAAGAGTGAATGCTGAGAAACTGATGAAAATTACTGAAAATAGCTCTTCTAATGAAGCAAATATGGATGCCCTAGTTGAAGAAGTTGAAAAACTAAATGAATCTAAAGCCAACTTGAGAAAGCCAAAGTTGGAAGGACTGACTATAAGAATGTGTCAAGAGCTTGAGAATAGAAGGAAAGCTGAAGATTTGGTAAAAGACAAAGATCATGAGATCTCCAAGCTGAAGCAAGAAATCAGTGCCCTTACCACTCATCTCCAAGAGAGTAAAGTTGAAAAAGAAGAAATGCAAGGTGAACTAAACATGGCTATTTCTGAGAATGCAACCTTGATGGAATCCAATGCTGCTATTTCCAAGGAACTTACTAAATCAAAGGAGATACTTGCCAAATTCAATCAGAGTACTGCTAAGCTAGAGCAAAAGCTAGAATCGGCAAAACCAGTAAAGAATACCATTGGACTTGGTTTCTCTAGGTATGAGGAAGGTGAGACCTCTGGATCAAAAGCTGAAGCATCAAATAAGAAACCAACATCCAAGGATAAAGGTAAGCAAAACTTTAAACTTGTTTGCTTTAATTGTCTCAAAGGACATACTGCTAATGTGTGTAGAAGCAAGGCCTACAACAATTTTACTTATTTTCTAAACAATAAGCCTAGATCCAATAGATTCAATGGAAACTGTTATGCATGCAACAAGTTTGGGAATAGAGCATTTGAATGCAGGTCAGTTTTGCACAACACTAGGAGATATCCTCCAAGGACTCAAGGAGTTATCTTGGAACCTTCTATGAACCAGAATCCCAACCGGTACAATACCTATGACCATCGGTCAGGTGGTTATCAAGTGACAACTGGCTGGAGAGCAACTTGTTTGATCTATCGTGGTAGTGGTCACACTGTTGCAACATGTAGAAGGAAGAATGGAAGTATGAATAATGGACCATGGAGTACACCTGGAATGGTATGCTATCATTGCAACAAACCGGGACACACTGCCAGAACTTGCAGATTGAGAAAGAACCTATCGAATGATATACCGATCACTCTAGAAGGGAAGATTGATGTTGAAACCATTCAAACAAAAATGAATAAAACTTGGAAAAAGAAACCAGAAGAAGTGTCACAGGATGAACCAGTTTCTGCACCTAGTGTGGAAGTCTCTGAACTGGCAAACTGAGCTTCAGAAAATCTTAGGGGGAACATATCGGTGAATTATTTCGAACCCCCAGTTTATATCGATAAAGACCTTAACCGATATATGTTACCTAACGGTGATGCATTTATTATGGTAGGTGAAAGTTTGTTTAAAAGGGATTTTTCTCGTCATTATCAATTATCAATTTTTGAGAGAAGAATTTTCAAGAGCAGAACGACAAAGAGCGATTCATCTAGCGATTCAAAGTGAATTCATAAATCTTGCAGAGGAATCCAGAGATCTTTTTCAATCTATCAGTGAAGAACATTGAGTAGTAATCCAGCAACCGAAGTGGTGTATTGTGAGCGACATTGCCAAACCCTAAATTTTGGATTGTGAAGGTATTTCTTGAATTTCTTTCTTATCATGGCTTCTGCATCGCACTCTAGTTCTAGTGCACTTGTAGATTTAGCTGAATTTCTTCAAAAGAAAGAAAAATACAATGCCCTATATCAAATACCCACCGAAGTTATTATTGAGGAAGATATTTTAGGGTATATTGACTGTAAATTGGAAGACCTAGGATCCCTAGTGATTCATTCCTAGCTAAGTCTGTTATGTGGGGATGATAAGAAGATCAAACCTGAGTATAGTATCCTTGAGAAGATGAAACTGCACAATGCGGTGTACTTTCTAGAAGAGTTCATAAAAGAACATATCCGTATCATCCTCAGCAGAGTACATGGTGATAAGATGTATCTTGAGCAGACGCATGACATCACACTGGAAGCAATTCATGCCATCACCGGTTTCTACAATATTGGAGAGGTACCAGCTCTACGAAAGGTCACCAAGACTGAAATGACTAAGCTCACCAGTTCTATGAGTGACCAATGGGCGATGACTGTCAACACCATCAAAGATGATCTAGTGAAATATTCTTGCATGGTGATTGGTTATAGGATATTCTATGCCAACAGAATGAATTTTGTCCCTACTGCTGCAGTAAATGCCGCTTACAGAATGATCAAGGAAGACACTATATTTGACCTATGTACCTATCTATAGAAGCAATTGCTACTGAACCTAAATTCCATCAAACAAGACAATGCTCAAGGTTCAAGTTTGGACAAATTTTGGTCGGTTTATTCTTCTACTTTTAAGGTTATTTCCCTAGAGTAGGTGATGTGCAGTGGTCTATTGACCTACTTGTTTCCAGGCAAATCAAGGAAAGTCTACAAGTAGTGGGAACTAGATATCCTGAGGTTCTAAACAAGTATTTTAATGAATTCAAGCGAAAAATGAACCAGAGAATGAGGATATTTGATGATATTGTGAAGGAATATAAAGATGACATCTGCTTCACAATAAAGGTAGATGAATGCATAATGGAAGCGGTGGAACCGAGAAAGGAAGTTGTTGAACCTATGGGTTATGAAGTGGTGAATGACCTATTGATCGGGTATGCCTCTACCCTACTTGCCTCACAACTGGATGCTAAGAAAAAGAGAACCGGTACCTACTTGGAGAGGGTCACACCGGTTGAAGACCCAAAATAGAAAAAGGGAAAAGCAATGCCATTGGTATCTGCACCGATTACCTCTACCAGTCCGAAAGTGACCAAGTGGTCACCAGCTAAGAAGAAACCTGAGGTTGTTCCAGCCAAAGTCTTTGAGAGGAAGCAGAAAACCAAAACCAGCTCACTAGAATCAAAGGACACTGAACCAAAAATTCAACCAAAGAAGACAAGGCAATCAAGCAAAAAGACAAAGTCTATCGGTAATGTACTTGCAACTTCAACACCGGTAAATATAGACATCTCCTCTTATAAACCAATGACATATTGTCAGAGGACAATTAAGAACATTAGGAGAAAAGTGCTTGATGATCTAAAGGAGTATTTTGATGATTTTAATGATAATGAAAAAGAAGAAGTAGAACAAGAAATCATTAAATATTTGTGTGTTAATGATTAGTCGCCATCTAAAATTAGATCGGTTACACCAGATTCTTTGTACAATTATTTAGATAACAAATGGCACATTGCCATTGAGAAAGAACAGGAGATCAGGGAGAACATTTTTGTACAATACTTTCCTGATGCCTCAAATTCAAAATTATTTGAGACAATGGATAAGAACAAAGGCATCTTATTCATGAGAAGGAGAAGACTCAGGCTACTAGAAGGAAAATCTTCTGAAGTGGAAAAGGGCACTCACATTCATGTGAAAGCTACTATCAATATGCATCGAGTATCTGAAGCTGCTAAGCAGGCTGAACAAGAACCTGACCTATCATTAGGCCAACCAGATGAAGTGTTTGACAATGAATTAAGGTGAAAGAGTGACACAACAACCTATTGATGTGGATGCATTAGATAATGAACAAAGAGGAGAAGAAGAAAGAAGAAGACAAGAGGAAGGAAGAAGAAAGGAAGAAGGAGGAAGAGAAGAAAAAGCAGGAAGAGGACAAGAAGAAAGAAGAAATGGAGAAGAAGAAAGAGGATCAAAAGAAGAAAGAAAAGGATAAGAAAAAAATAGAAGAGGAGAAGGAAGCAGAGAAGAACAAACAAGCGGAGACTCCTAGGGCGACCGGTGATCAAACCAAATAGGTTGATATCACCAGTCCTATTGATCTTCAATCAACAGATGATTTTGAGCTGCTTCAAAGCATCAAACTTGCATGGGAGAGACTGGAAGCATTGCGGAGGAAGAAGGAACATGATGTCATAAAAATTGCAGTTGACACCCTTACTAGTTTGATTCACGGTGCCAACCTCCCCAGTACCGATTCCTCTCTGTCCAAGCTTAAACTTCTCTATATCATAGTGGAGGACTAGGTACAATGCTTGGTAGATGTTGAAGCCACACCAAAGAAGAATCATGAAAAGGCACTCAATACTGCCTTAGTCAAGAAAATGAATGAGCTCCAGACACAACTACTGAATAAACTGAATGATATCAATGTTTCTATGGGTAAAGGTAAATTACTGTTGAGTAAAATTTGCCAACCCTATCTATTTTATGATGATGTGCTTAACTAGAAAGCTAAACTCCAATCGGAGTTCCAGGCATATATCAACCATTTTAAGATGCCATATGATTCATTCACTACATATGGGTAAACAGTTTATCGTTATCAACAACAGACTGCCAAGATGGACTTAGAGATCAACAATTGATCTAAAGATTTGCAGGAGCTACAACTACTCCTATTTCCAAGACTGGAGATTCTTCAGAAATGTTTTCTCAACCTGGAGGCTATCACAGTAACTCAAGAGATGAGTACCATTGATGCAATGGAAGAATTGGTATTTTAGATGCAGACTGAAAGTGAGGTTGCTACCTCATTACTTGAGTCATGGACATTGGCCATGAAAACTTTTATGTAGGACTTTAAATTTGTTTTTGATAAATTTCATTCCTTATTGTCATGAACATCTACTCTATTTTATTATATATGCAAAAAAGGGTTATTTTGCATTACTTTGTCATTGTTGGAAAAGGGGGAGTAGTGACAGTAAAATTTTGGTGAATGTTACCGTTTCATGTATACTTTCATGTTACCATTTTGGGAAGTAGTGTACACTGTAATTTCTGCAAAAGGGATAGTGTATATGCTTTGGGGGAGTAATTTTGATTATGGCATTTTTGTTGTAAAAACACTTAGATGTCAAAATATTCCTAAGTGTTGCCATCAATGCCAAATGGGGAGATTGCTGGCATTTTGATGATGTTTTTATTGTCATTGATGGACACACACTTTCTTGATGTATGAGTTATGCTCAACTTGTAATTGCTCCAACCGGTATTGTATGTATAGTCTTTAGACTATCGGTGTTTTGCAAAAAATGGTACAAAGGAAACAAGTGGTAGTTAACTTTTGATCGGAACATTTCGATCTACCAGTCTTCATTTTTGTCAAAACCGGTAATCGGTATATTGTATTAACCTGTATTACTCTATGATGAGTTACCAACCGGTATTTCTATAATGTGTGATGAGTTATCATCCATCGACACTTTGGTAGTGATTTTGTGTTGTGTTACCAAATGTGTCTAGATGCACTGAACCTAGGAACTTGTAGTCTAATCCTATTGGTCCGACATGAAATCAGTTTCCTTTATAAGGGCATCATGTCTAGGGTTTGCATGTATGATGTATGAGATGTGTGATAGAAAAGGTTATGTATGATCTTTGTAGAGAAGATTAAGTCCCTGTGAAGAGATAGAGTGTGGAGATATTGAAGACTGAAGTAATGCTGAAATGCATTAACAATGAGCTATCAAGGATCTAACCAAGCATATTGTGCTAGTATCTAGATCACTCACTTGTTGATTACTAATATATTTGACAAGTCTGAAACCCTTAACTGGGTAGGCCCAACAAAGCCTTTGTAAATCCTCTAACAAGGTGGTTCACAACCGTGGATCTGAAATCCTTTAACAAGGTAGTCTTTAACACGACTTATCTCCTAACAGAGATCTAGATTCCTAATAGGATCTGTTCTGGTGAAGAACATTGTATGACCTTAACCAGTCTGGTTTCTATTCTACAGATAGTTACTTGTGAGTTTCTGATCATCGTGGTTTTTCCCATTTGGGTTTCCACGTCAAATATCTTGTGTTATGGTGATTGTGCTCTTGTGGGTGAATGCTTTGTTTTCTATTTGGTTTGCATTTATCTTAACTGGTTTTTTAGTGAATCTTCTATACTGGTTATCTACTAAACTATTTAGAAGTTTGTTTACAGTAATTTTTGGTATTCTAATTCACCCCCCCCTCTTAGTATTCATCACCTTTCACACAACAATACACCTCTTGACTCTGTTTTGCATATAACAACAAGATGACCTTGAGATGAATTGATTTGGAAATTGTCTTTGGCTTCACATATGTCTTGCAATTCACATCATCTATTGAAGTTTACCCTTGTATTAACAATAGCCTCAATGCACACTTTCTTCACTTCGCATTTAGAATTCTTTCTTTTTGATTTTCGCACTTGCAGAATGTTTATCGTATGTGATATCATTGTATGTTAATGAGGTCAAGTAGTTGTTTATTTATATGAGGCAAGAGGACCTATTTGAGGTCAGATTGGTGCTGATCCTTTTTATTTATTTTATTACTTTATAGGGTCGGCCCTATTAGAGGGAACACGTTTCCCTTTTGAGTGGCGTGTGTCTTTTAGTTATAGGGTCGGCCCTTTTAGAGGGAACACGTTTCCCATTAGTGTGGCGTGTGAGAAGGGAGAGAAGGGCCCAACCCTTGGTGGATTCCAATGTTTCCTTAATGCAATTGGAATCCACATTATACCTAGTTACAATCAATACTCCCTCTTAACTAGGGAAAAAGATAATCTTACAACCAGGTTACAAGATTAGGGCCCAACCCTAAGTAATACATACAATGTTTAAATTGTAACTTGAACTTAGCTGTCAACATCAAATACTCCTTAGAGAGGATCACAACAAGTAGCCACAAATAGTAGCCCATAGTATCCATCTTGTACTGTCTATGGAGGGTGAATCCAAAACTTTAACATGCACACTTGCAAGTTATGAATACATACACAATTATTCATGCACATCATGGAGTCTTTCCATGCCATCCATCATGCATATCCATCATTCATTGCCTTTACCTCAGTCTTCTCCCAAAGAAGAATGTAACATCATAATCTTCCATCTTGCACCTAAGCATAGAGTGGAGTTACATAACCATTGTCCTCCATCTTGTACATAAGCATAGAATGAAAACATAGTACTCCATCTTGCACACAAGCATAGAATGGAATCTAGTAAACATAATCCTCCATCTTGCACACAAGCAAAGAATGGAATAAACACAATCTCCATCTTGCACACAAGCAAAGAGTGGAATAAACATAATCTCCATCTTGCACACAAGCAAAGAATGGATCCACCTTACATTGCTCGCAGAGGGTGGAGAGGATCTTTTCTGCCATCTTACATTGCCCGTAGAGAATGGTTACATTTGATCTTCTCCCTGAGAAGAGTACAATACCACCTTGCATTGCCTGTAGAAGGTGGTTGATACAACACAATGTATCACTGAGGTTGAGACTCCCTCTCAACCAAGGTTGTGTTCTCCACAACTCCAAGTCTTTCTTTTGAAGTACTCAAGCTTTAAGAGACTTGGTGAGAACATCTGCAACATAGGATTGTCCTACCATAAAACATTGAATTGTAAGGTATCTCTATACAAACCTGATAATAAATCAAAACAACATAACAAGAATTTTGAGAAACCACACTGCTTCTCTTGATGCAACACTTGCAACAATGTATTTAGCTTAAACAATACTCAATGCAACCGAGGATTGTTCCTGTAGGTTCAAGAGATCGCAACGGGTGAATACTTGAAGTGTTTTCCTTGTTCAAAACACTTCTTGACCAATCTGAACCTAAGTAGTCTTCTAATGTGATGGCAGCTTCAACCCATAATCAGTTGTGTCTTGCAAATATATCAAGATATGCTTGGCTGCAACAATATGCTTAGCTTTGATTAGCTGAAGCACTCACCAATCAACCTCCCTCTATTTTGATGAATCTACAAGATCATAGTTGGCTGTAGACATACTCAACTTATCCAAGTTAGTTTCCATATAGGTTTACAATCCATAATTCTAACATAACAATAGAAAACTTGACTTAGAATAATTTCATTAGATCCTTGCCACACTTCTAACCTAGAAGTAATGCATTTTAGATTTATATCTTCCATCTCAATTTTGAGATAATTCTTTCTTATATCAAATCATGAGACTATCTTTATCAGCCAGAGTTAGATCATCCACATAAGGAATCAGAATTAGCATTTTAAATACTTTAAGGAACAGGTTAGAATCTTTACAAAACCCTAGGTTTATCAAGTAATCTTTCATACCAAGAGTTTTATTGAAGATCATAGGGCTCCCTCTTAATCCTTAATATCAAACTGATATCCAAGCATCATAGTATCATAAGTATTCATAAACAAGGATGAGAAATGCCAACTTCACCTTTTATGAGTTGGACCCATGGTGCAATTATGATCATGCCATATCTTCAAACTTCTTCTAATTGAGTGTGAAGATCCTTATGCCTTATTTCAAAGCTACCTCTGAAGCCACATCAATCAAAGGTTATAGGTTTCTGATGTAAGTATGGCCTTGGCCCTCGACATACATCACCTACTATATGAGGTTATATAAAAATGACCTTGGTTGAGGATCACAACATTCATGA